>NW_003314307.1:640330-859757 GCF_000143415.4 Selaginella moellendorffii
GTCTCTAAGATATCATTGTTTATGACTTTGATATTGTCCATCTATTAAGCTTTGAGTGCACACGAAGTGCCAAAGCCAGTCTATCTATACTAGCCCAAACTCAAAGATCAATATATGGACAATATCAAAGTTATAGACAATGATATCTTAGAGTCTTAATTATCAGTGATTAAATCTTATATTAGAACACAAAAGTATTCTAAATAGGTTATCATCCGATAAACCAATATTATAGTATAGAAACCACTAAGATTATCATAATTGGTAAACACAGGATTCACTATCTAACAAAATTCAATAGCAAGTATATCATCAAGCAAACTCAATGAGAAAACTTAACTACTAAAAATTGTAGACAGTATGCCAAACCACTTACTTAAGATAACTCAAAGAACATGAAGTATCATTGATTGGCAAGCAAGAGGCTCGCGAATGTATCACCCAAATGTAATAACATTCAATCTATTAGAACTAACTATAACAATACTCAACAAAACAAAGTGAATGCCGCAAAACCAATGAACACTTGTTTATGCCAACTATCGTACTAGTCAAACTCAATAGATCCCAATCAACAATATGGAGGAACTCAAGTTGCTTAAGCAAGTGTTAGCAATATTCTAATGATGTCTCAAACCCAAAAGACCAATCCAGAGCAAACCACAAAAACATGTGGTATTGCAAAAAGCCATAAGCTATCAAAGAGAACAATTAACCATCACGAAAGATCATTAATCCTCCCATCAATGAAGAGATGTATAATCATTGTTGAAGAAAGAATCTACCATTCCAAAAAATAGCAAATCATTTTAGATAAAAAATAATTAAGAAAAACTTTTGATAAGGATAATCAACTATCCTAGATGATAGTCAATCATCACCAATGATTGCCAGATGCAAACACTAACTTCAACATCGAAGCTAATAGGCAAAAAATGCCTTCCTTAACAACTTCTAACAAATGAAACAATAAACTTAAACTCAAAAAACCAAAAGTTCAAAGAAGTCTATAGCCAAGTCTTGCTTAATAATGATCACAAGTCTTGCATAAACTAATTTCAATGCTAAAGAAGAAATCATGGTATAACTGACAACATCCTCTTCAATATATTCAAAAACCAAACTTTATAATACAAAGCTAATGAAGAGTATATTTGCATCAATCCGAAAGCCAAGCACAACAAAGTTATGCCTAACAAATGATTATCAAATGATTCTCCATGAATCCATCTATAGCAAAACGTAACTCACTTTATAACAAGTGTGAAAAGAATCATCAATGATCAATATATTTTAACTCAAATCCAATAAGGATTTAAATATTCCAATATCAATCACTAGAACTAACGTTGTCTACGACTAAATCACTTTTTAAGGAAAAGCTCAAATCAACCCTACTAAACAATCTCGTTTAGAACACAACTAACTCAAACTTGCTACTCAGTTTGTTTGAACATTAATACAGTTGCTAACTAGCAAATGCACGAATGCCAATAACACAAAGCTACAACCACATTATCAACACTATCTCTATTGAGACTAATGAAACTCAATATTAATCCTAAGGAAAGACATCTTATTTCACTTGAATCTCAACATCAATAATATCAATGACAAGGCATCACTTCAATGCCATCAACACTAGGGCAAAGCTAAAAGAAAGCAAGAATGAATCACCACTCAAACCTCTTTAGTAACTAAGTTAACCAAAGTCAAAGATACTATACTTAATATCTGAGACCAATTCTTCAACAATACTCAGTTACAGATAACATATTATCAAGGAGTGAATCACTACATCCAAGACTCAATGAAATCTAACACCACAGACTAAATGTAACCAAATAATATCGACAAAGGTAGAGTCGACATGCCAACATGGAAAACCATGCAAGACTAACAATACAATCCTCTGCAACACCATCCAGTAAAGTAAATTTATCACTACTAAATCATCATCAAGTGAAGCAAGTGTCAACAGTCCTTAACGAAGTTTAGAAGCAATTACTAGTTACAAAGTAACCAAAAATCACTTTTCAACTTGCCTTCACAAGACCCAAACACTAAACTCACGTCATCGAGTCATATATTTATCCAACATGAACATAATACCCTAGGTACAAAATAAAAGTTCATGGACAAGCACGAATTAAATGACCACCCGAATCCAACTCAATCGCAATAAGTTCATTAATGCATCTAGCTAATAACTCTAAACATACCTTGAAGAGGCTAGCTATGCATGATCAACACTCAGTCAAAATTAAAGTGAAGACCATAAGATGGCCTCATATTGGTACACAACCTCCTTATAGACAAAGTTATAGTACGAGTACTAACATCTTAACCTCAAACAACTAAGTTGGACATCACTATCCTCAGCCAAAGCACAAGACTATTAAGAGTAAATCAGGATCAGTGAGAGCTCACTACTCTCATAGAGTTTAACAAAATGCAAGGTGCAACTTACCACCAAGCATAACGCTACAAAAGAAAAACACAAAAGGTCACCCTTCTTAGAGAAGTGCAATGGCCATTTTTTTACACCAACTCCAAACTCTATCCAACTCAATTACCTTATCCACACTTTATCTTTCTCCCCTTAAGCCAATTGGAAAAGGGTGTAGCGCACGTGGTTTTGACCCTTTATCCTATGGTGATTTACCATAGGATAACACCACGAAGTGGAACCTAAACCCACTTTGTGCCACGTGACAGATGCCACGTGTCACATGCCACATGTCCATGCCACGTGTCCATAGGAACCCGAAGTTCAGGGCCTTGGGCCGCTGAACGAAGGAACGGTGCCAAACTCCCAAGCATGGAGCCAAGGAGTGACGGAACCGAACCACGGAGCAACTCCCGAGCATAAAGCCCAAGGAGCGAAGGGGAGCCCGGAGCGACTTGGAACAGTCCTGGAGCAACCAGCATCCCAATGCCAGGACCAGCACACAAAACGGAGCCAAACGGAGTCTGGCGCTATTTCGGCATACCGGTGGCCTAACGTGAGGATATGGGTACTCCACCAACTAGCATGGAATGGAACTTGGGCTTAGACCCAAGCCGGACGCAGAACAAGGACAGGCACGCAAGCGGGAGCTAGACTATGCCTCAGGTTGGTCGGCCATGCCCGACCTACCCACTATCCCTACTATACATTTGGAACCCCCCACAGCCCCCCCCTTGAGGAACACACGCTTTGGGCTTTCACCCCAAGCCTCCCTTAGTATCAGGAGTTAGTCTCTGGGACAAGCTCGAAACTTACTAAATATGGAATGTCCCTAGATTGCGAATTTGGACACGGGACGAACACCATTGTGTTCAGGACGATCTCTACATTCTGTAGATATGCCAAATGAGCAATTCTGGACACTTTCCATAAATAGTATTTGGGACCGAAATGAGACTAACACAAAGGGCATGATAGCGAGGGTGTTTGGCAGACACGGTAAGGTATCATCTGGCGATATTGAGGGACCAATCTCAATACGCGAGGGTTCTTGTCACTAGCCAGTGCAAGACATAATGAGACGGGAACTCCTTACCGGGCTAAGTATGCTTAGCTAATAACACGTAGGAATTCTGTCCTTATGCTCGTCCGGTCTAAGTACACTCGAAATGCCCAGTTAACTCCACTAGCACAAGAGGGACTGATAAAGGGTCCAGCAATACCGACCTCCTGCCATCGTGGCAGTAAGGTAAGAGTGTCCGTAAGGACTGGTCGACAGGTAACTTTCGATACCTGAAGTCACATTCGCGACACTCTCCCCCCCTTGGGAAGATCGACGTCCTCGTCGATGCATACTCGAGTCTAGAATACCGCCAAGGAAACAACTCCAGAAAAAGTTCACGGTACTCACACTATGTGAGAAATGCACCAACTTAAATGAGTTAGGGGGCAACCTCTTTGTCTAACGCGGATGCGCTACCAGCTCAGACACCTTCCGGCCGTCGCCGACAAGGAAATGACCAACGGAGTCAGCCACCCTTGCTGCTCTGGGAGTCACCCAGCTTACAAAAGTGTGATATGCCCTGTCCGCAGGAACATAGAGAGAGAAGCCAGAAGCCCCAACCCTCATAAGCAAAGAAACCAAACCCGTCGGTAAGGTTTAGATAGACTACTATAAACAGGCAGTTAGAGTTGTTTACACGGTCACGCCCTTTTAACGGAATAAGGAACATCGACAGAGAGGCGGGTTATGTGACCAGTCTACAGTAGCTACCCCATGACTAAAGATTTCAACATGCACACGAAGTGCCGAAGCCAGTCTGCCTATACTGGCCCAAACTCAAAGATCAATAGATGGACAATATCAAAGTCAGAGACAATAATATCTTAGAGACTTAATTACCAATGATTAAATCTTAGAGTAGAACACAAAAGTATTCTAAGCAAGTTATCATCCGATAAACTAGTATAGTATAGGAACCACCAAGATCATCAAAATTTGTAAACATAGGATTCACCATCCAACAAAATTCAATAGCAAGTATATCATCAAGTAAACTCAATGATGAAACTTAACTACCGAAGATAGTAGATAGTAAGCCAACAACTTACTAGAGATAACTCAAAAGACACAAAGTATCAGTGACTAACAAGCACAATGCTCGCGAATGTATCACCCGAAGGAAATAACATCCCAACCTATCAGAACTAACTCAAGCAATAATCAACAGAACAGAATGAATGCGGTAAGACCAACAAACACTCATTCCTGCCAACTATCACAAAAGCCAATCTGAATAGATCCCAACCAACAATACCAAGGAACTCAAGTTGCCTAAGCAAGTGTCAGCAACATCCTACTGATGTCTCAAACCCAAGAGACCAATCCAAAGCAAATCACAAAAAACATGTGATATTGCAAAAAGCCAAAAGCCATCAAAGAGAACAACCAACTATCATGAAAGATTGTCAATCATCCCATCAATAAAGAGATGCATAATCATTGTCAAAGAAGGAATCCACCATCCCACAGAATGGCAAATCATTCTATATCAACAATAATCAAGCAAAACTTGTGATAAAGATAATCAACTACCCTAGATGATAGTCAATCATCACCAATGATTGCTAGATGCAAATACTAACTTCATCGAAGCTAACAAGCCAAAATGTCTTCCCCAACAACTTCTAACAAATGGAACAATGAGCATAAAACTCAAAGAACCAAAAGCTCAAAGAAGTCTATAGCCAAGTCTTGTCTAACGATGATCACAAGTCTCACATGAACTAACTTCAATGCTAAAGAAGAAATTATGGTGCAACCCACAATATCTTCCTCAACACATCCATAAGCTAAACTTCATAATGCCAAAGCTAATGAAGAGCATATCTGCATCAATCCAAAAGCTAAGCATAACAAAGCTATGCTCAACAAGTGATCACCAAACGATCCTCCATGAATTCATCTTATAGCAAAATGTAACTCACTTCATAACAAGCACAAGAAGAATCATCAATGATCGATATATTCCAACTCAAATCCAATAAAGATTCAAACCTTCCAATATCAATCACTAACTCTTCCGCTTGTAGAGTTAATATAGTCCACGATTAAATCACTTTTCAAGGAAAAGCCAAAGCTTAATCCCTACTAAATAATCTCGTCTAGAACACAACTAACTCAAACTTGCCACTCAGTTCATTTGAACGTCAACACAGTTGCTAACTAGCAAATGCACGAATGTTAATAACACCAAGCTACAACCAAACCATCAACACTATCTTCATCGAGACTAATGAAACTCGACATCAATCTTGCGGAGAGACATCTCATTTCACTGAAATCTCAACATCAACAATGTCAACGACAAGGCATCACTTCAGTGCCACCAACACTAGAACAAAGCTAGAAGAAAGCACGAGTGTATCACCACTCAAAGCTCTCTAGCAACCAAGCTAACCAAAGTCGGAGATACTTTACTCAGTATCCGAGACCAATTCTTCAACATTACTCAGGTACGGATAACACATCATCAAGGAGTGATTCACCACGTCCAGACTCAATGAAATCCAACACCACGAACTAAACGCAACCAACTGATATCAACAGAGGTAGAGTTGACATCCCAACATGGAAAACCCATGTAAGTTTAACGACACGATCCTCCGCAACCTCATCCGATAAAGCAAGCCCATCACTGCTAAATCATCATCAAGCGAAGCAAGTGTCAAAAGCCTTTGACAAAGTTTACAAGTAATCACTAGTTGCAAAGCAACTAACAATCACTCTTTCAACTTGCCTTCACAAGACCCAAACACTAAACTCACGTCATCGAGTCATACACTTGTCCAACATGAACGTAATACCCCAGATATGAGATAAAGGTTCATGGACAAGCACGAACTAAATGACCACTCGAATCCAACTCAACTGCGATAAGCTCACCAATGCATTTAGCCAACAGCTCTGAGCATGTCTTGAAAAGGCTAGCTAAGCATGATCAACACTTAGTCGAAACTAAAGTGAAGACCATAAGATGGACTCATATCGGTACACAACCTCCTCATAGACAAAGCTACAGTACGGGTACCAACATCTCAAACTCAAACAACTAAGTTGAACATCACCATCCTTAGCCAAGGTGCAGGGCCACCAAGACCAAGTCAAGATCAGTGAGAGCTCACTACTCTCATAGAGTCTAACGAAATGCAAAGTGCAACTTGCCACTAAGCATAACGCTATAAAAGAAAGGCACAAGGGTCATCTTTCCAGAAAAGTGCAACGGCCACTTTTCTACACTAACTCCAGACTCTATCCAACTCAATTGCCTTAGCCCCAAAAGTTAGCATCCCTTTCGGGCCGCATCATACTAACTACATACTAAGGTCTAAGCTAACCGAAGTCAACTCCAACCCCTTCACTAGTTTGTATTGGCTTTCGAAAACGGAATGGTTTTCGGACAAAGTGATCAACAGATCAGCCATTGGAAAAGCCTAAGAAAATTTGTGGAAAATCCTTCCATCCTAGAGAAAGAATGACTCTCAGTCTAGGAATACAAACTTCCAAGACTCAACCAACTTCCTCGTACTAACAACTTCACATAGGTTCACCTCAACACAAATTCTCATGACCCATAGTATGCTTAAGCCTCGAACATCTTTTTGCCCATTCTCTCAACATCCAACACCGATATCTATAAAAAATGCAAATGGAATATCCAAGGCTTGATCACGAAGACCACATCTTTGAATATCCACATTGCATTAACACTCTTCTTCAACCACCTTCAAGATCCAATGTGAAGCTAAAACACTAACAAGAAAAATGACATGGAAAATCAAGTTCTAAGGAAAATTCCTCATCACTCGAAATAACAATGCCACTTCCACTAACACAAGTGCTAGTGATGTCAATGCCCCAACCACACATCTTCTCCATCTAACAATCTACTCCAAGTGTTAACGGATCAACTAATGAGCTATAGCCACTGAATGCTACAACCCTTTTCCAACACTTTAGTGGGCAAACTCAAGGAAACAAGGAACCAGCTTAAGCTTTAGCATAATGGACCACCATCGAGAATCTAGTCAAAGCTACTACAATGCTACTTCATGCAAGTAGACTAGCTTCACCATCAACCACTTTGGGGTTGATCATCATTTAACCAGCAACTTCGTAAACACATTGCTCATTATCACATGGATATGATATAGAAATCACAATAACTTGATCATCAATTGAGCAACACCACGAACAATGCCAATGTCATTACTTCAAAGGTTTACATGAATATCAAGTGCCAACTCAACTTGACAGAATGCAACATAAATGCCACACTCTACCGATAGAGATTTACAACACCCAACACCACTAACTTTTGTTCACAACACAGACAAGCTCATGCCACTCTTTTTCAGACCAAACTCAAAACTAATCCAACACCAAGCTACTCAAGGAGCAATAGCAAGGTTCCCCAGAAAAGAATTGAGCATTGCAACCCAAGTCTTCAAATAGCAAGTCTAGACAAAATGGTATAGCGCTTCACCGCTATCCATCCCATGACTCACCACTTGTAAGACCATCATCTCCAACATGCATCAAAATAGGGACTCTTGATTGCATAATGTGAACACAAGCAATGAGTTAACACCTCGTTGCAAATCATCTCTCCAAGAAGAAAAGATGATTTACGTGTTTGATCCTCCGTCCCCGACGACTCTCTTTTCGGTCTCATCTTTGACCAAACCTCAAGCTTGCTTTCGCACTGCCTTCAGTCCAATCCAAGAAAAGTTTATGAGAGAGCACGACAATGATTACTTGAACCAATAGAGTAATCCCTACAGTCTTGGTTGATTCACTTGTAATCATGCCTAGGAAGGATCTACTAGTGTCGTGCTAAACAGCTATGGACCAACCTATTTACCACTCATAGCAAACCTAAGGAGGTTTGCTTTCACCCATGGTACATGGAACAACTTATGGAACCACTGATAGGCTAACATTAATCCTGCCAACTCAAAGTGTAACCTTAAGTTGCTAATGTGCCTCACTCACGAGCCCAAGCGTAAACTCGTGTAACCGGAACAACTCAATCCCTTTTGTGAGCCCAAGACCAAGCTCACATTGTTAGGTACAAAAGGTAACCAAAACCATACCCAAGGAACAAATGTGAACCCTTTGCACCAAACGTGTACCCACTCGGATCATCGTTTTCATCTCTGCGTATGCAACGAGACTAGTTGCCCAATCTCATTGTATAGTACTCGCTGAGACTCATCCTCTGATACCAAATGTAGCGCACGTGGTTTTGACCCTTTATCCTATGGTGATTTACCATAGGATAACACCACGAAGCGGAACCTAAACCCACTTTGTGCCACGTGACAGATGCCACGTGTCACATGCCACATGTCCATGCCACGTGTCCATAGGAACCCGAAGTTCAGGGCCTTGGGCCGCTGAACGAAGGAACGGTGCCAAACTCCCAAGCATGGAGCCAAGGAGTGACGGAACCAAACCACGGAGCAACTCCCGAGCATAAAGCCCAAGGAGCGAAGGGGATCCCGGAGCGACTTGGAACAGTCCTGGAGCAACCAGCATCCCAATGCCAGGACCAGCACACAAAACAGAGCCAAACGGAGTCTGGCGCTATTTCGGCATACCGGTGGCCTAACGTGAGGATATGGGTACTCCACCAACTAACATGGAATGGAACTTGGGCTTAGACCCAAGCCGGACGCAGAACAAGGACAGGCACGCAAGCGGGAGCTAGACTATGCCTCAGGTTGGTCGGCCATGCCCGACCTACCCACTATCCCTACTATACATTTGGAACCCCCCACAGCCCCCCCCCCCTTGAGGAACACACGCTTTGGGCTTTCACCCCAAGCCTCCCTTAGTATCAGAAGTTAGTCTCTGGGACAAGCTCGAAACTTACTAAATATGGAATGTCCCTAGATTGCGAATTTGGACACGGGACGAACACCATTGTGTTCAGGACGATCTCTACATTCTGTAGATATGCCAAATGAGCAAATCTGGACACTTTCCATAAATAGTATTTGGGACCGAAATGAGACTAACACAAAGGGCATGATAGCGAGGGTGTTTGGCAGACACGGTAAGCTATCATCCGGCGATATTGAGGGACCAATCTCAATACGCGAGGGTTCTTGTCACTAGCCAGTGCAAGACATAACGAGACGGGAACTCCTTACCGGGCTAAGTATGCTTAGCTAATAACACGTAAGAATTCCGTCCTTATGCTCGTCCGGTCTAAGTACACTCGAAATGCCCAGTTAACTCCACTAGCACAAGAGGGACTGATAAAGGGTCCAGCAATACCGACCTCCTGCCATCGTGGCAGTAAGGTAAGAGTGTCCGTAAGGACTGGTCGACAGGTAACTTTCGATACCTGAAGTCACATTCGCGACAAAGGGGCAATTATTTGATGAAAAAGCCTTTAATGGCTATTTTATCCCTATTTATCCCCCAAGGTTTCAAGGATCCATGGTGATGGTATATCCAAATCTCATCCCATGATCACATGTGTTACACTTACCCCCCTTTTAGAGATGTCAATATCTTTATTGACTATTGACTAACAACCTCTACTAAGCCAAAGGGAACCAACACCTCCATTTCCGCACTTAATCTACCAATCCTTCTATTATATAAACTAATTATTCCATGTGAAACAACTAGTCATTCACCTGTACCACAGTCCTACGGTGGATACCTTTGTCTGGGATGCTCCACAAGAGGAAGGACATAAGCATGGATGCTCAATACATACGATTTTCAAATTTAGGGGTAGGAATATACCTTGCTCAAGGGTATATTATATTTTTACTAATCAATAGGAATTAAACTCATGCCATTTCCTCTAACACCAAATGTAACACACATGGCTTTTACCCTTTATCCTATAGTGATTTACCATAGAATAACCACAAAGTGGAACATAAACCCTCCATGTGTCACATGTCATATGCCATATGCCACATGCCACATGGTCAAAGGATAGCAGAGTGGAACCCAAGTTTCAAGGCCATGGGCCACTGAACGAAAGAACAGTGCCAAACTCCTAAGCATGGAACCAAAGAGCATTGGCACTGAAGCACAAAATGACTCCTGAGTGTATAGCCCAAAGAACGAAGGGACAAAAGCGCAAAGTGACTTGGAACAATCTTAGAGCATCTAACATCCCACACGCAAAACAGAGTTAAACAGAGTTTGGTGTTATCTCAGCATACCAGTGGCCTAACACAAGGATATAAGTACTCCACTAGCTAGCATAGTATGGAATTTAGGAGCTGTATGCAAAACAAGGATAGGCACACAAGTGGGAGCTAGACTATGCCTCAAGTTAGTCGGCCATGCCCAACCTACCCACTATCTTTACTATACATTTGGAACCCCCTCCTCCCCCTTTTGAGGAACACATGCTTTGGGTTTTCACCCCAAGCCTCCCTTAATACCAGGAGTTAGTCTCTGGGACAAGCTTGAAACTTACTAAATATAGAATGTCTTTAGATTGCGAATTTGGACATGGGACGAATACCATTGTATTCAAAACAATCTTTACATTTTATAGATATGTCAAATAAGCAAATCTAGATATTTTCTATAAATAGCAATTAGGACCGAATGGTACTAACACAAAAGGCATGATAGCGATGGTGTTTGGCAAACATAGTAAGCTATCATCTTGCGGATATTGAACGACCAAGCTCAATATCGCGAGGGTTCTTAACACTAACAAGTGCAAGTCAATGAATGAGTTTCTCTAACTAAGTCAAGTATGCTTCACTAATAGCATTTAGGAATTCCATCTTTATACTCATCTAGTCAAGTGCACATGCAAAGACTAGTTTCTCAACTAGCTAAGGTGGAGACTGAAAAAAGGACTAACAATACCAACCTCTTGTCATCATGGCAGTAAGGAAAGAATATCCGAAAGGATAGCCAACAGGTAACTTTTGATACCCGAAGTCACATTCACGACAGCCGATCCAACACCTTATGAACATCACAAATGTGTTCCTCCCAAGTCCCCTTTGAGTGGATTAAAACATCATCAATGAAGTCAGCAGTCACCTCCAATATATCATAAAGAACTTCATCCATCATCCATTGGAAAGTTGTTAAAGCATTGTTCAAACCAAATGGTATCACCAAGAATTTGTACAAACCAAATGGTGTATAAAAAGCAATTTTAGGAATACCTTCTTCGACTATCAGTACTTGCTAGTACCCAAAAGCAAGATCTAACTTAGTGAACCAACAACTTCTCCCAAAGGATCCAAGAGATTAACAGTGTGAGGAAGAGGGTATACATCTGGGATCATCACCACATTTAATAAATGGTAGTCCATGTAGAAATAAATACTCTCATCAATCTTCATCACAAGATGAGGTTCACACACCCAAGAACTCCACAACTTCTGAATAACTCCCTTTTCCAACATCTCCTTAACATTGGCATGTAAAATCTTTATTTTTTTGGGTGATTGACAATAAATAAAAACCTTGATTGGACAAGCATCCCCAGTTAGAATAGAATGACGTGTTGCAATCTTGATCCCAAATGATACGTTAAATTCAAAGAAATCAGCATACTCCTTTATGAGTCAGTCAACCTCTACAACATAAAGACCATTAGAGGGATCAGAAAAGGAAAAAGAGGAATAAGACATAAATTTAGGGGGAGACAAAAATAATGGAAGTAGAGGTAGAAACAAAGGAATGAAGTGGTACAAAAGTGAGAAAAATGGAAAAAATATTAGAAAAGATGAGATAAGGGGGAGAAACCTCAAAGTCACATTTAGCATAATTGTACTGCAACCAATATATACCAAGGATGTGGTCAAAATTTTGACTTGGCACCACTTATAATGACTACAAGTCAAACTTGAGACTACCTATATGCACAACCATGTCTGCCTCATCCTACAGACATGCGTGCGTATGGCTGTTGCCATAAAGAATGAAAATGGCTTTGCTACACAATGCAAATGCAAATAGCAAGGTGTGGCAATAAATTAAACAATAAAAGATAAACTCAAATTTATATTAATTGATATAGAGAAAATAATAGGAGACCTTTTGTTATAAAAATGAGCTTGGAAGGTAAACATTGGATGAACTAGTATCGAGTGAACCCTTTGATGATAATCCCAAAAACAAGATGGAGGGGTCACTAATTTATTTGCACAAGGTCCCTTCACTATTCATGCAACTTCTTATTTTCCAGATGCATCTTAGTGTCTAGACCTTCCACTGTAGAAGCACCAACAGAACATTGTTGACACCAAGGTCTCCACCTAGGAAATAGAGGTTGCAAATCCAAAAAACACCAACAATGTTGATAAGTGTGACCAACTTCATCACATGCCCAATAACGAACATCACGGCCATGACCACATCCTCACCCTTGTCCTTGAATTTAGGTAGCAACAACATCAACTTCAATTAGAATAAGACCATCTCTTACAAGGAGTGGAGCTAAAGGATGTGTAGTGAGAAGTGGAAGAGGTGATGTCTTATAATGTTGTGCAAAGCGAAAGCCATCAAGGGTGGCTGAAATAAGTGCATACATAACTACTATAAGATCTTAACAAAGTGCTAGCCACAACATTCCCAACTTGATCCGCTCTAACATGTTTAGCTCCACATGAAGCAGAAGCTTTGGAAATGAACACCAAACTACATTATTGATTTAGATGGCCCTTGACGAAGACAATGCAATTGTTAGAAGGCATCATCACAATCATTAACATATCTAAAGATGTATTTGAAAACGTCTGGGAGAATACTCTAATCCTCACGAATGGTTGTGCTTAAACCATTGTACCACTGCAGTGTTGTCCCTTAAAGACACATTGGAAATTCATGCAAATACTAAGCATCATCCCAAGAATGATATATGGCAATCACTGTAAAGTGATTGAACCAATGGTACACATCATCCCCAAAATTCCCACAGAAGAACTCCAGCCGAATATGAGGATTGGTTGCAAGAGTAGGAGGAGTTGTACCACACACCATAAATGCCACCATCAATTGAGTTTGTTTGCTTAACTACAATCACATAGCATTGAGCAATTGCTCTAATTGTTACTCTAGAGTCAATGGAGTAGGAGATTGTTACTTTGCTATGAAGATGATTAAAAAGGAAAGAGCAAAAGAAAAGCAATGGAAAAATTTAGAAAGAAAGGGAGACTTAAACAATGCAAAAGCTAGATTTATACAAAACTCTTAAATCTAAACACTCCTTAGGGACAATCAAAAGGTGCCCTTCATTTTCATAAATGTGAGTGCATGGAATATAGAAAGACAATACAAGAAATGTGCATATTGGTCTAGATTGAAATCAATCTGATAGCTACTCAAATCCCACTACACTAATATTAGTATATGGCATCATAGTTATACACTTAGACATCACACACACACACACAAACACATATATATTATGTGTTTGTGTGTGTATGTATATATATATACATATACATATATATATTAAATCATTTTGTAATTACAATTTAGAAAATTTAAATTTATAAAAATACTTATATATTCATATGTATTAAGAAGTAAAATATACAAGAAAAAATTCTTCTTTTAATTTATTGAAAGAGGTAATTTAGATTGGCACATTTAAGAAGTTAGAACAATTATTTAACTATATAAATATAACAACAGTATAAGTTTTAAATTAAATAAACTCTAAGAATAGTTGTAAATTAGATATTAATATTTTAAAGATGATAAATTAACATTTGTCAATGGCAAATATAACAATAATATTATTTTTTTTATTTTTAAGTGACACTTTGAAAGATCCTAATCCAAGATCTCCTAATTTCTAATATCATAGGAAATTAATAATTATATTTAAAATTATGAATAAACTTATTTTATTTAATCTATTTATACTTCTAAATTTCTTAAAGATTTATATGTATACAATGCATTCACCAAAAAATTCAAATAGTGAATGGGGAAAAAATAATACATTAAACAAAAATGAAATAGGAATGATTATTAGTGATGGATTTGAAGAACTTATAACTAGTATAAATTTATCAAAACATCATGAAGGATATAAAGCAAATTATGAAAATACAATAGAAGTTAATATTGGTAGAGCAATAATAATTGTACAATTTAAGCGTATGGATGGTAATCCTCCTACATGTTCAACAGGAGAAATATCAAAAGCTAAAGTTCAACCTAGAACATTAAGATACGGATTTGAATATTTATTTGATTCATTTAGGGATGATATGCTTCAAGCATGTTCTGATGAATGCACTTTTACATCAAGAAAATATCAAATTGGTTATAATGTTTTATTTTGGTCACCTGGGTCTAATTTAACCCAAAGAAAATACTATGGCCAATCTTTATTTCATAAACTAAATATTCATTATAATTTTAATGAGAATTGTGATATTACATTGACAACTTTAAATGCTGGATCAAAACATGACAGCCTTTATACAGGTCAATTTATAATTTCTCCAAATCGAAAAAATATATTATTAGTTGAGAGTAATTGCAAAATTACTCTATATTCTAGAACTATATTAATATGGAGATCAGATAATATTGATGAATATTATGATTTATGTGTATTGAAAGTTAAAACTAATGGTCATATAGTTTTATATAATAAATATAGAAAAATAGTATGGTCTAATAAGAAATATTGCTCAAATTGTTTAAAACTAACATCTCTTACTTTACAAAATGATTGTAATTTAGTATCTTATGAAGCAAAATATCCAAATAAAGTTTGGTGGGCAACAAATTCTTTTAATAATAAAAATTGTCTATAATTATACCAAAAGAAAAATTTATTTGTTAAGAAAGGATTTATTATAAATTCAAATGCTTTCTACAAACAGTTGTAAAGTGGATAATTTAATGAAAGTAGGTTTTTTAATCAATTATAATACTTATATATTTATAAAGTCTCTTATCAATTTATTGAATATTACTACAAGTGTAATTTTTCTTTTATACTTATGGTTTTGTAAATCATGGTTTATAAATATATATAAACCAAATACTTAGCAATTATTTCATAAGTATTTCATTCGGGTGGTGAGCCACTTCTTATATATGTATATTCTTGGTATAGCAATTATGATTTCCAACATGAGGTCCACTCAACAAGTATAGCATCGACATTGAGGTTCCTTAATATTGATTTCACTGACAACTATAGCATGCACATTATGACAGCTTCGATGGTAGCCAACAATGTTGATGAAGATAGCCATCTTTTCAAGCCATTTAACTTACTATGTATTCAACACTACAGGGTTAGAGCTAAGAATTTGAAATATCATTTACAGCTCTATCATCTTTCAACCAATATTTCTACAGCCACACATGTTCGAGCATGGCTAGAGAAGGCTCTTTTAGTGCTTTGACTTTGTCACGCCATCAGACATTGTTCCACTAAGTTAGTTTGCAAGTGATGCTTCTGCTTATACTTTTGCAATGGTTGCTATGGCAATCGTTGGTGTGGATCAAATGCATAACACTACAAACATCATGTTCATTTATAAAGTATTTATAATATTCTGACTAGATTTTTTTTGTGAACTTCAAAAGTAAGTCAATATGGACCATGTCTATCATAAGCTCAAATTGCCATGGTTTGCTGGGGAGATGCCAAATCATATTTTCTATAATCTCCAGCTAAGGATAAAAATATATTCAACATTGCACTCTCCACTATTGTCTTAAAAATTCTTAACAATATGCCTTGGGACCATATATAGAAGTAACTACACTTTGTCTCATTCATATATGGAAAGAATTTCAATATATATCTTTCATAATCTTTTTTCGTGGCTCATAATGCATGTTTTATTAATAGGTGCATGGCCACTTCATCCTTGAAAACCCTCAAGAAATCTCTATTTGTTGCAGTTGCCATGTTTGCAAAAAGCTTAGAATCGAAAAACAAATATGAGATATTAGTTGGTGCCACCATTGCAAGAACAAATGAACATTTTTCCAAACTTTGTGGGTCCACGGCAAATTCTATCCAAATAGTGGTCACCCCCAAGATGTTTGCATGGAGGACACTTATATAGACTTGATGTTCACTTCTACTCAAATGTTCGGTGCAATCAAACTTTTAGAGACAAAGAAGCCACCAACAAGCCACTTTGTATTCTCCACTAGTGCCAATCAAAGCTCGCCAAAGGTTATTGCATTCAAGGCTGATTAAAGTACTGTGCACTTTCATTTTCTATTCCATAATGTGCTTTCATTTTTTGTTTGTACAATATATTGTCTATATGCCATATAGTTGTATTTGGAATCCATTATATCAACTTGATGCTAGATTGCAACCTTAAAGTCTCTTGCAAGACTCTCCACCAAACTTCAGTTTCACTTCCAACAAGTCTAACTCTACTTTAGCTGTCAAACATGTCCTCTTTCCAATTGAGAACCACTTCAATATAGTACTCCTCTTAAAGATCTATCTAGAAGCTATCTCCATAAGATCCTTAGAGTGTGAATCCTTCTTCCTCCTATACATTGACTCCTTCTTGGCCAAGGAGAAGTTGTTGAACTTTTTAGGCCGTTAGATCTGGCCAATTAGCACAATTGGATGCAGGTTTCAAAAAATCTTTTCGAAGTTTAGGTGTGGAGTACAGCTCGGGCTGTGGGCAGAAGGTGTGAGTGATACTTGTTTCTTTGTGTGACCTAGGAGGGATAAAACTCTCCTTTTACCACAGCTCCTCTCAGCCACGAAGTTTTCAAGGGAAGCACATTGCCCAGCACCAAAGATGGAGGCCCAAGAGCTTGTAGGCCTAGGAGCTCTAGGGTCTATAGAGAAGCGAAAGAGGAGGCAGCCACTAACCAACACCGTCCTGCTCAAGCATGAGGATGTTTGTGGTGTTAGCAGCCACCCAAGATCCTTTTTGCAAAAGTTCTCACTTCTTTCCCTAGGGCTGGACTAGTAGTGGAATGCTATGGCCAGCACTCTGGAGCAGTGAAGCACCAAGTGGAGTGCCATGGCTATCCAACAGCCTAAGTGTCGTGGGAAATTGATTGATTCAGTCTGCTACTAGCACTCAGTTCTCTGGTGAGTGTTTACCATTTGAATTTATGGGCATAGATCTGGGAGACAGGGTGTTGGGGCAAAGAATTGCTAGGGCACAAGCCATGGACAGCAGGCAACAAAAAATGTTGCTTGCTATGGGTCTATGATCCTCCTGCATTGCTTATTAATTTTTTTGGCTCTTGGAAAACTCCTAATATAAGGGATTGTATGGGCATGAGAACAAGAGCTCTTAGGGTTTTGTAGAGCATGGCTGTTGAGTTTGGTGGTGATTGTGCAGTAGATGCAAAACCATTGGGCAAAGAATATCATTTCCTATGATTAAAATTCATTTTCACTTAAACTTGCCCCAATCACTTAATATAATTAAGATGCCAATTACCTTATCATACATTTTCTTCTTTATGTATATGTTTAATTGATAGATAGAGTCACCCCTCACCAATTGATAACGTAATTCTTTGTCTATACTAATGTATTGATCTGGTAATTACAACAATTCCATATAGATTGCCTCTCTCTAGACACGAGACTTACATTTTAAACATGAGATTGACAGTCAAAGTCTGGCAAATTAAACACCTTTATAAATCTTTTGACTAACTACAAACATGGTTTATTAGTACTATGGAATATCAAGTTTTAAATTTAGTTTATATCTAATATATATTAATAACAATTATTTTTTTAGTTTTACCTAGGTCTGGGTAGTAGTATTAGTGTTCTTAAGATTTTATTGTTCTATATTCTAAGTAAAGCACATGGCAAAGTAATTCTTTGCTAATATTTATATTAAATATATATTAAACTAATTTATTTTTATTTATTTCTAACAATTTTTTATTTCTATGTTAGACTTTGTTTAGGTCTGAGTAATATATTAATGTTATTAAAATATTAGCTATATATTTATTCATATTCCACGTAAACACATAATAATTAAATAATGCTTCCTAGTAGTCCTTCTTTACTTTTGTTTGAGTCTGGGTAGTAATAAATTAGTTTTTTAATTCTAAATTTGTTTGTATCCCAAGTAAAAAATATGATTTACATATAATATCTAATAAATAAAATTAATTTTTAGTAATTCTTGATTTAATTTTTTGGTCTGAAATATATTCATATTCTAATAACTGTAAAAAAGTATTCTTAGCAATTTTTATTCTACGTTTTCTGGGTTAAGTATTAAATTTTGTAAAATCTTAGTGTTCCAAATCAATAATTCCAAATTGAGAATATATTAATATTCTAAATATATATTCTATGCTGTATAATATTAATATTGTGGAGAGAGAGAGAGAGAGAGAGAGAGAGAGAGAGATTTGTATATATTATTGATTTTTGTACTCATAGAGCATTTGCTGGGCAATGTCTAATATACAAATGAGAAAAAGACAAGATTTTAAGTTATGCTGCCGGCCAAGATTTTGTTCCTCACAAAATAATTTTGTTATAGTTTTTCTATGTACATCGCTGATCAAAAATTTCGTTCACAATCAAATGATGGTCTCCCCGCTTTCACAGTTTCCAACGCTAACTTCAATCATCTTCTTGGTGGATTTCACGACTCTACAGCATTGCCTTCTCGGGGCCTGCATTCACAACAAAACAGGTTAGCAACACTACAAAGGAGAAATGGTAGAAAAATAAACGAAACAGCACTTACCAAGTGCCAAGAATCGTCGGCCTGTTCTTTCGTCACTATAATCTCCTCCAGAGAGCCTGGAGAGTGCTGGAGCGTCGACTTGCACTCTCCTCCTCCTCGCTGCCGACGGTCTCGACTATAGCTGCTAATCGTCTCCCCGGCTTCGTCGCCATAGCCAACTTCTTTCATGTAAAAGATAGTTGGCTGCTCGCACGGACTCTTCAAGAATGGCCGGGTGTTGAAAGGAAAGCCAATGTCGTCCATCCTTCTATACCAGCTCAAGAAGGTCCGCATTGGCAGCTCCAGCAACCGTGGAGGAAGTATCCCTCTGTAGACCTGGACAGCATATCCCCACGACACCGAGATGGACCATCTCTTGTACTTGTCGTAGCAAATCGACTGCTGGAGCACACCCCCTGGGTCCACTCTCATCGAGCTCTTGAAGTGCCTGAGCGCTTCAATCTGCGTAGTGTTTGGGAACACGGGGTCGATCAGGTCGAGGTGGTGGATCGAGACGAGCGGAGTCACTGGATGTGCTGCGAGGAGTCCAAACGCATCCCCATATATGTCGAACTGCCAGGAGAAGAGAGACAAAACCTAAGAAACTTGAAAGAAAGAAGCAAGAACTTCAAACACATACCTGGTGAAATCCCGGTTCTTTGGTGAGAGGAACTCCGAGCTCGGAGAGACAAGCCTGGATTCGATCGTCGCTGCCGTAAAGGTAGGGGTACTTCATAATGCATCGGTCCTGGACCTTCGCGAGAGCCTTGGCGAGAGGATAACTTATCGCGAAGCCACCACCTCCGTAAGCCATGTTGTACGAGAAATGAATGTTCTGAGTGTGGCTCTCGGAATGGGAGCCAATGTAGTAGAACTTGCGGTGGTCGTACTTGGACAAGATCCTCACCAAGTTCTCAGGAACAAACATCGTGTCGTCGTCTCCCATCACGAACCAGTGCACGTCCGTGAGGTTCTGCCGGAACGTCTCGGACACGACGCGAGAGATTCTGATCCCCGACCGCCCGCCTTTCTTGTTGGTGTAGTTGAACTTGGCCGTGTCTTCGGAGATCCTCATCGGCGGCAGCGCCTTGGACCAGCTGCTCACCGCCTTGTCCAGCCACACAAACCCCCGCATTTCCCCCGGCCGCCACCACAGCTTCACGTACTCCTGCCTCTTCTCCCACAGCTTGGCCGACGCCGCGATCCCGAAAACTATGTTGGCCAGCCCCGTCTCGTACCCGGGAGCCGGAGAGGACCCTTTCTCCGGCTCGTGCGAGGGCGCTATACTGCTGTGGAAAGGCTGCTGTTCTTCCTGCATGGGCGGAAGATCGTCGTCCAAGTATCTCACCATGTCCCGCTCTAAGTCGTCTTGGGCTTCGATGGCCCGGTTGAGCTCCTCGGCCTGCCTGAAAGCCTCATCGTCGCTGTGCTTGCACGAGTAGAGAACTCCACACCCGGGGCCCCCGAACACGAACATGAAGTACATGAACATGAACACCATAGCCGATAGAACGATTGCCAGCCGCAAGCTCCCAACACCTGTGAGCTGCTCTATCCTGTTGCTAGTACCTTTGACGACTCTGATACACTCCTCGTCGTCGTAGAGCACGGGCTTCATGCTGCTCCGGTGCTTCTTCTTGGAGAAGAACATCCTTCTTCCTTGAGACCCTGGAGGAATTCCCCAAAGACTGAGTATCATTTTTGCTGCTAGGCCTCCTCTGAGAAAGAAAAAGCTTACCTCACAGAGCCGAGAGATCTCGCGACGCCCAGTCGCGCTCCTGGGTCAAATTTGACGATGGCCGGCTCTCACAAGTTCCAAAGCCGTGTCTTTGACGTTTTCTCCCGCTGACAAAGCAATCCGAGAGAGCCGCGCAAAACGACGATCATCGCTCTCCCTGATCCACCCTTAGCTCCCAATTTTTAGCCCCTCTCTCCACACCTGGAATCTGGATCGAAAGAAAGGGAAGAAAGGGAGGAGCACTCGCGCGAAAGTGAAAGGCCGCGGGAATATCAGCGTCCCAGCGGCAATGAGCGCACGAATCTAGATCTGACCCTCTTGCGTCGTGCAAGCAGGCGACCAAAAAAAGAGAGAGAGTGAGAGAGAGAGAAGAAAAAGAAATCGTCCCTAGCACTGGAGCACGCCTCTTGCATCCGGCGATGGAATCTCCCTAGAATTGAGGATCTCTAGCGCTGCTACAGTGCCGCGGTCTTAACCTAAGCTCGCTCGAAAGATGCTTAATGGAATTTCCGTGAAAGCGATGGCCGCGCTTCCGGCGAGCAATGCAGGAGGTCGCGATGGCTTTCCCGAGGATCGCCAATGCCTCCTTAACGCAGCCAACGCGCTTGGACAAGAATGCCGCCATAGACCACGAAGAACACAGCGTAACGGGAAAAACGAAGGAAAAAAAAATTGTATTTCTTTTTTCCTGCTGGGCCTTGGAATCGAACACAGGACCGCTCGAAGGAATTTTAGGGTTCTTGGGTTTTGTAGGGTTTAGCGGGACAACATGGCGGCGCCGGTAGTCGAGAAGCCCAAGCCGGCTGGCCTCGCCGATGTGAAGCTCTTCAATGCCTGGACGTACGAGGAGATCGAGGTACGCGCGCGCCGATCGATTGATCGATTGATCCCGAGAGCGGGATTTCGTTTCCATTCCAGGTGCACGATATTTCGCTCGAAGACTACATTTCGGCTAAGCGTGCTACGTATGTTCCACACACCGCTGGGCGCTACTCCAAGAAAAGATTCAGGAAGGCGCAGTGTCCAATTGTCGAGAGGTGTGCGATCAAAATCTCCTTTTTCGCTGTCGAGCTCTTGTGAAAATTCCTTTTTTGTGTTCCTTTCCAGGCTTACAAACTCTTTGATGATGCACGGAAGGAACAACGGAAAAAAGCTGATGGCTGGTCGCATTGTGAAGCATGCAATGGAGATCATTCACTTGCTCACGGACGCCAACCCGATCCAAATTATTGTCGATGCTATCATCAACAGGTATAGAGGTTCAAGTGAGCAGGATTCCAGGACAGTTTTGGATTTTCTCTCTTTCTCTTTGCAGTGGTCCTCGCGAAGATGCTACCCGTATTGGTTCCGCTGGTGTTATCAGGCGTCAGGCTGTGGATATCTCCCCTTTGAGGCGTGTCAATCAGGCGATTTACTTGCTCACCACTGGAGCTCGCGAGAGTGCTTTCCGTAACATCAAGACCATCGCCGAGTGCCTTGCTGACGAGCTGATGAATGCTGCAAAGGGATCGTCCAACAGGTACTTCCTACATTGTTCTAGCTCATGCTTTGAAAGAAACTAAGAGCCCCTTCTGTGCTTGTTTGCATCAGCTATGCGATCAAAAAGAAGGACGAGATCGAACGTGTTGCCAAGGCAAATCGTTGAAGAGAATTTTTTCCACCACAGGTTTATTGTTTTCACTTCGCTTGAGATTGAATCAATAGTTTAAGCGATGGTTGCACTGTACAGCTTTTTTATCTCCTCTACGTCGTCGTAGCTCCCCAAGAAAATTGGAGACCTCTCGTGGAGGTGTTTGGGGACTAGATCGAGTGCCTAGGAACATAGATTTTAGAACAAACGGGAGTTAAAAAGCTAAATTTTACCCGCTCTTTCCCTGTGAAAGCCTGACCCCCGGCTTGCTCAACGAGATAGGACATTGGAAACACCTCATAGAGAACTCTGGTAAAAAAAGAGTGAGTTAAAAAAAAAATTCCGGGGAAGCGTTCTTTCTCACCGTAATTTTCCAAAGGGGCTCTTTTTGTCAGCTGGGTACATGAAAATTCCACCGTACAAAAGTGTGCGATGGACATCAGCTACCATACTAAAGATCAAATATTCTTAAAAACTGAGAATTCGATATAAAATTTAGAGTAATCTTGCCTGCCAATGTATCTGAGCGACTTTGGTGACGAGTCATCTTTGGGGAACTTTGCATTCTCCACATATCTGTCATAAATCAAAATCTTACTTTTTAAAAAGAAAACACTAAACTTACAATCTAGTGGGCTCGTCCCAGTTCTTTGCATTGCCCTCATTCACGGAATAAATTTTTCCCTTCTTTGGTATCTGCAAAGAAAAAATCATCAATCTTGGGCATCTCACAATCATCCATTGTAATAATGAAAGGAATCATCTTTTACGAACTTACCTTAATGTCAGGATGTGTCAATATAAATTCTCCCAGGGATGGATCTAGAGTAAACCCATTCACGCCCGATCCAGTAGAAAACACGAGCTAAGAGAAGAACAAAGCATTAAACTTTGTAAGTTTGTGAAGTTCTTACCGTGCATGAGCTACCGTACATGCAATACCCAGCCGCGACCATTTCACTGCCAGGCTTGAGAACATCATCGTTGCTGCCTGCGTTGTCATGATCCAGTAGAAAAATCCCAAAAATCTGCAGCAAAACCTGGTTTTGACGATCAATCTAGTGGAAAGGGCTTACAGTTCCAATCGAAACACCACAGTCGATGTTAGACGAGCCATCCAGAGGATCAAAGACCACACAGTATCTAAGATCAGTCGAGAAAAGAATTAGCGACGTTTGAGTTATAGTTTACTTACTTGCCACGGTGAGATGCCTCCACAAAGATCGCCTCCTCCAGCTCCTCGGACACAAGAACATTCTAAGCAAAACAAAGAGCAAATCCTTAGAAAGTAGGCAAGCATGGATTTTTACTCACAGTTCTTCCACTGCTGCTAAGCGCCTTGACGAAAACATCGTTTGACAACACATCCAGCTTCTTCTGTTCTTCACCCTGTACAGGAAAATGTACGGAAAACCTTGCAATCGAATCGAAGTTTCCAATTCCAACTCACCTGGACATTGGTTTCTCCTGCAAGGCCAATCAACTTGGCCAATCCAGCCTGAAACAAAAAAGGAAAAAGATTCCCAGATTGCAATCGCTAGGAAGAAATCTGTTCGCCCACCTTGTTCACTGCCGAGCACACGAACTTACATCCGAGAACAATGTGACTGAGCAAAATGGTGAGATCGCCGCGAGCCTCGGGATGCTTGCTCTGCTCGTTGAGCACGAACCGAGTGATTGTCATGAGATCGGTGCGCTGGGCATCAGCTTGATGATCCATGCCTCCAAACTCCAATCCAGAAAAACCCAAAAATGTCCAATCCCAAAACCAAGAGAGGAAAAAAAAAAGAAAAAACTACACGAACCTCGCTCGTCAAACAAGCATCACACACCTATTTTGCCGCCCGGATATACCATCCACGTGGCGTCTCGTGGTTGCCAAGTGTGAAACAAAGCTCTTATCTGCGTTTTCTCTCCAGAAATATTGGAGCGAAACAAAAGCTTGGTCACAAGGCCATCATGATTCCACCATAGCTTTGATCTTCCACTTATTTTAAAAACCATACAAATCGCTAACTATATAGTGATCTTTGATCTTTATCATCGTTCTTTCCACAAAGTGGTGGTGATTCTGGAAAGCAAAAGAGCCACTTTCGGTGCTTGATCTCTTAATTAAAAAAGTGCCTCTTCTTCTTGTCTCCTTGTTCTTGATCCTCCAGTTCTTCGTCCTTGCTTTCCTCCTTCTCGCGGTCCTCGTAAATCGCATACCCGCCAGATCCAGCCTCGGTTTTGTTCCTTGCTCCGGCTTCATACTGAAAGAACAAACATTGATCCAGAAAAAGAAGAAAAAATTCAATTTTTTTTTGTTCTTACCATGCCTCCCACACTGCCAAGGCTCGCCTTGGCATCGTCCAATCTCCCCTTCACGTCTTCCTGCATTTTCGAGCTTGTGTAGTCACTGTCATCCATCGACTCGTTGTCCTTTCGGACACCATATCCGGAGCTTCGATCGTAATCGCCATCCTCTTGTTTCTTACTCCGCCCACCATAGCCATCTCCTTGAGTGTAGTCTTCCTCCTCTGGTTTCTTCGTTCGGTCACCATAGCTGTAGTCGTCGCTCTTCGTTCCATAACCTCCAATGTCATCGCTCTTCTTTCCATAGCCTCCAAATTCATCGCTCTTTTTTTCCGAATCGGTGCTGAACTCGTCGGAGGTTTTCCCGTAGCCTCCACCGCTGTAATCGTCGGATTTCTTGCCATATCCACTGGAGTAGTCATCGGATTTTCTCCCGTAGCCTTCACCTTCGTTGTCGTAGTCGTCAGATTTCTTTCTGCCGCCATAACCACCACCTCCACTGCCGTAGTCGTCAGATTTGGCCTTGTATCCATCCTCATTGTCGTCGTAGTTGGAAGAATTCTTGCTCCTTCCTCCTCCATAGCCGCCGCTATAGTTGTCCTCCCCTGTGGCTACGCCCTCGGTGTTGGAATCGTCGTAGTTACTCCTCCTTCCCGTGTAAGACATTGTCGCGAAACGCTGCGAAATTACCACAAGAATGTATGTAAGTTGACGACTTTAGATCAGAGAATGCTTCAACTCACCAGAGAAACTTCTGAAACTTTCGAGAGAACTATGGAAGAACTTTTCCTGGCCGATATATCCGTGAGAAGCTCGAGGGCGTCGTTTTATACTGATAGATTTGCCCGCGGATCGACGAGTAAACTCCCTATAGCCGGTTCCCAGACACAGAGCAACCGACACCTGCAAGTTCCAGCAAGCATATCTCCACGAAATGTATACGCATATACCACCCGCGCGATAAAAGCTTTACGATGTCTCTCTCGTGCTCGTGAAGGCCACCAAACGGAGTAGTGATTTTCTTAAAGGGGCCCGGCGATGACCAATTCACCCACATTCATGCATGGTAAATCTCCACCGACGCATCCATCTGGGATTATTTTTCGCGTAGAATATAGATCATACTCTGCACGAACGATACCAAGGATCATCCGTGAGTTTACTGTGCTGGACAAAGTTTCTTCCCCAAAATCTTGAGTAGAAAGGATGTTCGATCACCTTCTGTTCTTCACCCTCTACACAGGAAACCTTGGCAATCGAATCAATTCCAACAAGATTGCACCCTCTCCTGCGAGGCCAATCCAGCGTGAAAACAAGGAAAAGATTCGTCGCTTCGAAGAAATTTCTTCACCCGCCTTGTTTACTGCCGCGCACAAGAACTTACATCAAAATGATGAGATCGCCGCGCGGGATGCTCTGCTAAATTGTCATGAGACCGGTGAGTTGGACTCCAAATTCCAACCCGAAACACCAAAAAGAAATCCACGTGTTGCCAAGTGAACTCTTATCTGTGTTTTCTCTCCAGAAATATTGGAGCGAACCATCTTGATCTTCCATTTATTCTCATAGCATATAAACCAAAACCATATAGTCCTTTTTCTTTGAGCTTTATCGCCTTCTTTCTACAAAGTGGTGTGATAGCTCCTTGGAAAGCGAAATATGTCCCAGAGCTTGAAATCGTGGAGATCTCTTAGCTAAACCAGTGCTTCTTCTTTGTGACTCCTTCTTCTTGATCCTCCAGTTCTTCCACGCCGTCCTTGCGTTCCTCCTTCTCGTGGTGCTCGTAAATCGCGTACCCGCCAGATCCAGTCGCCACAGCAGCAGCAATGCCGGCCTCGGTTTTGTGCCTTATTCCATGCTCGGGATCCACTTTGGCCTCGTGAGCTTCATACTGAAAGAACAAACCATTGACCATCTTCAAGAACAAGAAGAAGAAAAGCGTTTTCCTCTTACCGCGGCATAAGCTCCAGCAACCATTCCTCCAACAATGCCAATTCTCTCGTGCCTCCTGTGCTCCTTGATGTCGTCCTCGGCATCGTCCAGTTTCTCCTTCACCGAGAACTCTTCTTCTTCCTGGTCTTTCCTTGTATAGTCACTCTCATCGTCCTTTCGGACACCATATCCGGAACCTTGATCGTAATTGCCATCCTCTTGTTTCTTACTCCGCCCACCATAGCCATCTCCTTGAGTGTAGTCTTCCTCCTCCGGTTTCTTCGGTCGGTCACCATAGCTGCTCTTCTTTCCATAGCCTCCAAATTCATCGCTCTTCTTTCCATAGCCTCCAAATTCATCGTTCTTCTCTCCGTAGCCTCCAAATTCATCGCTCTTCTTTTCCGAATCATAGTTCTCGGTGCTGAACTCGTCGGAGGTTTTCCCGTAGCCTCCACCGCTGTAATCGTCGGATTTCTTGCCATATCCACTGGAGTAGTCATCGGATTTTCTCCCGTAGCCTTCACCTTCGTTGTCGTAGTCGCCAGATTTCTTGCTGTAGCCGTCGGACTTTCTGCCGCCATAGCCACCACCTCCACTGCCGTAGTCGTCGGATTTGGCCTTGTATCCATCCTCATTGTCGTCGTAGCCGGAAGAATTCCTGCTCCTTCCTCCTCCATAGCGGCCGCTGTAGTTGTCCTCCCCGGTGGCTACGCCCTCGGTGTTGGAATCGTCGTAGTTACTCCTCCTTCCCTCGTAAGACATTGTCGCGAAACGCTGAGCAAATCCCACAAGAATGTATGTAAGTTCACGACTGTAGATCAGAGAAATCAAGCAAAAGAAATGCTTCAACTCACCAGAGAAACTTTCGAGAGAGCTTTAGAAGAACTCTGGAAGAACTTTACGAAGAAATAGATATGTTATCCGTGAGAAACTCGAGAGCGTCGCTTTATACTGATAGATTTGCCCGCGGATCGACGAGTAAACTCCTATAGCCGGTTCCCAGAGCGTCGGCGGTCCACAGAGAAACCGACACCTGCCAGTTCCCAGCAAGCATATCTCCACGAGATGTATGCGCATATACCACCATCTCTGTTGCACGACTTCGCCGATAAAAGCTTTGCAATGTCTCTCTCGAGCTCGTGAAGGCCACCAAACGGAGTGGTGATTTTTTTAAAGGGGCCCGGCGATGACCACATTCGTGCATGGTAAATCTCCACCGACGCATCCATCTCGCGATTTTTTTCGCGTAAAATATAGTTAGAATGGTCATGACTGCACGAACGATACCAGGGAATCAAATTTTCGCAATGAGACCGAGTTTATCATACCTGAGTTATATTGTCACTTTACTTGATCACTGGACAAAGATTCTCCCGCTCGCTAGTAACACCTGGACTAGAAAGAATGCTCGATCACTTTATATCCGATCCTGTAGAGCAGGCCTTTAAGAGCTTCAAGTTGAGGACTCGCACACTGCTCGGAAGAGCGACGAGTCGAGCTGATCGTAGGACCACTCGCCGTTGCACACCAGCGAGCTCGCCATCTTTCCAATCTCGTCAGAGGACTTTGCCGAGGCTCCACAGCCGAAAGCCGCGAGGAACACCTCGTCCGAGAGCTTGTCCATGTAAGGATAGTTGCGGGCCGCGTAGGAGACGACGCACGGCTTCGTCTTCACGCTCTTCACTCTCAGCCCCGGAACAAGCTCCCGCAGCAGCACCTCGAGCAGAGCATCTGTCTCGACTTTGCAGCCTGCGCCGCGGAACCACTCGAGAAACTCTTCCTCCGTGGAGACGATCTTGGGCTGCCAAGTAGTGCCTCCAATCTTGACGTATGTTCTCCCGTCTGGATACTGGATCGGAGGACATCCATACACGGAATGAAGCACCGGGTTGGACTTGAGCCGCCATATGAAGCACGGCATTCCATCCAGCCTCTTCACTTCATCGCCATCGATCTCCGCTAGCACCACTGACACGGCTCTGATCTTCACCACGAGCTGCAAGCTTTTCGGCAGAAGAAAGTTTGTGTAGGCTCCAGTGCAAATCAAGACTCTGGCAGCTAGAAAACTCGTCCCTCGTCTGGTTGAGATCTTCACACCACCACCCTCTCCAAGTCGCTCGATGCTCGTCACGGTTTCCTGGACGAGCCGGATCCCATTTTCTCTGGCGATGGCGAGCTGAGCTCTCACCATCTCTCTCGGGTTCACGTAGCCAGCACCACCGTTCTCGACCACCGCAACATCCTCGTCTCCAAATCCAAAGTAAGGAAACCGAGAGCTTGCATCGTCCGCCACCTCTGCCTCGGCACCGTTTTGGAGCCCAACCTCAAGTGATCTTGCGAGGCTATCCCCGGCACCACCGTAAAATGGAGAGACTCTGAGAAACCCGACGCGTCCGTGAAAAGAAATGCCGCTCTTGGTCTCTACTTCTGGATAGTTGGAAATGGATTTGGCCGCGAGGTGAGACCAGACGGCATCAGGATCCACAACTCGAGTGATGCGTCCCTGGTCGTAGTGAGACGAGAAAACCGTGGGAAAACTACAATTGGAGCCAGTACCTGGAGTGCTCTCGGCCTCGCCAATACCGATTATGGTGCTCGGATCCGGCGAAGACATTGAGAGATGACGACACGCTGCCGACCCGATACAGCCCAAGCCCACAACTGCGATAGAGTAGTGCTTGGCCGCCATATCCAGCATTATTAGATTAGGGCACATTTTAAAAATTTCATATTGTTTAGCTGGAGGCATAATCCAAGCTTCTCTAATGTCTTTGCTTGAGATGTAAGTTTAGCAAAAGTATAGAAAGATGAGAACCTCAAGGAAAATTTTAAGAATTGAGGTGGCTGTAGAAATAAAAGCACTAATTTAGTGGAAAAAAGTTAGCAAAGTTTAAAAAGTGAATATAATAGGTTAAGGGTAATTTAAAAGTTCATTATTTGGTGCAGAAAAAACCCATCAAAGTGTACAACACTCATCACCCAACATACATATAAAAATCGAATGTTCCAATTCAAATAACTCTTGACATTTTCCACCAAAGACTTTTGTACAAACTAGTGTAATTAACATTGATTTGGACTACTCAACCCATAGATAAATGCAAAGAACACCATGACCATACAATCCATTGGTAATCTTGTGGCATTTTAGTTTTATCTTTTTTGATATGGCATATGCAAATAACTTCAAGAGTAATTCTGCTTCTCTATTAAAGCTGGTGGATGATCCATTTGGATCTTTTACAAATTGGAGTTCAACTAGAGAAATCTGCCAGTGGGAAGGTGTAATTTGTTCTAGAAATGGTCGAGTTTTTGGTCTCCAGCTTCATTCCCTTCAATTTTCAGGCTTAGCTCTCACTTCCATTATATTAAACATACCTTCCCTTCGCACCTAATTTGCATATGGCCTACCTACATCTATTGTGACATCCTTCTAGACTAAAGCTCCTCTAATCTCATCCTTTCAATTCTCCTTTTCAAGTTAGATTAAATTTAAAATTCAATTACACTAACTTCATGTTTTAGACAGCACTTTTAAAGATCAAAACTTCTCCAGCATAATTCCATGCTTGCTAGAAGCTATAGATATATCAGGCAATCGAAATATGTCCTCCAGCCTTGATCTTCTTCAAACTCTAATGAGGGCATGCAAAATTATGAAGTTCTCAAACAATCAAGTTGGTGGAGAGCTTTTCCATGGATTTTTTGCTGTGATTGGAATTAAGCGGGAGGTTTTGGATCTTTCATCTAACCAACTAACTGGCAATTTATCTACTGTGTTCTTTATGAGATGCAAGGGCCTTAAATCTCTATATCCGTCCAATAATTGGCCTATAATGACGATTTAATAGGCCTCAGACTGGACCATAACTTGCTATCAGGGAAAATTCCAGCTGAGCTCGGGGAGTTTAGGAGAATGGTGATTTTAGATCTCCCACACAACAAGTTCCAAAAAGAGAACCACAAACTTTCTTGCTTCCTGAGCACTTTAAACCTTTCATTCAACAACTTATCGGTCTTGGATCAAAAATTTACGAGGGAAACATACACTTATGTGGGCTTCCATGCAATCACACAAAAGTTCCCAGTGATTTCCAGAGGAATGTAAAAGGTGGCGGTGATGGAGTTGGGTTTCTCATGTTCGTATTTGGATTTGGCTTTGTTGTGAGCTGCGCAATGGCCATATCTGTATGATCAAGAGAGACACTTATTACGTAAAAGTCTTTACACTCTCCGGTTACGCTTGGATCGATCGATCACGCCAAGCTCATGGAAATGGACGCAGCGTGAGCACGTAAGACGCCGTTTACTTGCTCGATTGCAGCGCGAAGCCTCGCTTGCTTGGCCCACTCCATCACCAAACTTTGAGCTTCCGTGCCCTCCACACTCTGCTCCAAAACCACCGCTGCCTCCACTAATTTGCCGTCTTTCATCAAGCTCTCCACTTGATCAAGCACGGATTCAATGCCCCCATCGTCAGGGTTGTCTTCTTTCACCTGTCCAACTCCAGTGTGTGAAAAAGAGAGGAAAGACCAAACGCAAAAGTAGATAGAGAAGCATACCTTGAGATTCGAAGCACCGCGAGCAATCAAATGTGACACTGCTCCACCTCCAGTGGAAGGAATGAGAATCAGCTCACGGAGCTTTGGCTTCGACTCCACAAACTACAAAAATAGGAATGTAAACGTAAAAAGTAAGCCATAAGGGGTCAGAAAGGAGAGATTTCTTTTATATACGTACACTGTTTTGAAGCTGTAAAGGTCTTAACGACCCTCCTTTGAGGGCCTCCTCCGGTAACGAGGAAATGGCAGCATCGATCAAAGAATCTCCTCCTCGCAAGAATTCCACCTCCTTCTCTAGAGGCTCTCCATTGAGCATGGCGTTCTCAAACGCAAACACACCCTGTGACATCCATCTATACTCAACTGGTGGCAAAATAAGGGAGTAAAAAAACAGAACCGAGGGCTGAGGAGGGTTGATTTCGTACCATTACCATAGCAAGCTTCCTCAGTATATAGCTCTTTTCCAAGTCGCTACCACTGAGGCCTAAAGCCTCTACCTGAAAACTCAAACAAAGTCAAGTTGTGACTTCCTCCTTTGGAAGAAAAGTATCACCTGGCGTTTGAGCTCTGTAATTTCATTCACAAGACGAAGTTTATCCTTGCCAGCTTCCTCACTTTGTTTGGATTTCGCGTTGGCACTAGCCTCTTCTTTCTATGCCCACCAACGGACGGAGGATGAGCACAAAAAGAAAAAGAAAAAGCTATCGACACCAACCAGAGTTTTGATCTCCTCTTGCAGCTTTGACGCAATCATGTCGGCTTGAGACTTCAATTCTGACGCGTGCTTGGCTGTTTCATTCTCAAGCTCCTGTAACACACTGTAATTCTGGCTGGTGAAAAACGAAGAAAGAGCAATACCTTTTCCAGTTGCTTAGCACGAGCTTCACTGTCCGATGCCTTTGTTTGAGCTTCTTTTAATTCTTGCTCATACTTGGCCTGAAAACCATTGTGAGCAGCTACAGCTTGAAAGGCCAGAGATCGTACCTCGATCTGCTTCAAGTGATCCTCGTAGGCCTTCTCCACCTCGGCCTTCACATCCCTTGGAGCCTCCTCGTGTGCCCTTGGTTCGTGTTTGGTAGCCTAGAAAAGCATCACTCATGCTTAGAAGAAGCAGCAAACAGAGAAGACTTCCTACCAATGCTCGCTGCTCCTGGGAAAAGTCATAGTATTCCTTCGCGACTGTGGCTCCCATCAAACAAATCGATCCCAGGAGGAACTTGTCGATGCCATCCAGCGGCTTCTTGGGCATGAAAGACGCAGTAGACAAGTGCCGCGCGGCCCGGCATGGATTGGATGAGCCCCTCAGTCCGATCGGCTACACAATCAAGAATTCCATCCCTGTCAACGCAGCCCCGATCGATCGACCAGTAATCCATCCACATACCAGGAATTGTTGCGCGTTGCCGCCACCGACGATCGCTGCTCGCCTCCAGCCGCGCGCGACGAGAGCGCTCATCGCAAACTAGGGTAGCCTGCGACCTGGCATAGCTAAAATAGGGCAAGCACACCTTCGTCTGTTTCATGTGAAAATTTCGCGGTGAAAATTTTCCACCTTACTTGGAAGGGGCAAATTTGTCACAATCTTTGCTTTCCAAGATGGGGGCAGTTACCAGGGAAGTTGCCAACCATCTTGGGCCGTCCATTGGGTCAGATCGACGGACAGCATCAGCCTGCCGTTCAGCCCTTTAGGTCTGGCTGTACGCGGCGCATCGCCGCCGTCCAAGGCGGGAGACCGACGGCCACGATTCGCCCCAGACCTATCCTTACGACCTGGCTTTGGCTCGACGGTCCTGATAAGACGGCCCAAACTGGAAACCGAGGGTTTCCGAGAGTTTAGGGTTTGAGGGCGATCGATCGATCGAATGCCACACGCCGCTCGACGCCGCTTGCGCGGATCTATGCCGCCGTGTTCTTCTCGCGGCCGACGCCTCACATTTTGGTACGCTCCCAGATTTTGATTCCCCCCCTTTCTCCTTCTCTGAGCTCTTGTAAGATTTCCCTCGGAATTTTTCTCCTCTCTCCCCTCTCGCTGCTCCTCCTGTATGTATAGAGTGGTGGAGCTCTCTTTCTCGTGTACAGCCGCTGTAAATACTAGTCCCTCGAAGAGCAAGCTGGATTTCTATCCCCCCCGGAGCCTCGGCAATGCCGAGCAAATCCTAGAGAGTTTGGGAGAGATGAACGAGCGGTGGCGCGTCCGGTCGGGGATCCATGTAGATAGCAAAGTCAACGAAGAGTTAGTGTGTCCCAAGCCCAGAAGGCCGGCTACCGTGGTCTCTTGCTTCTCTCCGGAGCCTCTCAAGCCCCATCCTTCCACTCGAATGCACTGCGGGTACGATGGAGGAACTTTCTCTTCTTCTCTCTCGTCCTTGGTGCTAACTCTTCTCTTGTTTTTTCTTTCGTTTCTAGTGACGGGGATGTGGGCTTTGAGATCCTTGACATTTTTCTGAGGAAGGTAAGCGAAGATTGGTTTGTTCGATCTAGAGAGTTGGGCTTGGTCGCTGACACACAGCTCTGGTTTTGTTTCTCTATGCCAGGCCTCCTCCGGGGAATCATCAAATTTTTGTTGTTCTCCACCATATTTTTGTGGCTCGCCACCGAGCCGAGCAGGCAACCCACTTATACATGATGTACAGTTTACACACCAGCGCAGCAACGCCGCCGCCACCGCGGCCGCGTCTCCTCTGATATGCTCCCAGCAGCAAAAGAGTGTCCGCGAGCCGGCCCGAGCGTCCAAGCCTCCGGTCCGAGTGGAAGGATTCGTTCCATCCGGTCCGGACTCGAGGAGCGTCTCGGCGCTGGCATAGTGGGGGAGCTGCGCGTTATTTTTCCTCTTCGTCCTCAAATTTTCCATCGCCCAAGTTACTACTTCAGGCAAGCTGGTGATTTTGGCAAAGTTCTTTCGTTTTCATCTCTCCTCCTCCATCGTCACAACTCACAAGGAGGTTGTATACTTTTTTCTCTCGTAAGCTGGCGAGAGAGATCTTGCGCTGCTGCTAGCACAGGTGTTTCAACCAAATAAGAACGAGGATCATCGTTCCAGCGAAAGCAAGCACTCTCCTCCGGCAAAGAGCCTCGGATTATCATCGTCATCGTCTCTTTTCTCCATTTGGTTTCGTCGCCCCTCTTCTCTTGTACACAAGAAATCTAGTGAGTGCCTCTCCTTCTCCCTTCTCGATTCTCGATCGGTTAAGTCGGTTGAGAACAAGAAAAAATTTTCCCCTTTCCCCTTCGCTTCTCGGCAGAGCCTGTTGTACATATATATTTCAAGCTGATCCCCTTGTAAACTTTTGTAATCTTTGAAATAGTTTTTCCAATCAATCAAAAAGCTTTGGTGTACTTTGAAAAAGAAGGAATTGGTTGGAGGAGGCGCGATGGATTCGTGTGCGCCGACGCGTCCCGCGTGTGTTGTCTTTGTCGGGAATCATACCTTCCCCCTTTGACCAGACCAGTCAACCTTTGACCAGAAAAGTCAAAGGAGCCCTAATTTCTGCTCAAGAACCCTAGAAACTCGTCGTTCTCGTAGCTGTTGGCCATGAGGACGTACGCCGGGGATCCTCGATCGTCGAGCGCCAGGAGCCCCTCAAACGCGATCTTCCCGACGCGCACATTGCCCCATTTCCTACACGAGCTCAACAGCGACGTCCACAGCCTTACATTGCCCCCGTGCGGCATCTCCTCCACCATCGCCATGGCCTCGCCCAGCTGATTCGCGCGCCCCAGCACATCCACCATGCAGTTGTAGTGCTCCACGCTGGGATCCACCCCGAACCGCGGCGATCGCATCAGCGCAAAGTAGAATCTGGCTCGATCCACGAGGCCCGCGTGGCCGCAGGCCGAGAGGATCGAGAGGAACGTCACTCCATCCGGGCGGACTCCACTGTTCTTGGCGCCCATGTCGTCGAAGAGCTGGAAGCAGCGATCGAAGTCCCCCTGATCGGCGTACCCGGCGATGAGAGCGTTCCAGGCGACGAGATCGCGGCGGGGCATGGAATCAAACACCCGGCGTGCCTCGCCCATGCTGCCACACTTGGCGTAGAAATCCAGCACGCACGTCTCCAGGATCGAGTGCGCGGCCAGATCGTCCCGCGCCGCGATCTCCTCGTGGAGCTTCCGCCCCCGCTCCAGATCCGCCAGCGCTCCACACGCCTTGAGCGCCGCGATGTAAGCGCCCGAGTCGGGCACCAACCCGGCGTCCTCGCGCATCGTACGAAAGAGACGCAGCGCGAGCCCGGCGTCGCCATTTTCGGCATATGCCAGCACCATGGTCGCCCACGTCACCACGTTGCGGTCTACCATGGCGTCGAATATCCGCCGCGCGTCTGCCGCGGTGCCGCACTTGCCGTACATATCGATGAGCGCGTTGGCCACGAAGACGCTGGACTGGAATCCGTCGCTGGCAGCTCGAGCGTGGAGGTAGAAGCCCCTCTCGAGCGCTCCAGCTTTGAAAACTCTGGTTTTTCTTCCAGCGATCTTGAGCTTAGTGCTACCATCTTCGATCATTCTGGAGCTACCATCGCTGTTATCCTGAATCTCGGTGCTACCATCGTTGTTACCATCTTTGATCTTGGTGCCACCCTCGCTGCTGGTGCTACCATCTACGACATCTAAGAGCTTTCCATCTTCTCTCGACGCGAAGCTCGCGCAAGCCTTGATCGCAGCGGTGTAGCTCCGACCATCCGGCCGGAATCCCTCACTTTCCATCCGCTGGAAGAGATCCAGCGCCTCCTGACCATCGCCACTCTCGGCGTATCCCATCATCAGCGTGTTCCACGAGATCACGCAGTGGCAGCTCCGATCAAACACCCTCCTCGCGTCGGCCATGCTCGAGCACTTCCCATACATGTCCACCAGCGTATTCGCGACGTAGACGTTGGATTCCAGCCCATAGCAGCACGCCTGCGAGTGTAGAGCCATCCCTCTCTCCAGGAGCTTGCTCTTGACATTGTCCTCGCCAATCTGGCGATCCTCCTCTTCCAGTGCCAGGATCGCGCAAGCTCGCAGTGCCGCCACGAAAGTCCGGCCATCCGGTCGAAATCCCTCGTCTAGCATCCGCTGGAAGAGCTCGAGCGCGACGCGAGGCTCGCCGCAATCGGCGTAGCCGGCGATGATCGCGTTCCAGGACACCACCGTGGAGGAGCGCGCAGTGGCAGTGATCTCGAAGAGTTGCCGAGCTTCGCCGACGCTACCACACTTGGCGTACATGTCGATCAGGGTGTTCACCACGAAAATATTTGCCATCTCTCGCGAATCACTGAGCTCGCGGTGGATTGTCCGCCCGGCTTCCAGATATCTGGAGCTGCTGCACAGCTTGAGCGCTGCCAGAGTGATTGGCACGCTGGGCGTGGCTCCATCCCTCCTGATTCTCTCATAGATCTTCAACGCATCGGTAGAACTTCCCTGGAAAGAATGGAGTCTTTGATGATTTCCACTCTAGAATCGCGCATTACCTTCTTGGTTCCTCCTCCCGCGGACTGTGCGCATTCCCTGCTGTGGAGAGCTGGCGATAATCTCGCGAGCAGCAGCATGAGTGGCGCTTTCCCGCATTCTTCCTCTTCCCCAGCTTAAGATTTTCTAGGGCACAAATATTCGAGTATATTCTAGAACAATAGAATATTTTGCGAACCTAAAAGGATTTTTTTTGTCAGATAGAATAATATTTATGCTGTACTTAAAGGTAAAGCATTAATAATTTAAAGTCTTCCCACCACCTTGAATTATATTTCCTCAATACACATTACATTCCCTTGTGATCACCACCCAGAGACCCATAGGTGATCCCAAAAGCCCTCAACACAATCTCTACCCGGCCGTACCACCTCTCTCCATCTCACATACGGTGTACCAAATGGATCGTTGTACGGCAAGAGGGAATGGAGCATATTCCCCGTGATTGTTTCCTCATATCTGGTCCATCACAAGCAGCTTCACTTGCACCACAACAACACTTCCATCAGTGTGACTGCCCACTCAATTGTGGAGGTTCTAGTTCTCTAAATATTCTATGATCTTTCCAGCAAGCTCTTTCACCTGTTGAGTGGTGCATGTGGACTCCTTAGTGAGATATCATGAGGAGCTTGTGGAAATGCATTGCAAATTTGTAATTACACATGAAGTGAAATATCTCTGGAATTTTTTAAAATTACTTTTGATATTTACAAAGATGGCCTCCTTCACACCTTTCTTCTTGATTTTTTATTTTTTATTTTTTTTTTGTTTTTCATATAATCTGAACTCTATATACTGATAACAAGAATTACAAGTTCTCAAATCAATAGTTTTGTGACAACACAACAAGCGTTTTTGAAAGATTGGTGCTAATTTAATGATGTTTAAAGAGATTTCTTAACTCTGCCAATCTGAACTCTATGTACTGACACAAGAATTATAAATTCTCAGATCAATAGTGAAGATTGGTGCTAACTCATAATTTCATCATTTGATGAAGTTTAGAAGAATTTCTTGAGATTTTCCACATTGTGTGAAAAAGGTCTTTTGATCATTACAAGTGGATTTTGTCACAACCTAAAAAACACAATTTAGCTCTATATCATTTCCATATGGCTTTTGACCAAGTTTCAGGAAAAGGTTTAGCACAAGTTTCAGGATTTTTTGTTTGGTGAGATATTCCTTTCTTTCATGATTTTTGGTGCTGTAGAGACTATTAGCTTAATAAATATTCTATTACAAATGAAAACTAAATTATCCTAAAACATCACTTTATTTTAAAATAATTTTTCATAAGCCACAGCTTAAGTCATTTTACAACAGTCTCAGCTAATCACAGCAGTTATAGAATTTTATAGCAAATTGTGTTGAGGGCTTTTGGGATCATCTATGTAGTGCAGAGGGATGAGCTCTTGTCTTTGGGTTGGCTACGGAATCACTAGAGAATATAATCAGTATTGAGGGACTTGGAAAGTAAAAAAATAAAATATTCTTGCCATACCTTTTTTTACTTTTTCTATTTACTTTTTATATTTTTAACTCTTTAACTGTAAAAAAGGAAGTGGTTAAAGAGGCATGGCTTACAAACTGAAAGAGATAAACAAAGGACTCAAAGTGGAATAACATTGGAAGCATCCCACCATGAGTGTATGAAGTGTTGACATATTTCGAGCTTGACATATCTAGGGCTGGACATATTGGGGCCTGGAGATGTGAAACCACATACCATATACTTGATCTAATATTTTTATTAGTGGTAAAAACTTAATCAAGGAGAAAAGAAAATCTACATATATGAATGGAATTATATTCCATTTATATTTTCGTTGGATATAACAAGATTTTACTTATATTTTCTTTGGATATAACCAGATTTAAAATATGTTATATTACAACTGACTAACCATAGAGAATAATTTCACAACCTAAGAGAAGAGCCTTGGATTTCCTTCAATTATATATTTCTTCTAAACATGTAACTTCAAAATGGGGCATAGAAGTTTATACATATTTTATATGTAGTGTTAAAGCTTGAAAGCTTATCTGTATAGTAGGCAAGTTCTGCATTTTAGAAAAAATAAACTAATGCCTCTTCTGCAAAGGCAATGTTGTAAACCATTAGCAAACACCTAGCTTTAATTAGTTTTGAACTCTTACCTAGAAGTCAAGTGGAATCTCTAAAATGGGAGTTGAGCAAGCAATACGTACAAATGCATGCTGTTCTGTTTCATATCTTTTGCACATGGGCCCATGTGAGGTTGATTTGATGCCTAGGTGGCACCCCTTGTAACATCAGACACTTATGTAATTCTAGATGACAAACAAGAGAGGTTCAAAGTTCCTACTAGAGTGTGTTGCCATTATGCTCATGCTTGTCAATTTTTGCTATATAAGGCTGTGGTTGGGCTTTTCAAAAAAACATCGATTCAATATTATTGATGGGGGTTTTTACTTTGGAATATCATTTATGGGTAGCCGTTTCCACTCTGTAGATGGAACAAAGCTGGGAAATATTAGGCATAATAGAGCAAGGATTACTACAAGGCAAGGTCAAGGAGGCTTGGCTCTGATCAAGAAATAAAGAAGCTTTGTTAATGCAACAATAGTCCCCATTTTTTATCTGCTCCTAATAAATATCTCAATTCCAATCCAGCTTAGTCCTTTTTCATCCCTAATATACATAGAGATTGTCAGCTTGAAATGATAAATAAATTTTTTAAAATAATGTATTTCATACCTTTTGCATGGGTCTAGATTTCTCTGATTGTGATGTCAGTTTTTAGGGCTTAGTAGGTTCAAAATTCCCACTAGAATGTGATCCAATGATCAATTTACAATATGAAGGCCAGCTCACCTACAAGGAACTTTGTGCTCTTGCATTTAGGGGGAGTAGGAGGTGGAGGTGCGTTGACAAGCACCACACTACCAGCTTCTGAGAGGACTCTAAACTTCAGCTCACAGGAGACATGGATGTGAAGGAGCTGGATGGCCTTGTGGCCACACTCCATCTAGCATTATTATCTCCTTGGATGACAGATCCCTCTTGCTTGAGATTTAAATTGTTTCACTATATCAGTCTTTAGATCTTTCTTGATGTAAGCTACCTTGAATATAAATTCTAAACTTTGAATATGTTTAAAAATTCAATACTTGTGTTTTAGCTTGTTGATTTGGGGACAAATGTTAGCCCGAGATTATGTCTAGGAGAGTGGAGTTAAAGTTATGCCACAATTTCCTTTTTGCAGGGCAAATGCTTAAAATCAAGGACCATTGTTGAATTTACAAGAATTTTCCCACTTTAACTTGTAGATTAGTTATAAACACAAGTATATATTGATTTATAAATGCTTTGACATGGAATTTTAGTTTTGAAACAGGTTTTACATGGTACTTAGTAGAGAAGTATGAGAGTACCATATGATGGTTTCATCCAGCCCTAGTAGGCAAAACCATACCATACAAATTAGCTTTTGTGGGGAACATTGCTACTTGAACATTACAACATCAGGAATGACATTCTAGTTTCTTGAGTATCTTTGACATTTGAAGCTTTGCTAAAACTTGGTGGATAGGACAATTCTTCACCTCAGTGCCTGATGATCAAGCACTGCTAAATGCTGCAGAAGCTGGTGCAACATCACTCCTTCTAGTTGGAGTATCAGCATCGTTGTTGTATGGCCGGGAACAACTACCCCAGAACTGTGAGAACAATTTCTTCTGCATGAGTCAAAGTGGAAATGCAAGTACATCTCAGAATGTGCCAAGGAATCAAATATTAGTAATATCTATTTACCTTTAATAAACATGTCTAACTAATTGCTTGGTCTTTGAATAATGCTCGCAACTTCCTCAATATATACTACACTCCCTCATGATTCCATAGCCAGCACCCAGAGCCAAGAGCTCGTCCCTCTGCACCTCATACGTGATCCCAAAAGCCCTCAACACAATCTCTACCGCGCCGTACCACCGCTCTCGATCCAAAAGCTCGTAGAAGATAGACTCCCCCATCTCACGCACAGCGTTTACCATATCCCCAAACGGATACACGTTGCTGGAGGACGGCATGGAGCATATCCCCCCGCGATCTTCCCCCCATATCTGGTTCATCACCAGCAGCTGCACTCGCACCACGACGCTCCCCGTCAGTGTGACCGCCCACGCAAAGGGCTCGTTGACGCGAACCTCGCGGAGGTTCAAGTTCCGTACATATTCTATGATCGTTCCGATGAGCTCTCTCACCTCAGCCACCGTGAGCCTGTCGTAGTAGGCCCTGCGCAGGAAGAGGCCCAGGCGTGGCGGCGGCGCGAGGATCCCCCTGGTGAAGAACACAAGAGATATCGATATCATCAGGAGAAACACAGAACGTCGATGGAGATGCATTGCGAGTGAGAATGGATCGATTGATCGCTTACCTCTGATTTATATACGTACGCAAGCCCGTCCATGCTCAGTCCGTCCCAATGTAGACTTTTCTGCTTTCCTTCCATTTTTTATTTCTAGATGTACTATCCTTCGAGGTGGGGCACCAGAAGTTTTTTACCATTGTGCCAGGATCAAGCATCTGGGCATCGATCTTAACAAAGAGAGAAAAATACGAAGGTTAAGTGACAAAGCTCCAACGCTTGCCTGACTTTGAGCTATATATTCAAAGTTCCGCTTTGAGAAGGAAATAAACTACCACCTTTCCTGTCAAGGCAATCCATTAGCGAACAAAGAAACCATAGAAAAATGGGAGCTTACCTTACTACTCGGCCTCTGAGTCGGAGCTGGATTCTCCAGCGTTTGCGCCTTTCGCCTTGTCCGCCTCCTCCACGCCTGGCTCTTTCACCGCCTTGTCCTTCTTTTGCTTCTTCTTTTCTTTCTTCTTTAGCCTCTTTGCCCTCCTCTTGGCCGTTCGCTCCTCGGCCTCTTTGAGCCGGGCTTCGCGACGAATCGCAAACTCCGTCTGCTCCTTCTTCCTCTGATAATCCGCCTCCATCCGCGCCAGGCGATCCTGCTCCCTGCGTCTCATCTGCCGGTACTGCGCAGGCCGAAATATCGATACTCTGGGGCCAAAAACAAAGAAAAATCGCGCTTACCTGGTGGAAATCTCCCGAGCCAGACCCAGCGGAGCTCCCAGATGTGTTGCTGATGCGCACGGGAACTTGCTCCGTGATCCGCCGGAGCTTAATCTCGAGGTCTTCGTCCTCGGCCGGGATCTCTGGGATCGCCGGCTCCGAGGCTGGGACCAGCGCCTTGCCATCGCCCCTAGTGCTGGCGAGAGTCACTACCTGGGTGTTGCCCTCTGTGTAGGTCTGGGACGTCGTGTACCGCGGCATTCGCCCAAGAACCCTAAAATCCCCAAACGAAAAAAGGTCACGGTTTCGAATCCCAATAAAAAAGTAGAATCGCTAATGAATATACTTAAGCTGGACTTAGAACAAGTATATCCCACAGACTTCTATTTCTCGTGGGTCATGAAAGAAGGTCCAGGGAAGGTGAGAAGTGGGACCAAATACTTTGACAAACTTTTGAATAGCTGTAGAAGAGATCTTTCTAGTGGACATGACAAGTTTCCTCATGGACTATTTAAACAGGTTTGAGTGAAGAGAAAAGGTAGTCTAGTGCATGATCATGCTTTTGAATTGCTATCTCTTGATCGTCTTGTTTGCCATTTTCGCGGCAGCAGAGGCAAATTCATCCAAGAGTGACTCCAGCGTGCTCTTAAGACTGAAGAGCTCTGTGCATGATCCATACAAGGTACTTTCGAGCTGGGGATCTAATCGGAGTGTTTGCAAGTGGGAGGGCGTGAGTTGCTCAAAGAAAGATCGAGTTTCTGGTCTTTATCTCCAGAATTTGACACTCTCAGGTTCTATTCTATCTTTTATGATCCAGGAATTGCCTTTTCTCCGCCAGCTTCATGTCTCGAGAAGCAGCTTCAAAGACGAGCTTATTGCCAACACGAAATCAAATATGTCATGCTTGCTGGAATGGATGGATCTTTCTGGCAACCAAAACATGTCTTCCAGTTTTAATCTAGTCCAAGAGCTCCTGATGGGCTGCAAGAATTTAAAGGTCTTCAACTTATCAGGCAATCATCTTGGTGGAGGGTTTCATCACATTGACTCTAAATTTTCAATTGGTGACAAGTTGGAAGTGCTGGATCTCTCAGATAACAAGTTGGGTTTCAATCTTCCTTCCTCTTTTTTCCTTAGATGCAGGAGCTTAAAATCTCTAGATCTTTCCACCAATAGCTTTACAGGAGAGATTCCAGAGACACTATTCAGAAGGTGTACTGCTTTGGAGCAAATTTCATTGGCTCACAACAATTTCTCCAGTTATCTTCCTTCACTTATTTCTCTGCCATATCTAAAGATCATTGATGCCAGCTACAATGCCTTCAAAGGTCAGGTCCCTGCATTCAGGACAAATCTCAGGCATCTAAATCTCAGCTCCAATAGTTTTACTATCACCAGCAATGAAACTTGTCCATTGACATCAAAACTGGAGAGCTTGATTTTGGTGAACAACGAACTGAATGGACGAGTGCTGGACACCCTGAAGCTTTGCAATGCCTTGAAGATGTTGGATCTAAGTTTCAACTCAGTGACTGGACAGATACCAGAGGATATTTGTGACATTCTTCCCAAGCTTGAATACTTTCTTGCATGGGTGAACAGCCTTGAAGGGGGCATTCCATCAAATCTTATGGCGTGCAACAACCTGACAATGATCATTCTCAGCTACAACAATCTTGAAGGAAACATCCCTGCAGAGCTAGTCTCTAGCTTGATCAAGCTCCAGTGGTTAAGCTTGAGCAACAACAAGCTAATTGGAGAGATTCCTTCATTGGAAAATGCAAAAGAGATGCTTGTCTTGCAACTGAGCAACAATTCATTACAAGGGAAAGTTCCAAGCAGGATGGGCATGCAAGTGATAGAGCTCCGAAAAAACAAGCTCACTGGAAACATTCCTCCTATTTTAGGATTCACTGGGAAGACATTTGTGAAAGCAACTCTCGGCAGCTTGAAAACAGCCATAGACACTGAAGCAGGGATTTGCATGGACACCACCTTTGCTATACAGGGCATCAGCTTGGACAAAATGAAAGAGCTTTTAAAAATTAAAAGTGGAGGATGCTTTCCTAATGTAAATTTGCTTCCAGCTCTCACTTATGGATACAACATCAGTAGTCCTCTTCATATTGATATTTCACATAACAATCTTTATGGAGAGATTCCATCCCAGTTGAGCGAAATGCAAGACTTACAATACCTCAACTTTGGGCACAATGATATATCAGGGGTAATACCAGCAGCACTAGGAGTGCTTAAGAATATGGCAGTTTTGGATCTTTCTCATAACAACTTGCAAGGGGAGATTCCATATACATTTTTATTACTTTCTTCCTTATCAGCATTGAACCTTTGCTGCAATAACTTATCTGGGATTATTCCACAAGGTGGTCAACTGACAACACTTAAACCAAGTAGTTTTGAAGGAAATGAATATCTATGCGGCTTTCCTCTTAGTGCTTGTAGACCACCAAATTCTCTTGATAATATTGACAACAGTAATATCGGAGGTGGCAAAGTCGGGATTGTTCTGATTGCTTCTGGCTTTGGAATGTTTGGATTTGTTTTGAGCTTTACAATTGTTATTTTTGTTGACATGAGGAAAAAGCTGGTATACCGAACATTATTTAGAATCTTCTAAAGTAGAACAAATAATAATATTCTAATATGATTTTTATGTTTTGAGAGTTTTTATGGACTAAGCATAACTTTCACACATCATATTATCATAAGCAAATTCCTTTAGTTGTTACAACACAAACAACTCTTATTCTTCTATACTAATTAGAGAAGCTTAATGAAAATTCTAAACTATCAATTTTTCACATTTACTTTCAAAATTATAATGCCCTACAAAATTTGGACATATTCATGGACCTTAACACAGAATCTAATCAACATTTGGATTTGGATTGGGAACCCGCCCCATGTAACAGCACTCTAATGGGCGCACAACCCCTTTACATTACCACCTAAACTTGTGTAACTCAATCTTACAGATAATCTAGATGTTTGTTCCAACCCAATGTTTCAATATAGAAAAATTTAATGTTCATTTTACTCCAATCCATCCACTATGACTGTAATTTTGGATCCATCCATTATAGATGTATATTTATCATACATACCCAAAAAGGTGGGATCTTGTTGAAGATATACTACCTAAATCAATAAAAATATATCCAGAGTTAATTCACCACTACTAGAGGCTTACTCATGTTAACACCTTGATCTAGGCAAGAAAATTCAAAAACCTTAGCTCAAGGAATGAGTGGAAGAGGGATGGGTATGGCTATGCATCAATTAAAAGAAATATTCTACCAGATACACTTAGTTAATTCAAATTCAAATAATTATAAAGTAACTATATTATCTTTCTGGGCCGCCAGATCCAGCCAATGGCACTATCAAAGGGTTATTGACTTAACCATGTCTTATCAAATAATTGCACTGATGTTTGCTTTTAGCAATAGGAGATAGTCAATTGCCTAATACAAGAAAGGAATGCGTTGGGACACATGTCATATGTAAAGTGTTGATTGGATTAGTGAAGAAGGCACTATGAGGAATGCATATGCTTGATGATGTGGCAAAAACTAAGAAAGGCATTATCTCCATCAATTTACTATTGACTTTGATTCTTGCTCCATGTATTGTTTGTAGCACTGAAAGAAATTTTTGAATTAAGTCTAATGAACAAACAAAAAGGCTTGGATATTAAGCTGTGAGTGCATGGAGAGAGCTAATATTCTTTATGGCTCTGAGTAATATTAATTTTATATATTTATTCATATTAAACACATATAATTAAATAATGCTTTTTCTAAATTAATAATAACTATTCTTAGTAATAGTTCTTTTTATACTAGTATTCTTAAGATCTTAGTATTCTGAATTTTCTTATATCCCAAGTAAACATACCATGCATTAACATCTAATTAATAAATATATTTTTAGTACTTCTTCTATATTAGTGTTCTTAAATTCTTTATACTCATATTATTGGCTTATACTTTGCAGCTAATATATTTAAAAATTATTTATTCTTAGCAATTCATTTTTTACTTTTTTCTGGGTTGGGTATTAGTTTTCTTAAAATCTATGTTCTAAATATATTCATATTTCCAAGAGCATGGTCTATATTGTATTGTGTGTGTGTGTGTGTATGTATATATATATATATATATATATATATATATATATATATATATATATACAGAAGTTTTGCACAGTCCAACATTTGATGAGAAAAACTAGTACAAGTATAACATAGTTTATAAGAAACTATAGTATAGTTTATAATATTTACAACAAACCCTTTATAAAAACAAATTGTATAATATGAATTATTATTCATGGTATTTCTTTTTCAGAGGTGAGCTTTCGAAACATCTGGAGAGCCCACTCGCATCTCTGCCGCTGGCCAAAGCTCTGCCGCCATAACTCTGTCAAACACAGCCTTTGCCGATTCCACGCACCCAAACTTCTCATACATGTTGATAGCTGTATTTCCAGCAACACGGTCGGAGCCACTCACTGCCTCTAATAAACATCTGCTCCTGTGTAAGGCTCGAGTAAGCACTGGTTAAGGCTTTCACCAACACGAACTTGTTAGAAGCGATTCCGTCCTGAAGAGAAAAAATGCTACTGTCTGATGCCCATTCTGAGCATACCTCGTGATGATCCTTCTTCCTTGCCTGCTGCCTGGTTGGAGTAGCCTCTTTTCCTCCGTTTTCTCAACCTCTGCTGCCATTTGAATCACCTGGAAGTAAGAAATATGAGATTCCCACAACAATCTGTGAGAGGAAATTTGTTGACCTTTACTGATGCAAGCTTCTTGAGAGCCTTTTGCAATGTTTGGATTTCTTACTGGATTGACCCAACAATCTTGTCAACTTCAGGCCCCTGGTGATTCTCTTTAGCGTAGTCTATTGTTATCACCAGTGACATCTGTATTGGAAGCTTCACTAGTTAGCATAGCAAAAAGCCATATCTAATACATAGCTTAGAACCTTTTGTCCAGTATTTTACTGAGGACTTTAGCCTGGAAACACAAGTAAGCGACCACATTATGCAATCCAATGAATGTGCTCATCTAATGCCCATGATATGCTCATCATATGATACTAATAGTCGACATCAAGGATTAACCTATACAAGCAAGATCAGATTATATAGGCTTAAGGACATTTAATTAGCATCTAGCTAACCTCTTTATGATGTAAGTGGGGATTCCAATGCATGGATGACATTGCCACAGTGGTTGACGGGAGCGAACAAAATGCCATATCCTGCCCTTGCAAAGGAATGAAGCTTTGGCAGGGAAATGTCATCACAGCCAAGTGGATGCCCTCCTGCTGCAAGATTATGACAGTAAATGGATCCTGGAATAGAACTCCAAAGCGTGGCCCAGGAGAAATGGGACAAGGTTTGTTTGTTTGTCATGGAGCTTCAAATTGTCACAGAAGGGCGCTGGGGATGAGAATCCTCACTGGCACCAGCAAAGGTATAAAATAATCCCGAACTTAACACTACTTGGAAACATACACTGTGCCGAGCTATCGTCAGTCGCGATTTTCAACGAACTTCTTCGCTAGTTTCCAACTAGTTTCCTTCGATGACAAAAACAAAAGATGACATTGATTCATCCATACGCGATCGATCGAAGCTCAGCTCACACTTCTGGGTGGCGGTGGCATGGCGGACGTGGCAGCCGCAGCGGCCGAACGATGCCCAAAAAAGTGATGCCTACGGTGGAGATGCTGCTGCTGCTGCTGTTCCTGGACGGACGAGATGTAGTTGTGGACCTCCTTGGCCACCATTTGCTTGAGCATCGACGCCAGCGCCTTGTTACTCTCGATCCGGGCATCGATCGGCTCGGGCAAGATTGGGGGCGCCAATACCTGCGCCACTGCTGCCCTAATCGCGGCATTGACGAGATCCATGGCCTCGTCCGCGCGCAAGAAGCCGCTGGGAGGAGCCCAAGCAGGGGACTCCTCTGCGCGGGCTCTAGGGCTAGGGGCAGGAATCGAGCCGGTGACCGCTACACCGGTGTCGCGGACAGGATTCGAGCCCCGGACCCTGGCGTCGGTGTTGGAAGGATTCGAACCTGGGAGAGAGAGCGATAAGCAAACGGTGTCGCTCGTCGAGCGCGTAGATGGAGGAGCTGGAGCTGGATCCACGGGCTTCGTGTAGCTCGAGAACGCGGAGGATCGCGACGCGATGTCGAAGGAAATGAGGTTGGGCCGCTTGGATGATCCATCCTCCGCCGCCGCGTCGACGCTTGCGCGCTTCCTGCTAGAAATCGCGGGAGTGGCCACGCCTGCCTCGTCCTCTTCTTCCTCCTCCTCCTCCTCCTCGCTGCGATCGGGGCGGCGGTCTTCCTCGTGCTCGTCGTCCTCGTGCTGGATCTGCTGCTGGTGGAGCGATCGCCGGCGCAGCGTCGAATTCCAGTGGTTTTTGATCGCATTGTCGGTGCGGCCGGGGAGGAGCCGCGCGATCGTCGCCCACTTGTTGCCGTGCTGCGCGTGCGCCTCGATGATGATCGCGTCCTCGGCGCAAGAAAAGGGCTTGTGCTCCACCTGGGGGCTCAGCTGATTGCACCAGCGCAGCCGGCACGATTTGCCCGATCGCCCGGGAACCCCCTTGCTGATGAGCGACCAGTTCCTCGCCCCATACTTCTGGATGAGCTTCTGGAGATTGGCGTCCTCCTCCGGGCTCCACGGCCCCCTGACCTTGTCGATGGATCGATCCACCGCCGATTCCATCACCCAATCACAAAATGCAGGCAGTTTCGTCGATCGCCCACCCGCCTCCCCCCTCCACTCTCTCGCAGCTCGCGCAGCTCTCGCGAGCTTTAGGGTTCTTCGCTCGGCCCAACTACCATAGCTTAAAATGGACGACGGATGGGCCGTTCCGTACCAACAATCGTGGCCGTCAGTTTTGGGCCAGGTGGTCCGCCTTTGTTGGTTTTGGGCCGTTGGAGGCCGTTAAGGAGGGCAACGCCGATCCAACGGTGTAGTCCGCGTCGACTTTATTCGCCGGCGGATTTATATAACGACCGGCCGGTCCAGGAGACAGCTGGCGCGCATACGTGTCACAAATCTGGCGGGGGATGGGCTTGCCAGTTCACGTGAATGGGACTTGGAAGCGGTTGAGAGGAAATAGTCTACACTTCCATATGGTCTCTCTTGTTTGATTGACCAAACAAACAACACCTATCATATTAGACAGTGGTACGGACGAGATAAGGTAACTACGTGTGTGATTCCTCGTCGCTCCCCTCCTTTGAGAGGAGTAAAAAATTTCTATCGCTTCGTCTTTAAGTAGTGGACTGTGGGCACCACGTCAGCGACCACGCGTAATTGTGAAAAGTGGGTAGGTGGAGTTTGTTGGCCTCTCATTGTCCGACATTGTGCGGATCAACGGTCTACGTTGAATGTTTGAAATCTAACGGCAAAACAAACCCTACGATCCCTGACCTAATCAACGGTCTATGTTGAATCTAACGGCAAAACACCACCTGACCTAATCAACGGTCGTCGCGTTTGAATTTAGGGTTACAGGCGTTTGCGAGCAGCACGTACGCGGCGGAGTTTCGTGGCTCCTTGCCAATGGCCGACTTAGCGGCGGCTCCACCGTGTTTTAGGTCGCTGTGATTTCTACACGACGCCAGGAAGCACGTCCAATCCACGCCGTCGGCCATGAACGGCATCGTGTCGATCAGCTCCGCCGCAGATTCCAGGTATCCGCCCCTGCCAAGGACGTCGACCATGGAGCAATAGTGGGCTTTGAGAGGATTAAGGCCGTAATCCTGGGCCATGGAGACAAAGTAGCCGCGGGCTCCGTACACATCGCCCTTGTGAATGCTGGCCATGAGTACGGACGAGAAGCAAGCGTGGTTTGGTGGTATTGTCATTGGCATCTCATGGAATATCTCCAGGGCGCGGGAAGATTCGCTGTCACTGTCACACTGGGATGCCAGCATCGCGGCCCATGATATGACATCAATCTCTGGCATGGCATGGAAGAGGTCCCTTGCAAGGCGAATATGCCCGTTCTGGGCATATGCCACGAACATGCACGTCCAGGCGGCCACTTGCCACTCTGGCATCTGATAGAAGATTTGCTTCGCTTGCTGTAGATGCCCTTCTTGGGAATATGCTGCTAGTAAGCTTGTCCAAGATACCAGATTCCACTCGGGCATCCTTGAAAACAAGCTGTGGGCCTCCTCCAAACGACCATTCTGGGAATATAGTGCCAGCATTGAGCTCCAGGATACTAGATCACTCTCGGGAATCTCATTGAACATTCTCTTTGCATCGCTGATCTGTCCCGTTTGAGCAAATCCAGCAATCATGGCCGTCCACAGGATGAGATCCAACCGTGGAGCTTGGTCAAACACAGTTTTCGCTAGAGAGACCAGGCCATGGTCCACAAAAGCCGCCACCAACGACGTGTGAGATGCAAGGTGGCGAACTGGCATTCTGCGGTGGAATATCTCCGCGGCCGTTAGATCTCCGCTCTGAATGTAGCAGTCGAGCATCACCGTCCACGTGTCCCAATTCCGTTCCGGAACCTGGTCGAAGAGATCCTTGGCCCGGGCAATTTCTCCGGCTCTGGCATATCCCGAAAGCATTGCATTCCAAGACACTAGATTCCTCTCTGGCATCTCGTTAAACACTTGAATTGCATGGTCAAGTATCTTGTGGAGCGTGTACGCTGCCAGCATCGAGCTCCATGATACCAAATTTCTCTCAGGCATAGAATGAAATATTCGCTCTACTTGTGTAATATGCCCATTGTGGGCATATACTGTGAGTATGCAAGTCCACGAGACCACATTATGCTCGGGCATCTCATGAAAAATGCTCTCGGCATCTTTGAGGTTCCCTCCTTCGGCATATGCCGAAAGCAAAGAGTTCCACGAGACTAGATTCCTTTCTGGCATCTCAAGAAACAAGTCTCTTGCTTGCTGCAGATGCCCATTACGGGCATATGCTGAAAGCAAGCACGTCCACGACACCAGATCCCGCAAAGGTAGCCCGTCAAACATTCTCTTAGCCGCAGAGACGTCCCCCTTCTTCGCATACGCATCCATCAGGACGGTCCATAGAACGAGCGTGGTCGACTGGAGCGAATCAAACAAGAGCTTGGCTTCGTGGAGCTGGGAGTTTCGTATGGAGGCAGTGAGCAATCGATAAGACGATGAAGGATCAGCCATAGTTTCCATTTGATGTTTATCAAGGCCTAAGAAGAACGTAAGAATGTATACATCAAATCAATCTTAAATCAAATCTTCAAGAACTGGATTCATACAGCCCGATCATGTGACCATCCAGGCATCTAAGCGCTGCAACCTGGAACAAAAACCATTGTTATTGACAAGGTCTCTCAATGCAAGCAAAGATTTCCACCTTTCCATGAGCCTGGTATTTTATAGGACCATCGAGCTCGGCGCCCATGGAAATAAGCTTGACCACAGTGTCATCGATGTCGGGCACGCTAACGGAGATGAAAGACGAGTAGTTCTTCGCCGGCTTTGTATCACTGCAGCACACAAGATCTGCTAGCTTGGATCAGTTCTAGCACAGGATCTACAATCCCATCGCGCATACCTCGGCGCTTGCATCATCGCGATCTTGAAATCGCCGCAGGTGAGCTCCGCCCATCGCTCCGTGCAGACGGCGACGGTGAATCCGAGCGCATTGGAGTAGAGCTTCGCGGCCTTGGGAACGTCGGCGTGGAGCTGGACCAGATGCCTCACTGCGGTCGCCATAGTTGAGAACCCTAAAAGTATCTTTTCCCCATTTAGGATATTCGTTTAGGGCTTTAACGGTTTGACACCTGCGCCCTTTTCGGAGACAATCACACTAAAATTTATTACAAGAATCCATGACCACTTTAATGCCGAAAGATACAATCCTTCAACCGTTTCAACGAACTTTCCTCGCGGAATTTCTAGCTCTAATCCGCCATTTGAACAGGTCACCCGCATCCGACGGTCGAGCGGCGTGGGCCGTAAATCTGGGCTCGGTCAAGCCGCCGCTGGGAAAAGCTCAGTCAACTCTGGTCAGGAGCTCCGCGGGTCAAAGAGGGCGGTCAAGGAAAATCGTTTGACCGGGGCAAGAGCTCGTGCGCGGGGTACATGGGTCAAACTTGGTCAAACACCCGGTGGCTGCAGAGATTAAGCACACAGATTCTTCTGGAATTTTCAAATGTGTTGACTGTGGACTGGAAAACCCCAAAGAGTGGATTTCAGACGGCCGCGGAGTCCTTTTTCCTTCTTGTCAACGTTCCAAGCTCTGTAAATTCTTCGCTTGAGCGCGTATAGATGCATGGAATGGATTCCAATTTCCAACGATCTGTGAGATAAAGGAGTGATCGATCGAGATTTATCGACAGACAAGCATAGAGCTCATAAAAGAGGGATTTTGATGATCGTGAAAGACAAAGAATGCCGTGTTTCCAGGATGCGAGGAAGATGAATCCGAGCTAGTCCGCTGGAGATACCAGACAAAGGAGAGGTTTTCTTGGCTTGTTCTTGGTGGGAATGTGATTCCGCCTCTGCTAGAAGAGAGAGAAGTCGATCACTGGTCGACCGATGAGAGACTGAGAGATGGATCAGCAGCAAAAACAAGAGCAATCGAGCTCGTCCTCGAGCTACCAGCAGCTTCTCAAATCGGAGGTGAGCAAAGGGTGTGCGCAAGTCCGCCAATTCGAGCAGAAGCTCCATTCCTTGATCCAATCCCCAGCATTCTACCCCACGCTCATCTTCGACGCCACCGCGATCATCTCCACCTTCGCCAACGTCATCGCGCAGCTCAACCGGGGCGATCCCACGCAAGCAATTACAGCCGCCGCCGCCGCGGCGGCGATCACGATCCCCACTACAGCTCCTTCTCTTCTCATCCGGCCCTCGTTAGAGCTGCCCACAGTGCCCAGCAGCTCCACCGCGTCGTCCTCGCCAATGACTTGCAGCCCAATCCGAGCTTCAACGCCGCCACACTCGCCCCCAAATCTAGCGCTCTCGAGCCCTCACACGACGAGCAGCAGTAGCCCGGCATTGACGCCTTCCACCACACCGGAAGGATCGCCAAACAATCCACCGTGCACGGCGGCGCTGGATGGAGCGGCGGAAGGCGGCGGCGCCATGGACGAATTCCCAGCTTCTGGGATTGGGAGGAAGAGGTGAGCCGGGTTTTTTTTTGTGGTTTAGGGCTCTTATTTCTCCATTTCTCCTCTACCAGGAAGTGCTTGCCCAAGCGCGTGGTGAAGCAGCGCGCCAACAGCAACGAGCATGGGAGCGAAGCTCCGGCCGACGATGGATTCACCTGGCGCAAGTACGGGCAAAAGGATATCCTCAATTCCAAGTTTCCCAGGTATGATCCTCGATCTCGATCTAGCGCCAGTAAGTAGCTCGCTCAATGCCGTGTAGCTCTCGCGATGCGGTGGAGAGACCTCGTTTTCTTGGATGATTTCTCACTGTCCTGGGAGGATTTTCTTCTTGATTCGTACTGACGGTTTCTTTGGATTCCAAGCTTTGAGATTTTGCGTATCTTCACTTCGATAGCTATCGATTGTGATGTCTCATCGTTTCCTTTGATACAGTCTTTGCATGTCAGTTTTCTTGCGATAGTTCTCTCAGGGGGTTGTTCAGGCAGCGCTAGCTCGTCTCACTCGAGAATCGAGAATTTCCTTCTAACGTGTGATTTATATTCTCTCTCTTCCAGGAGCTACTACCGTTGCACTCACCAAAAAGAACTTGGCTGCCAAGCGACCAAGTACGTCCAGAAGTGCGAAGACGAGCCATCCATGTACCAGGTGACTTACATCGGCGAGCACTCATGCCAGAACGCGCAAAGCAACAGCTTCTGGAGATCGGGGCTCTCCGCCAGACCGCTTATCTTCGCGATGAATCCCGGACAATCAGCAGCGGCAGTAGCAGCGTCACTCACGCTCCCGAGCTCGGGGATCCATTCCACTCCACCGTCTCTCGCGTCTCGGCTCGAAGAAATGAGTGCCTCCCGCCTCACGCTCTCGCCGTCGAGGCCCTCCACTACCGGTTTCAACCTCTTGAGACCGGCTGCTTCGCTCACTTCTCCGAGCCAGTGGACGACTCCGAGATTTGGAGTCGCTTGCCCAGTGAAGTCCGAGCCACTCGCATCTCCTCCGCTGCAGCTAGCAACAACGACGAGCCAGCAAGAGCCATCGCCGTCGAGCCTCGACACTGACAGGCGATTGCTCAGAATGTCGCTGGGAAGCAGCATGACGGTGGCAGCAGCAGAATCATCATCGCTGCATTCATCTTCGTCGTCCACACCACCGCCGCCGCCGCCACCGCCACCATCTTCGTCCTCACCGGTTGCCGCTACCACCACAGTTGCTGTCACTGCTGGAGAGCACGAAAACATCCAAGAACTTTGGAACCTGGGGGAGCTTCCGGAGGTTGGCATGGACACGGCCTCCCTGGAAGACATCCCAAAGAGATCGTCGTCCTTGACAGACATAGCTTACCTCCAGGACATTATGGGCTACGACCCCATGCTCTTCGACTCGGACAACTGAAAGTGGTCTTCTAACAATTCTTTTTCCTGCGGCGAAGCTAGCGATATCAGTTTTGTAAAGCAGTTCTTTTAATCATAGCTTTCCTTTTCTTTTTCACTGCTTTTGTCGAGTTTGCGACTAACTTCCTCTACTAGATGGCTATGAAACAGGCTTGAAGAAATCATCTTCGCTAGACCGAGTCTGTCTGACTTGGTTCGTAAGAGATACAACCTCAACTTTAAGGCATTTTCTCAGGTAAGCGATCTCCTCACTCTTGTTTTCGTTCGATGGATTTCGCAGTTGTGTTGCTTTCTCTCGCGGTTCTTCAGCTGTTGCGCGTAGATGGAGCAGCGGTTTTCCAGCTCAAACACAGATTTTTCGAGCATCACAATCCAGCTTCCAGAGGGATTAGCGAGGACCATTTTAAAAGGCTTGTCGAGCAGAATATGAGACGAGGGAGGTCTCTTGCTAGAGTCGAGTTTGGACTGGAAGGAGGCTATTCGGAATTTGGGTAAAAAGCTTTCTTTTCGTTTTTTCTTGGGGTTTGAGCTTGTACCGTGTTTCTTCGTGCAGACTTTACTACACGGAAGTGGAACTGGGAAGTCCATTCCAGAAGCTGAAAGTTATAGTGGACACGGGGAGCAACATCTTCTGGGTCAAGTGTAAGCCTTGTCAGTCCTGCTTGAATCCGGAAGATGATTCCAGCGTAAGATATCGTCAAACTTTGAACTTATTGACAAATTTTTTTTTCTCTGCTCCCCAGCCCTCTCAAACACTTTTCGACACGAATTCTTCGTCCACTCTTGCTTGGTCGAGATGCTCGGACCCTCTTTGTGATCCACACCAGTGCCAGAATAAAAGCGTGAACAGCGTTTGCTCTTTCGAGATTGGCTATGGAGACAACTCGTCCTCCACAGGTGCGTTTGTGAGGGATAATATCAGCTTGGTTTCGCGAGATCAAGGCAGGGGTGATACAACTTCCAAGATTTTTCTCGGGTACGTTTTTGATAGCTCCAGGCCTTTTCGCAAGCGGTGTTCTTCAGGTGTGCGAATTATATCTCTGGTAGCTGGCCAGGTGATGGGGTTATGGGATTTGGACCGCTTCCGCTGGCCGCACCGTCCCAGATTGCAGCTCAGAGGAATCTCACCAAAATTTTCTGGCATTGCTTAAGCGGAGAGAGAGATGGTGGTGGAGTTCTTGCGCTTGGAGAATCTCCTCCAGAGCTAGGAATGGTTTACACTCCTCTCCTGAACACCTCGTAAGTTTTGAGCTTTCAATTTGTCTCCTTTTTTCCCTTTCTGCTTGCTTGACACAAGCTCGTGATTTTGGAAATCAGAGGCTATTACAGCGTGATTCTGCTCGGCATTTCTGTCAACTTTAAGATCCTCCCGATCGACACAAAGGATTTTTTAGACACCAGGAACAGTAGCGGGACTCACGGAGTCATTTTTGACAGCGGCACAACATTTGCGACACTTTCGACTGCAGCAAATAATCTTCTTTTCCAGACCGTAAGCTCCTGTTTTCTATGTTTTTTCTTCGCAAAAGTGTTTTATTTTTTAAAAGCAGATCTTAAACTTAACCAGCGCTACAGTAGCGTCTGACATCAACGAAACTCGGTGCTTCCATGTTAGAACCAGGTACTTGAAAAAACAAAATCGGTTTTTTCTTACTTTGTTCCAGCCTCGGTTCGTCTTTTCCAAACATCACTCTTTTCTTCCAAGGTGGAGCGTCCATGAGCTTGACACCTGAAAACTACTTGGCATCTGTCACCACAAACCAGGTACGTGAAAACGAAAAAAAAATAAATTAGCGATTTTCAACAGCAAAGAAAGCGCTCATGACTTTGACAATCGAACAGAAAATTCACGTCTACTGCTACGTATGGCAATCGTCTGGCGATCTCACTGTCTTGGGAGGTAAATCACAGAAGCATCTTTTTTCTTCCCATGAAACTCTCGTGTGTAGAAATCGTCCTCAAAGACAAGCTGGTGGTTTACGACCTCGAAAACTCCCGAGTTGGATGGAAGAAAGGCCATCGCGATTGTCACAAGCAATAACAAGAGATTTTTGATGGCCCCCCAAAGCTACAAAGCTTAGAAAAGCTATAGAATTCTTCTTGAGAATTTGGATGGAGATAGAGTTCGTGTTTGTCTAAAATGCTTGGAACTTATTTTCAATGTCAAAAGAGAATTCGTAATAACAAGAGATTTTTTATAGCCTCCCAAAGCTACAAAGCTTAGAAAGCTATGGAGATATTTGTCCAAAATGCTTGGAACTTATATTAGCATGTCCGTACCAATGTCAACAGAAGAGCTTTGTCTGATTGGCCAATGGTTAGTTTCTTGTAAGAATTCGTCTATTTTGCCTGGCCGCGTCGTGACGCGTGAAGGGCACGAAGGGTACGATGGTCGTACGCGGGGTCTAGGGCCGTACTCCAGGAAGCTTCTTAAGACTTGGGGCTCCTGATCGCGCAGCGCAGACAAAAGGAAGAGCGCGACGCGATCGATCGGCAAATCGCCACCATTGCGCTGACAATCGCAGCAGCAGCAACAGAACGCGCAGGCGCGTCCACAGCGCATTTGTCCGGTTGCGCGCCTCTCCTCCCCAGCGCCGCTCCGATTTCCCGACAGCCGCGAGAAATCTCGAGCGATCTCGCGCAGCAGTTCGATCGGATAAGGTCTGGTTAGGGTTCTTGATCGTTTCCTCTGCTTCGTCGTCGTCGTCTAGCTGCTGTAGATCGATCGATCGGTCGGTCAAAATATCGCAAATGCCCGTGTGGTAAGGGGAGGAAGGAATGGAATCCAGGCGTGGCTCCGATCTAGGCAGGGGCGGATCCAAGAAGACCTTCGAGATCCCGCACAAGGACACTCCATTGGAAGTGCTCGAGTCGTGGAGAAAGGCCACGCTTGTGCTCAATGCCTCGCGGCGCTTTCGCTACACTGCCAATGTGAAGAAGAGGCGCGACGCCGACGAGAAGGTAAGAGATTTTGGCCATAGCTCCTCCTAGAGATGTTCTCACTTAATTGTTCCTCTTCTTCTCTTTGCAGAGGCGGAAGTTTAAGACGACCGGGCAAGTCGTGAGGGCCGCGTTTCGATTCATCGATGGTGAGTTCCTTGCTTGTCGGATTTTTCTCCATGGCTCTCTGGATGATCTCTCGTGCGTGTTTTCCATGTGAAAGCTTTTTCCTGGCTTTTCCAAGTTTTCTTTTGGATGATCTCGTCTCTTTTGTGTGGAAGTTATGAGTGCCTGGCTCTTTTTGGATGCGTTATAGCTTTCTCGAGTGGATTTTCATTCCAGCTTGGTGGCGACTGACAATCGCTCTAAACTTTTCCAGCTGGGATCTCCGCTCCCGATGTTACCACTGTCGAGGACGAGAAAGCAAAGCAGCACGGGTTCCAAGTTTCTCCAAAGCAACTATCGTCACTGGGTGACAGGAGCGCTCAAGAGTCCACGCTAAAATCTATGGGAGGGATTCACGGAGTGGCCCAGAAGCTACTGGTGAGCCTCGACGATGGAGTTTCCAAAGACGAGGTCGACAAGAGGAAGGAAGCTTTCGGGTCCAACGTGTACGAGGAGAAGCCGCCGAAAGGATTCTGGGTGTTCGTGTGGGAGGCCATGCACGACTTGACGCTGGCAATTCTCGGCTTTTGCGCTATCCTCTCGCTGGTGATCGGTGTGCTCACGGAAGGCTGGAAGGAAGGGTGGTACGATGGAACCGGTATTGCGCTCAGCATTATTCTCGTGGTTTTCGTCACTGCCGCAAGCGACTACCAGCAGTCTCTCCAGTTCAGGGATCTCGACAAAGAGAAGAAGAACATACTTATACAGGTGACAAGGAACCACAGGCGGCAGAAGGTTTCCATTTTCGATCTTGTTGTTGGAGACGTGGTGCATCTTTCCATCGGCGATCAAGTTCCAGCGGACGGGCTGTTTATCTCCGGGTACTCGCTGGTGATCGACGAGTCGTCCATGACCGGGGAGTCTGAACCACAGCATGTCGGGAAGGATAAACCGTTTTTGCTTTCGGGGACGAAAGTTCAGGATGGCTCGGCACTGATGCTCGTCACGGGTGTTGGAATGAACACGGAGTGGGGGCACCTGATGGCTGTGCTGGGTGAAGGTGGTGACGACGAGACTCCTTTACAAGTAAGGCTCAATGGAGTGGCGACTTTGATCGGGAAAATCGGCCTCGGCTTTGCGGTCGTGACTTTCCTCGTCTTGCTCCTGAGGTTTTTGATCAAGAAGAGGTTCCAGCTGGTTACTCATGACGCTCTCGAGATCGTCAACTTCTTCGCCATCGCCGTGACTATCATCGTCGTTGCTGTGCCCGAAGGCCTCCCGCTTGCGGTGACGCTTACTCTGGCGTATGCGATGAAGAAGATGATGAAGGACAAGGCCCTGGTGAGGCATCTGTCCGCTTGCGAAACGATGGGATCGGCGACTTGCATATGCAGCGACAAGACCGGAACTTTAACGACAAACCACATGACTGTGGTGAAGTCATGGATTGGTGGAAGAGTTTGGAGCGAGTCAAGGCCGGAAGTCTGTCCTGAACTTCACGAGCTGGTGCTTGAGAATTGCTTTCAGAACACAAGTGGAGACGTCTGCGATGGAGAGGGAGGCAAGCCGGACCTGATAGGAACACCGACCGAGACTGCGGTTCTATCGTTTGGTGTCAGCCTGGGAGGTAACTTCAAGAAGGTGAGAAGTCAGTCGAGCATTCTCAAGGTTGAGCCGTTCAACTCGGCGAAGAAAAGAATGGGGGTGCTGGTAAAGGACGGCCATGGGACCATCCGTGCTCACTGGAAAGGTGCTTCGGAGATTGTCCTGGGCATGTGTGACAAGTACCTCGACACCGAAGGCAACGTTTGTCCCATAGACGAGAAGAAATACCGCGAGCTCAAGGGAATTATCACGACTTTCGCCGACGAGGCTCTGAGGACGCTGTGCATGGGGTTCCGAGAACTGGAGAGCGAGCCTGCTGAAGATAAACTTCCCGATAATGGCTTCACCTGCATTGGAATCGTCGGTATCAAGGATCCGGTAAGGCCAGGAGTGAGGGACGCCGTCCAGCTTTGCTTCGCAGCTGGTATCAAGGTTCGAATGGTAACGGGTGACAACATCAACACCGCGGTTGCCATTGCTCGAGAGTGTGGCATCCTCACAGACGGTGAAGCGATTGAAGGGCCCGACTTTCGTCGCCTCAGCACCGAAGAGATGAGAAAGTTGATTCCCAGCTTGCAGGTAAGCAAGCAAGCCGACGTTTTTATTGAGCTTTCTAATTATTTATCTCGGTTTCGTCTCGAAGGTTATGGCAAGATCCTCTCCAACTGACAAACACACTCTCGTAAGAGAATTGCGAGCTCTGGATGAAGTGGTTTCCGTAACTGGCGATGGAACCAACGACGCTCCGGCTTTACATGAAGCAGACGTTGGCTTAGCCATGGGAATTTCTGGAACGGAGGTACTACTTTTCATCTTGATCTTCTTTAATCGTTCTGAGCGGCCGGAATTTTTTTTTTATGCAACAGGTGGCAAAGGAGAGCGCTGATATAGTTATTCTAGACGACAAGTTCAACACTATAGTGGTGGTAGCAAAATGGGGCCGCTCGGTCTACACAAACATCCAAAAGTTTGTGCAGTTCCAGCTTACAGTGAACCTTGTGGCCCTCGTGTTGAATTTTACATCTGCTTGCATCACAGGTAAGATTCTTTACTCTTTAAGTTCTTGGGTCTCATATGTGACTTTTTCTTCTCTTGTCGTTGATCAGGGACGGCTCCGCTCACTGCTGTGCAGCTGCTGTGGGTGAATCTGATCATGGACACGTTGGGTGCTCTTGCTCTGGCAACCGAGCCACCGACGGATGATCTGATGAAGAGAACACCCGTTGGACGTAAAGGATCCTTTATAAGCACCGTCATGTGGAGGAACATAGCAGTCCAGGTCGTTTATCAGCTCGTCGTTCTTAATGTTCTCCTGTACAAGGGAAAAGACATTCTCGGCTACGACACCTTGACGCTCAACACCCTCATCTTCAATGTTTTCGTGTTCTGCCAGGTAAACACTACTGCTTTCTCTCTTGTTTTTCTCACTGTCGCCGCTGCTACAGGTATTCAACGAGCTGAATGCGAGAGACATGGAGAAGCTCAACGTTTTCAAGCACACCTTCAACAACATAACTTTCCTCCTGGTGATCCTCTTCACGGTGGTTTTCCAGACCATTCTGGTGGAGTTCCTGGGCAAGCTGGCCGACACCACCCCGCTAAATGCAAAGCAGTGGGGGATCAGCGTGCTGCTCGGGGCCATCGGCGTGCCACTGGCAATGCTCGGCAAGCTCATTCCAGTCCCCGCAGAATCGTCGTGCTTCTCCTCGCATTCCAGCGACAACGACGAAGAGGACAACGATGGCTACCAGCCACTGCCGCAGAGCGCATGAAACTCCACTCTCTCTGCGAAGTTGGCGAGAGTGGAAGAAGAAGAAGAAGAAAAAAAGGAGAGCTTCACCAAGAGAAAGGGAGCTAAGTTTTGTTTCCTCACCGTTTCCAGGAAACTTTGATTTCCAGGGACGAAAGCAAGCAAGCTTGTCAATGGAATGCAAAGTTTGCCGCTTGATTATCCCCATCGAATCGAATCAAAAGCGAAAAGACCTCGGTGTGGTGATCGATGCAACAGGAAGAATTTCGTCCCATTCGCTCGAAACCAGCCAATCCAGATCTAGATCCAGGATTGTAGCAATACTTCACCGATTTCAACAGGAAAGCCCCACAGTGCTAGAGACAGCCCAGCCTTTCCGTGAAGCTTCCATCCCTGAAAAATCTCCCCGCGAGTCTGACTCCGCCCTAAATTCTAGGTTAAATTCAAATTTCAAATCGACCTGGCATGTGCGAATATTCTCCACCCCGCAGCTGCGCGGAAGCCGGGATCCTGTCCCGTCCGTACGCCTGCCCTAATCTTAGCGCCATGGCCCAGCCCTTAACACTGGCAGTCATGTGTATTGTAAAAATTAGAAGGGATTAGCCTAGGAAGGGAAGGGAAGGGAAGAAAAGAAAGAGAAGAAAAGAGAGAGAGAGAGAGAGAGAGAGAGGATATCATCAATCGATTCTTTTCGTCCTCCCTGTGGCTCTCATCGCGATGATCTTCGAGAATCCTCGCCAAGAGCGTGGGATTGGCGCGCGCTTAGCATTGATCGTGGTTGTGCGCCAAAACCCTACGAGGTGAGGGGTATTTTGCCGCTCGACGCAGGCGCAGCTCGATAGAAATGGAGGCGCTGATCGTGTCGCGAGGTATGGATTCGTGTTCTTCGCATCGAGATCGTGAGGAAATCCTGAATCGCTGTCGTGATTTCCTGGTTCTTGGCGGTATTTCGCAGGGCCGCTGCTCGACGACGAGGCCTTCGCGATCGATATTTCGACGCTGTCATCCATCGTGCAGCAATCCGACGCGCGCCTCCTCCGCGATCACGGCGGCGTGCTCGGAATCGCGGGCAAGCTCCACGTCCACGGCATCGAGCATGGCATCGATCCCTCGGAGCTCGATGCGCGGCGGCGAGCGTTTGGATCCAACACCTACAAGGAATCGCCGCAGAGGAGCGTCCTCTCCTACATTCTCGACGCCTCACAGGATCTGACGCTCCTCATCCTGGTGGTCTGCGCGCTCGTCTCCATTGCGGTGGGCATCGCGACGAAGGGATTCCGCGACGGCTGGTGCGATGGAGCTGGGATCCTCGTCTCCGTCGTGCTGGTGATCACGGTCTCGGCTAGCAGCGATTACCAGCAGGCTGTCCAGTTCCGGGCTCTCGACAAGGAGAAGGGAAAGGTCTACATACAGGTCACACGGTCCGCCAAGCGTCGGAGGATCCTAGCGTCAGAGCTGGTGGTCGGTGACATTGTCCATCTCGGCATTGGCGATCAGATCCCGGCGGATGGCTTGCTGCTCTACGGCCAGTCGCTGCTGGTGGATGAATCGTGCATGACAGGCGAGAGTGAGATGCGAGCAAAATCGCCCGAGCAGCCATTCCTCATCTCGGGCACCAAGATTGGCGATGGATCGGGGGTGATGATCGTCACTGGCGTGGGAATGAACACCGAATGGGGGCACAGTATGTCGATTCTCAGCGGGGAGGATTCCGGGCAGTCCGAGACTCCTCTCCAGCACAAGCTCCAGGATCTGGCGACGCTCATCGGGAAGATTGGTCTTGGATCGGCAGTGGCCATCTTTGTGATCCTGGTGACCAAGTACGTGACTTCGAGGAGAGGCGCTTGGTCGATGCACGACGTGATGAAGGGCGTCCAGTTCTTGTCCACGGCCGTGACGATCGTGGTGGTGGCGGTGCCCGAGGGGCTTCCTCTGGCGGTGACGCTGTCCCTGGCATTCGCGATGATGAAGATGATGAGCGAGAAGGCACTCGTGAGGCACCTGGCGGCGTGCGAGACGATGGGGTCCGCGACGTGTATACTGTGCGACAAGACGGGGACGCTCACGACGAATCAGATGACTGTAATCAAGTCGTGGATCGGGGACGAGTTACTGGTCGCGGGAAGAACAGAGCGGGTACCGGTGGTGTCAAGATCTTCTCGAGAGATGGTCCTGGAAGGGATCTTCCAGAACACGAGTGGAGAGGTGGTGGTATGCCCTGGCGAGGCATATGATCCGAAGACCAAGACGGTGGAAGTGATTGGAACTCCCACCGAGACGGCGCTGCTCCAGTTTGGATTGGACTTGGCGGGCAATTGGCAAGGAGTGGTGTCCGAGGTCCGATCCAGATCCAGGGTCATTCGCGTGGAGCCGTTCAACTCGGTGAAGAAGATGATGGGAGTTCTGATAGCCGTTAACGGTGGTGGTGAGCAATCGGCTCCCTCGTACCGTGTGCATTGGAAGGGGGCCTCGGAGATAGTTATGGGAATGTGTGACTGGTACCTCGACTCTCAAGGCAGGAAAGTCGCTCTCGATGACAGCAAAAACTGGGAGCTGAGAGGAATCATCAGAAGGTTTGCAGATGAAGGTCTGCGAACGCTCTGTTTAGCTTACAGAGACTTGGAGATCGCTCCGCAGGGGGAGGAAGCGCTTCCCCAGCAAGGTTTTGTCTGTGCCGGGATTGTTGGAATCAAGGATCCGGTGAGGCCCGGGGTGGAGGAAGCTGTAAGGATGTGCATGTCCGCTGGTATCCGAGTAAGAATGGTGACCGGTGATAACTTATACACAGCTATGGCGATTGCTCGCGAGTGTGGGATTCTTACGGACGGTGAAGCTGTCGAAGGGCCCGTTTTCAGAAGCTGGACTGGCGAAGAAATGCGGCGAAGAATCCCAAAGATGCAGGTAAGTTTTTGATGCTCTGTTTGAGCACTCGTACTTACCTGCCTTTTTCAATCAGATATTAGCAAGATCGAGCCCCTCCGACAAGCACAGGCTTGTCAAGGAACTGCAAGCCATGGGGGAAGTTGTTGGAGTAACAGGAGATGGAACAAACGATGCCCCTGCTCTCCGTGAAGCAGACATTGGGATTTCCATGGGAATAGCTGGAACCGAGGTTGGTAGCCCCGATTAAATATTATTCTTCTTAATTCTGCTGGGTAGTTCATGTTTTGCTTTCATGATTTCGTCCTGATGATTGAAGCATTGTTAATTGCGTCTTCCCTTGTTACAGGTTGCTAAGGAGAGCTCAGACATCATAATCCTCGACGACAACTTTGCGTCCATAGTCAATGTTGCGCTCTGGGGTCGGTCTGTCTACACCAATATTCAAAAGTTTGTTCAGTTCCAAGCGACTGTGAATCTGGTTGCGCTCGCCCTCAACTTTTGGTCCGCCTGCTCCACAGGTACTTCTTTTTTCTTCCTGTTCCTTTTGCGACGATTCTCCGTATAACGTTTTTAATGCGTTTCCTAACGCTTTCCTCGGCGCAGGAGATGTTCCCCTCACTGTGATCCAGCTGTTGTGGGTGAATCTGATAATGGACACTCTCGGGGCCCTGGCGCTTGCTACGGAATCCCCACATGCGGGATTAATGAAGAGGCCACCAGTGCGGAGAAAGGAGAATTTCATCAGTCCGGTGATGGCCAGGAACGTGCTTGCACAGTCTGTGTTCCAGCTTGTCGTGCTCATTGTACTTCAGTACCGGGGGCTGGAGATCTTCGGCCTCGTTGACGCGGGCGACCACGAAAAGCTGGTGCTCAACACGATCATTTTCAACACCTTCGTCTTCTTCCAGGTTAGTGCCCCCGCCGCTCGTGCTCGGGTTTCGTTTGCTCACTAGATGCCGATCCACGCCAGGTTTTTAACGAGTTCAACTCGAGAGAGATGGACAAGATCAACGTGTTCCGGCACCTGGACAACCGGTTTTTCCTCGCGATCGTGACGGCCACGGTTGTGTTCCAGGTGGTTTTGATCGAGTGGCTGGGCTCCGTGGCGAGCACCACGCCCCTGAGCCCCTGCCAGTGGCTCTTTTGCGTGGGAGTGGCGTCGCTCAGCCTGGTGGTGGACGCTGTGGTAAAAGCGATCCACAGCTTGTGGAGAAAGTGCTGCCGATCAAAGTGTAACACGATTAGCTTCTTCCGCGCCGCGAGCTGCCCGCTCATCCCGCGAGTGAGCGCTCCATCGTACCAGACGTTCTTCCGGGCCAAGAGCTACCATGGCATACCACGGCGTGACCAAAGCAATGGCCACAGCAATGGCCGCCATCACCACTACTCTGACCAGGTGTGAAGAAAAAAGAAGAGAGATTATTAAATTTTTCCACTCGAAGGCATGTACAAATAACTCGAGGGCGATGATATAGTATTTTCTTGCCTGTAGAATAATGACCTTAGTCTAATCTAAGCTCACAATTTCGCACAAGCTTTAAGTTTGATAATGTGGTCCGGTTTGGGGTGGTTTGAAACCAAAATCGAGAGGAAATTTACATACAAGGATCTCGCTTCTTTTCGCTCACTCGGTCTTCTTCTGGAATTTGTCCAGCGCCGCCAGCCGTTCCACCAGCGGAGGATGGGAGTAGTGGTAAGTGGAGTACCAGGGATCGGTGTTCATGGCGGACAGGTTCTCCTCCTGGAGCTTGATAAGCCCGCCACGGAGCGGGAGTGCGTAGCCCAGCTCACCCGCAAAATTATCAGCCTGTAGAGAGCAAAGCTCAAAACACTCCCCAGCGATCTCGCGAGTTTTCTTACCTGGAACTCAAACGCGCGACTCACAAGGTTCATCACAAAGCCAGCAACGTGAAGCAGTGGCGTCAACGTGTGCTGCATTGCATTGATAATATTAGCTATGGTCCACTTCTTAAGAAAAGGCGTAAGAGAAATACCTGGAACAGCTGCAAGCCGATAAGTACCGGCTGAGTGGTAAAGCCAAAGCTGTGGAACAAATCCTTGGAGTTGCGGACGAACGTGTATCCGACGCACTGGAGTAGAGTAAGAAACTGGACAGAGCAGCAAGCAAAAAGAAAGCGTCAGCAAACGCGCCATGTACGTGTGATACAAAACCTGTCCCGCTATGAACGAATATGTCGTGTGATTAAGCTTCCAGTGCCCCAGTTCGTGCGCTATCACGGCCACTACCTCGTCCTCGTTTGTGCACTGTAAACAGCATCGTATCGAATGAAACGAGAAAAGCAAAATAGCGTACCTGCTGAACTAGTGTATCGTATAGCACAATGCGCTTGCTTTTGAAAAAACCGTACATGTATGCCTGCAAAAGAGTAAAAAATGAGTAACCAACAGCCACAAACAGTTACTTACGTTGCTATGACTGCTTCGGGTAGAGCCATCTACCACAAACAGCTTCTTCAAAGGAAATTTCAGAGAGGCAGCCAGATCCTCAATTTGCTTTCGCAAAGATCCTTCCGGGAGCTGCAACAGTTACGATGTCAGTTTCAAGAGATTACACTATGTGCGTGAGCTTACGGGTGTAAACTTATTGAACAATGGTTGGATCACGAGTGGATACAGTATCAACATAAGAAGCCCGAGGACAACAATGAACCCCCACAGATAAATCGCAAGATATGGGCCACTTTTCTGCACTCATCATTCATATATATATATACATATATATAAACAGAGGAAACTCTTCACCATACCTGGACGATGATGATTACAGCTGAGACAATTGGCGGGGAAAGCACCACCATAAGAAGTAGGCCCGTTAGAATGTCTTTAAAGAAGAGCCATATCGTTTGCTGGTCCAAAAAAGCTCAAGGTTAGAAGAAGGCACAGCGGAAACAAAAGAAAGGCGGCAAACTTTATTAAATCCATGACGCTCTTCAATCACAAAGGTGGAATACAAGGCGAAAGGAAGCTCCGTTATCTGAAGAATAAAGCACACAATGATGTTTTAACAATCTACAAGCTTTTTTATCTTACTTGAGACCATATAGTTGTCAGGACGAGAAAAGCCAATGTTTGTGCGATCTCGTTTTGAGGATCAAAGCCCAGCCTTACTGCCAAGTCTCCGGATTTCTGAGCGCACCAAGAGCTAATGATCGTCAAAAACTAACATGAAAGACCACTATACCATCCAAATCCACGGCAAAATTTTCAGCAGCAGCATACAGCACTCCTCAACGATTGTCCAGACCGAGTGTATGAACTGAAAGCGGCTGCATTGAAACATCAAAAGAGATTGAGAGTGAGAAGTAAGAAGAGCGCTTTGAAACTTTTTTAAAAAAAACCTCTTTTCAATAGTGTAAGCGCGCGACTTCTCAAATTTCTCCTGGCTGACGACGCCTTCGAGCGTGGGAGGCAGCGTGGGGAGCTTGAGAGCCCTGTATTGGCGGAGATGCAAGTAACTCTCCACGAAATACATGAAGATCATGAACCCTGGCCAAGAACAACGATATTTCGTGGCGAAATCGAGGCGAGACACTCACCGACAACGGATTCCAAGTAGGGAAACGCCATCACGCCAGGCGCTCGCGCTCTTGGATGAAGAACAAATATACGTAGATATGCCCAAAAACCCTAGCTTAGAGTGAATTTCTGACCAACAGCTCAGATCGATCCGTCACGAACGGCTGTGATAAAGACAAAATTAATAATTGCTAATCGGGTTCCTAATGACCTAATCTTTGCGCGCCATATTTTCAAATTTGAAACCTTATCTCTTTACCAGTAGTCTCCGCAAGAACAGCTCCCATTTCTAAAGTGGTGGAAACGATTGGAATCCCTGACCACGATCTCCCGCCCCTCGATCGCCGAAATGAGCTTGATTGCGGTGTGACAATCGCCACAGGCGCGCAGGTTCTTGATGATCCGCAAGCTCGATCCCGGCGGCGTGCTGAGCACCCCAAATGCCACTGCGAGCTTCTCGCTATGGCAGCCCAGTAGATCCCTCTTGTCTGCCTCGCCCACATTGTGTGTCACCATTCCCGTGTCCACGACGTATCCTCGATCCACCATCGCCCTCTCCAGTCTCCGGAGCTCGGCATATATCTCCTCGCGCCGCGGATGATCGCGATCGCCTGCCACGAATTCGTGCAGCCGGTTCTTCACCGCGATCAAGCTCCTCCCGGGCTCTTTCCTCAATCCCTTCTCCGCCATCGCCTTGCGGATGCTCAGCGCCTCGTCCCAATTCCCACTCGCGGCACAGATGTTTGCCAGCGCGACGTGGGCGGCCGATGGATCGTGCTGGGACCGTGGCTCCATCTTCTCCACATCCATCGCGTTCCTGGCCGCGCGCCTCGCCCGGGAAGAGGAATCGCCCAGGCTCCGGCAAGCGCCCAGCAGCGCCATCCACATCGGGGAGGATGCCGGGGAAGAAACCGAGATCCTGGCAATGAAATCCTCGGCCTGCTGGAGCTCTCCAGCACGCGCCAGCAGATCGATGACGCAGGAGTAGTGCTTGGGTGATGGATCGATCCCAAACTCGCGGCGCATCGCCACGAAGTTGTAGCGCGCCTCCTCCAAGAGCCCCGAGTGGCCGCAAACCGATAGAAGGCTCACAAAGGTGACCGAATCCGGGCGGTACCCGTCGCGCTGCATGGTCCGTACGAGCCACAGTACACCGCGCGTCACGCCACACTGCCGGTAAGCCCCCGCCATGGCGTTCCACGTCGTGACGTTGCGGCGCAACGCACGGTCAAAGATATACCGCGCGGTGTCCACGTCGCCGGCCTTGCCGTACATGTCCACGAGCCCGTTCGCGACGCACGTCTCGGACTCTAGCCCGAGCTCCCTGGCCCGCTCATGGACGCGCTTGCTCGAGGATGGATCCGCCAGCCCACCACACGCACTCATGGCCGTGACGAGAGTCACGCTGCTCGGCTCCAGCCCCTCAAGCAGCATCCTCGCGAAGAGAGTGAGCGCTCGCTCGCACCGATCGAGCTGGACGTAAGCTCCCATCATCGACGTCCACAGCACCATGTCTGCCCGCGAGGACTCGAGGAAGAACTGGAAGATCTTCTCGGCGGACGATAAGTCTCCACACTTCCCATACATGTCGATGAGCGCGGTAGCGACGTGAGCGTCGGAGAGGAATCCACACTCCACAATGGAGCTGTGGAGAGTTCTTCCCGACGAGAGCGCTGCTAAGATCCCCGCGGCGTCCACTGCCATGACGAAAGTTGGAAGGCCCGGTCTCTGCCCCTGTGCTTGCATCGTCTGGAAGAGCTCCATGGCTGCTTGAGCGTGCTCGCGAAGAACACCGGCTTCTTTGCCGCGCTCTCCCTTCACGTACGCCGCTAGCATCGTGGTGTGGAGCGCAACGCTCTTCTCGGGATTCCTGTCGAAGATGGCTCTCGCCTGGCTCAAGCTCCGGAACTCCGAGAACATCTCGATGAGAGAGTTTGCAACCATCGTCTCGGATTCCAGTCCACTCTCCCAGGCCAGAGAGCTGATCCACACTCCATCTTGGAAGAGTTCCAGTCCGGAATCCGCGACGCAGGTGATCAAGTTCACGAGAGTCACTCCCGTTGGCTTCAATCCTTCGTGGAGCATGGATCGAAAGTGTTCCATCACTTGCTTGGTCCGGCCGAGCTGGCAGTAGACTGTGAGCATCCCGGTCCAGAGGATCACGTCGAAAGTTTTCACTCTGGCGAAGATCTCCCTCGCTCTGTCCAGACCTCCACACCTCCCGTACATGTTGATCACCGCCGACGCCACCACCGTGTCCGCCTCGTATCCACACTGGACGATCTTCTCGTGCATCAAAACTCCATCTTGCAGCGAAGCTGGATCAGTGCACGAGTTGAGAGCTGTGAGGAAAGTTACCTTCTCGTACAGGACTCCTTCTCCTCGCATTTGATCCAGGAGTTTGATGCACTCGTCGCTGCGTCCGTGGTAAGCGTGAGCGGCGATGGCCGAGTTCCAGGACGCCAAGTCCTTCTCAGCCATCTCCGAGAAGAGCTTAGCCGAATCCAGCAAGCTCCCGCACCTCCCATACATCGTCACCAGCGCGTTCGCCACCGATACCTCTCGATCGAATCCACTCTCGTCGATGAGAAGGTGTAGAGCTCGACCGTCTTGCAAGCTTGAGCAGGCACCGAGAGAACTGATAAAAGTGATGCAATTCGGCTTCACTCCCTGGAGCTGGAGAGAATCGAGCAGGAAAAGAGCCTCTTTGGAGCACCCTCTATGAGCGTAAGCCGTGATCATCGCGTTCCAGCATTCGATCACTTGTGCCGAGTGATCCGCCACCTTTTCGAAGATCTCCCTGGCTTTGTCCACTCTCCCACACCTCGCAAACATGGAGAGCAGTGCGGTGGCCACCACCGCCTCACGATCCAATCCACTCCCGACGATATAGTCGTGAGCCATCCAGCTATCCTCGTCCAAAACTCCCCGGCTGGAGCAAACGTTGAGCAGCGTGAGGAGCAAAACCTTGTCCGGCTTTATCCCTTCCACCGCCATGGATCGAAGCAGCCCCCAAGTCTCTCTTCTCCTCCCATTCTCCGCAAACACGGACACCAAGATCGTCCAGCTGATCACATTCTTCATCTCCAAACAATCGAAGAGCTGTTTGGCGAGATCCAGCCTCCCACACTTTCCATACATGCTGACCAGCGCATTCCCGATCTCCAAGTCGGAATCCAGCAGCTTGTCTTGGATCTGGCGATGGATCCCGGCACCATCTTCGAGCCGCTTGAGGATGCCACACACGTTGAGAGCCGCCAGGAACACAAGACGGTCGGGCTCCACGCCGGCCTTGATCATCTGGTGGAATCTCTCCAGCGCCTGGGCATGGAGGCCCGCGTGGAAGTACGCCACGAGAATCGACGTCCAGGAGAAGATGTTCTTGTGCGCGATGGAGTCGAATGCGCGCTGCGCCTCGTCAGTCCTGCCGCATTTGCCATACATTTGGACGAGGCAGTTGCCCAGGAATCGCGCGCCGCTCTCCTCGCGATCGTCGAGCAGGAGCCCTGATTCGCGGATCTGCGCGTGGAGGCGCTTGCCATGCGCCAAATCCCCCAGCCTACCGCATTCCTTGAGGAGGCGCGCGTAGCTCCGGCACGCATCGTCCACGCCGCTTCTGGAGATCGCCGCTCGCATCTGCCAGCAGCCATCGCCAGACCCTAAATCTCGGGCATATTCTCTAGGGTTTTAAAACTCCAAGAAACTCAAGAATATGCTATTGCCCTTTGTTTGCTTACTTGCTGGCCCGATAATGTTCCTCTTTGACATCCTCTATGGAAAAACAAGATGATTTTCAGAGAGCCATGAAACAAGCTTAGAAAGCCTTGCCTCAGGATTTGGCATGGGCTTTCCAGAAGTACATGGCCTCGGAGCTAAAATGTCCAGAGATGGAAATTTCAGAAACTGTGAATTGTTGCTGAAGGTTGCCTTGTGGATTTAGCAACACCCAAGTTCGAGGCCCATTCGAGAACACAATGACCTTTATTATAATATATTATTTCTATTTATCTGCTTTGATGGAGCATAAATAATATTATTGTTGGTCGCTAAGGGTCTGTGGGTGTGCTCTAGGACTCTAGAAGCCGTGGTCTACACTCCATTATAGAATACTTCTAACATTGTTTGGGCACGTTCTCTTTTCCTTCTTTTTCTGTCACAAGAAAAAGGTCTCCTAGGAGGTCCCAGAACACAGGTATGACTGACAGTCAATAACTTGACTTTAAGTCAAGCACGCAGAGACTTTAAAGGACTATCTGCGTGACTCTTACGCACCACTCTTTCTTGCCATGGCATTAGCGTTTTTACTCCTTGTCGCCTTTGCAATTGCGTGCAGTGCAATGGAAATAGAGATTGGGAGCAGTCTCAAGCTGGGAAGCCAGTGGAATTCATCTGGAGGTACTTTTTCTCTTGGTTTTCATCTAATGGACGAGGCCTACAATCTAGCAATATGGTACCAGATCGATCCTGAAGAAATTGTTTGGATGGCAACTACTGATAACGGGCAGTTTGTCCATGCCAGTGGAAGCGCACAGCTTCAGCTCAGGTCTGATGGTGGACTCGTCATCATCGATCGAGCTTCCATTCTGTGGCGAACTAATTCTGGACAGGCCAAAGGTGCTTCTCTTTTAGAGACTGGCAACTTGGTGGTCTATGGAGAGAATGAGCAATTTGCATGGAAAAGTTTTGATGTTCCCACCACCACCATCTTGCCTGAACAACAATTTCACACAGAAACGGTTTCTGATACTAAAATTCTGTTCTCTCAGTCGAGAAACTATGCACTCCAGCTCAACAGGGGTCAGGTTTTCCTGAGGAACAATAACAAGAAATTTGTCATTCCTCAGAGATACTGGTACATAGCAAATCCTGCTGTTAACAGTTCGCAAACGTGCCTTATTGATGATACTGGGGAGCAAGTCAACAGTAACATACAGTGCCAGACTGATGGGTCTTTACGTTTTCCAGCAGTTCTCAACTTGAGCTCTGATGGAGTTTTATCGTATTATGACGCAACTGGCATAGCAACTGAAAATTCTCACAAATATGCACTGGATTATGGAATCTCGAACGTTTTGAGGAGGCTTAAGCTAGATGACGATGGAAATCTGAGAATGTATAGCTTCTCAAACGACACCAGGTCCTGGAGTATTGTTTGGCAAGCACTTATGCAGGAATGTGATGTCTTTGGAGCCTGTGGAGCTTTTGGCCTTTGCACCTATCGACCAAAAAAGACTTGTAGCTGCCCTCCTGGATTCCATCGTGTTGATCCCATCGATGATTCTCAGGGTTGTGATTATAATGTTCCTATGGACTGTGAGCATCCTACAAAGCTTGTCTTGGCCACCCGAGCCGACTACTACTACAGTGACTATAGATTTGACGCTGCCGTCACAACTTTGGAGCAATGCAAGGCCAATTGTCTAAAAGATTGTCAGTGCCTAGCAGCTGCATACAAGGCTCAAGACGGTGATAGTCTATGCTTCCTCAAGGGGGGACAGGATAGACTCTACAATGGGATGCAGTCGTTTGACAAGCCCAACCTTGTGTACATGAAAGTATCCATCAACGACAAACTAGCTGCTGATGACCATTATGATTACTTCATGTCGAACACAAATGCAACACTGAGCAACATTTTCACTGCTCATCACAAAGAAAGTTACCTTTCTATGCACCTTCACTCAGTTGTCATAGCCATCGCCACTGCAGAATTAGTTGCTTTTGCTGCTATTGGAGTTGCCATGTTCTCGATGTGGAAGCGCAGATCTCGAAAGGAATGGGAGGCTTTAACAGCAGAGATTGAGGGTTCTCCTACCAAGTTCACGTACAAACAACTCCAAGAGGCCACCAATAACTTTGAGGAGACGCTAGGCTCTGGTGGATACGGAACCGTCTACAGAGGTGAAATACCTGAAAAAGGTGGTATTGTGGCAGTCAAGGTGATCAAAGCTGTTACTCATGCAGAGAAGCAGTTCAAGGCGGAAGTGAATACTATTGGAAAGGTACATCACGTTAATCTTGTACGTCTGCTTGGCTACTGTGTGGAGGGTGTTCACAGGCTCCTTGTCTACGAGTTCATGCCAAATGGTTCACTCGACAATTATCTATCCAGTAATTCAGGCTCCTCTGACTCGAGTTGGCAGACTCGGTTTTCTATAGCACTAGGCATAGCAAAAGGCATTGCTTATTTACACGAGGAATGCCAGGAGTGTATTATACATTGCGACATCAAGCCACAAAACATACTTCTGGATGATCAAATGAGTCCAAAGATTGCCGACTTTGGTCTAGCCAAGCTGACTAAAAGAGAGCACTCCATGAGCGTGACGACTGTAAGGGGAACCCGGGGTTATTTGGCACCCGAGTGGCTGGATGGTCTGTCGGTCACCCCCAAGATCGATGTTTATAGCTTTGGAATGCTCCTTTTTGACATCCTCAGTGGAACAAATAAGATGATTTTCAACGAATTGGCTGGAACAAGCTTCGAAAGCTTTCCCTCAGGAATGGAGGACTATTTTCAGAAGTACATAGCCTCAGAGCTACAATGTATTGCAGATCCAAAGATGGAGATGGCAGAGACTGATTGGCCGCAGTTTAAGTTGTTGCTGAAGGTTGCATTGTGGTGCATCCAGCAAAACCCAAGTTCAAGGCCCTCTATGAGCCGTATAGTGCAGCTGCTGGAACACAATGATCCGGAGAACAAGATATTTGATCAAGACTTATGTTAGGATTTTAAAACATGTAGTTCTTGCTGAAAAGTAATTGCAAATAATATAGTGTATTGAATTTAATTCTTCATTTTTATCATCCAGACCATAGTGATTGCAAGTATAAAAACTCCTTCTGTAATTGCAATTGCCAAGAGAGCATAATATATATGCTTTCGACTGGTGCTGTTTTTTGGGGTCCTACTTCCATAAACTAACATTATTTCTTCTGTATCTGTGACAAAAGCATCAATATTGTTCAGATCACCTGAGTATGCAAAACCTTCAACTTGTGATTCTCCTGCCACTTTGAGAAGAACAAAGTTTTCTAGAAATGCTGTCTGGATGCCATTGAAAAGCTTCCCAGCATTTCCCTTGTGAAAGCAGAGGTCTGTCCCTTGATATTTGTAAGCAGCTGCCAAACAGTTGCAATCCTTCAAACAACTTTCCATGCAACCTTGAAGGGGCATGACAAGCTTAGCATCAAAGTTGTAGTCATTCCAGGGGTAATCTGCCCGGTAAATACGAACAAACTTGTTATTGGTTGCGTTGCAATGCAAAGGAATGTCGTAAGCACATCCAGCTAAGGGATCAGTTTCATTGATCCTGTGAAATCCTGGAGGGCATCTGCAAGTCTTTTCAGGTGTATAGGTACAAATCCCAAACTGCCCACAAGCTCCGAATATGTCACACTCCATAAACACAGCTGTCCAAACTGTGATCCATGACGAAGAATTGCGATCCACACTAAACATCTTAAGGCTTCCATCGGCATCCAGAGTGAGCCTCCTAGTAAGAACACTACTGCCCTTGTGGTCAATTGCATAGATCGTAGAACTGTCCCAAGAGTTCCCAGTGCCGTCGTAGAAAGTGAGAACGCCATCACCACTCATGTTGAACCGAGGGAGTATGTCAAGACTGGAAATGTTGACAATAGATAAGTTGGTGTTGGTGATGGTCCAGTATGGCTGTGTGAGATATTCCTTGTATCGGAGCATGACTTGAATGGGATTAAGTTCCAAGCTATACTTTCCTGCCTCAAGGGTCATTGATCCGACGAGCTGTTGGTTAGGAAGGAGGGTGTTGGTTGGAGAATCAAAGCTTTGCCACAGTATTCCATCGTGGGCATCAAGCATCATGAAGCTTCCAGTGTCGGACATCCTGGCCTTGGAGATGCACTGATCACATGAGATAATCACTGTCTTCCACACAGATTGAACATTTTCTGCGCTTCCCTGGTTGACAAGAAGTGCATCGTTGGTGAGGATAAGATTCGCATCTTCAGTGACAAGAAGTGGCTGATCGCTGCCGAGGGACTTGGCTGTCCAAACTATCGTATCGGGGTCAAACACATACCAAATCGCGAGGCTGAAGCGCTTACTGTCAGCGATCGACTTGAAACCTACAGCAAAAATGCGTCCCTCCGAAACCCAAGACTCTCCAACTTCAATGCCTTGGCCGAGGTGGATATCACCTGACTCCGCGCGAACAAAATTCAATGCCAAGAGATAGAAATGTAGCAGCAGAGTGGTGGAGACGGCAAAGATTGTTACTCCTTCCATGATAGCAAGCCAGAAGAGGGAGTCAAACAAGCCACCCGTGTTAACTAAGGTACATCTCTTGAAGACTAGACGTGCTCTAAAGCGAGTCATCGTCGTCACAGACGCACTTCTCCAAAAGCAAAAACAATGGGGCCCATCTTTGACAAGGTGGAAGTGTTTGACACGGCAGAGAGAGTGGTTTGTGGGAATCTTATATCTGTAGCTTGGAACAAGATCTCATCTTGTGGACCTTCATCTAGACTGATCTAGTGAATATTCCAAAGACTTGACTCGCTTTGTGTGGGCCTTCTCGAGCGAGATGGCCTGCATTATGTTTTGGCTTTTTCCAAGTTCCAGGTTGCTAGTCTAACACGGCAGATGGTATTGTGTAAATACTCAAGGTCAGTGCCTTATCTTTGTTCTTCACTGGAACTATGGCAAAAGCTCTTTCCCTAGTGCTGATCGCTACACTCTCATCCGTTCTATCTTCCAGAGCAGTTCAACTGGGAGAAAAGCTCAGTGCCGGAAACCCACCATGGATTTCTCGTGGGAACACTTTCGCATTCGGCTTCTACAGCACTACTAGTGGTATGTCCACTCTCGCAATTTGGTACCAAAGCACAGGAACTGTCGTCTGGGAAGCCACGCTAGACAATGGCGCAAGCACGAAAGAGAGAGTAAGCGTAAGCAGAAATGGAGTTCTCGAGCTCACCGCAACTGGTCTCGTCGTCACAGACGCTTCCAAGCCCGTGTGGACTTCAAATCTGCGATGCAACAATCGTTGCTCTGTCACCGTAGCTTCTCTGGAGGAAAATGGAAACCTTGTGCTGCTCGGCAATGGAACAAGGCTCTGGCAGAGCTTCGACTCACCAACAGATACAATTCTTCCCGAGCAAGATCTGGTTGGAAACATGACGCTGGTCTCCGGAAAGTATAGACTGAGCATGAATAAGAGCAGTGTTGGCCTCTACTTTGATGGCTTTTCAGCGAATGAATCCTACTGGAGTGTTCTCAACAAGGATCTTGACGTGACGATGAAAAACTCCATCCCCAGGCTCACCTTCAACAGGAATGGAAGTCTCGAGTTTTTCGACGCAAATGGAAGCTCTTGGTATCGCTACAAGTATGACAACGCGCAGCGGTACCCGATAGACTACGGAAACAGCAGCGTCTTGCGGAGGCTCACGCTGGAAAAGAATGGAACTTTGCGGAGCTACAGCACATATGGAGAGAGATCTCTCTGGAGAGTTGTGTGGCAATCGCTACTGCTCGAGTGCGATGTGTTTGGGACGTGTGGAAATTTCGGGCTTTGCAAGTACCAGCCCAGGAAGTCGTGCGTTTGCCCCCCAGGATTTCATACTGTACGTGATAGGAGCAGTGGTCAGCTCGATGGCGATTTTCCGGGATGCAGCTACAACTTTCCATTGAACTGTAGCAACAGCAAGATGGTGGAGCTAGCTCGAGCCGATTTTCTTGGAAGTGGTTACATCGTCGGTTTAAACTCCAGCATGTCCTTGGAGCAGTGCAAGAAACTTTGCTTGGACGATTGCCAGTGCGTTGGTGCTGCCTACACGCTTGACGGCTCGGGGCAATGCCGGCTAAGGAAAGGTGGCAGCACTCCATACAACATTGTCCAGTCGCCACAAAAGGCATCCATCGCTCTCATCAAACTCTCGGCCTCGGACACACGCGCACAAGCCGATCCAAACGACATGAAAAACCTCTTTGTCACGAGCATGAATGCCAGCGATCTATATCAAGCGGACAGTCGCAAGTCTAGCGGCACCAAGTTCTTCACGGCTTCTCGAGCACTCGTGTTTGGTGTGGCGGTGGGGGAATTTGTGATCCTGTGCTGCGTTGTGATAGCAACGTCGATGTGGTGGCGAAGATCTAACAAGAAAATGTGGAACAAACATGCTGGTGATCACCATGGGCCGACGAGATTCTCATACGAGCAACTGGAAATTGCTACTGGGAACTTCCGTCACAAACTCGGCTCCGGTGGATTTGGGAGTGTCTACAAGGGTGTTCTTCCGGACAAAACAGTGGTGGCTGTGAAGACTCTAGAGGTTGCCACTCACGGAGAAAACCAGTTCAAAGCCGAGGTTGCCACTCTTGGAACGATTCATCACGTCAACTTGGTTAAACTCTTGGGCTACTGTGTCGAGGGCAGCCACAGGGTTCTGGTTTACGAGTACATGACCAATGGATCGCTGGACAAAGTGTTGACGTCGATAAGAGCTCCTTGGAAAACCAGGTATTGTCATAGAAAATCGCAAAGTCCTAAGGTTAAACTCACTCTCTTGTTCAGATACTCCATTGCTATGGGCATTGCAAGGGGCATCACCTACTTGCATGAGGAGTGCTACGAGTGCATTCTCCACTGCGACATCAAGCCACAAAACATCCTCCTCGACCAAAACTTGTGCCCAAAGGTGGCGGACTTTGGCCTTGCAAAGCTGACCAAGAAGGAGATGGCTCTCAACGTGACCACCATCCGAGGAACTCGAGGATACTTGGCGCCCGAGTGGATCAGCAATCGGCCCATCACCACCAAAGTGGACGTCTACAGCTACGGAATGGTGCTGCTCGAGCTTCTAAGCGGCCATGACAAGTCAAGATCCGGCCAGAACACTTATTTCTCCGTGTGGGCTTTCCAGAAGTACATGGCGGGAGAGTTTGAGAGCATTGTGGATCCAAAGCCTGTCACGAGTGTCGAGTGGAGCCAGTTTGAGAGGATGCTCAAGACTGCGTTCTGGTGCATCCAGCTCGATGCGAATTTGAGGCCCAGCATGAGCCGGGTTATCCAGATGCTCGAGGACAACAGCTCCGAGCTTGCGGTTCCACCATTTCCAACACCACTTGATCACGAAGCTGGAACTGGTAACTCGAGCTCCATTCCTCTCGAGACACAGTCGTTTCTGGAAGCACGCTAAGCTAAGCTAGCTAAATTTATATTATAAAACTACAAAACGAAATAGGAATGCTTAGAGATTCCGGATGCCAGAAAGTTGATAAAGTAACATTTTGTCACTGTTATATTTCATGCTCATGCTCTGCTTACATGCATAAAAATAAATATTGCGATTCATCGACATCACAGAGCCCGATATTCATATCTTGGAAAAGTTGGCCGCCGTAAAAACCATGCAAGGATTTAATTTTCTCGATCTTTGGCTCGCGTCGAAAGTTACCGTTGAAAGAATTCGCTGATGATTACTTTAACCCCTAACGCTAGCCCGGACTATCCCCACCAAAAGATCCAGGCCGTCGATCGCGTTGCCTCTCGACATTCCGCCACGAAATGCCGACCCGGCTTACGCGCGTTCCCTACAGTGGCACTATCTTCCTCTTTAGATTTGTTTTTGTTTCTTTTGCCGCAAGGAAGAAAGGAAGAGACGAGCAAAGCTGCGAGCAGCGGTCGAGCGATCGATCGAGCGATTGAGTGGTTTCATCACGGAGAAGATCAAAATGTCTGGAGGAGGGGGAAAAAATGACTACTAGAATCTGGTTCAAGAGCAGCTCCCCGAGCTCGACTACTGTGTCAATGACAGCCCTCCTCTCGGTTTGTTCTTGCGGTTTCTCCGATGGATTGATCGTGGTGACTTTCTTGGCCTACTTTTTTTTTAGAGGGAAAGAAGACATAACAAGAAGAGCAAGCAACCGATTTAGTTCTCTCTATCAGCGATCGAGAAGAAGAAGACGCTCAAAGAAAGTTCAAGGTTTTCCAGAAAACAAGAAAACTTACATCGTTTCCCATGGCATAAACGAGAGGAGTCGTGACCAAAACCGTTGTTCCGACCATGGTAAGATAGTGCTGGAATCCGACAACAATGGTCTCGGCTGCTCACTCTTTGCGAGCGGCATCAAGACGCTCATCCAGTCCTTCCTTGGAACCAGGCTTCCGGCCATTGTGGGGGGCTCCTACGCTTACATCCTCCCCATCTTCAGCATCATCAACTCTCCCAAGCTGCGAGCCATCAGACGATCGCGAGGTACAAAAAAAATCCATTTTTCTTTCTTCTGATCGACCCTGAAAGTTGTTTTCCATCGTTCTTCTCAGAGGTTTCTTCACTCGATGAAAGCTATCCAGGGAACTCTCATCTGTGCCTCCATTCTCCAGATAGTCCTTGGCTTCAGTGCACTCTGGGGTATTTTTTCAAGGTGTAGTTTAAGACTCGATCGTTTCTTTTTGTTTGACGATATAGTCGTGAGCCATCCAGCTATCCTCGTCCAAAACTCCCCGGCTGGAGCAAACGTTGAGCAGCGTGAGGAGCAAAACCTTGTCCGGCTTTATCCCTTCCACCGCCATGGATCGAAGCAGCCCCCAAGTCTCTCTCCTCCTCCCATTCTCCACAAACACGGACACCAAGATCGTCCAGCTGATCACATTCCTCCTCTCCAAACAATTGAAGAGTTGTTTGGCAAGATCCAGCCTCCCACACTTCCCATACATGCTGACCAGCGCATTCCCGATCTCCAAGTCGGAATCCAGCAGCTTGTCTTGGATCTGGCGATGGATCCCGGCACCATCTTCGAGCCGCTTGAGGATGCCACACACGTTGAGAGCCGCCAGGAACACAAGTCGGTTGGGCTCCACGCCGGCCTTGATCATCTGGTGGAATCTCTCCAGCGCCTGGTTATGGAGGCCCGCGTGGAAGTACGCCACGAGAATCGACGTCCAGGAGAAGATGTTCTTGTGCGCGATGGAGTCGAATGCGCGCTGCGCCTCGTCAGTCCTGCCGCATTTGCCATACATTTGGACGAGGCAGTTACCCAAGAATCGCGAGCCGCTCTCCTCGCGATCGCCCAGCAGGAGCCCTGATTCACGGATCTGCGCGTGGAGGCGGTTGCCCTGTGAAAAATCCCCCAGCCTACCGCATTCCCTAAGGAGGCGCGCGTAGCTCCGGCACAGATCGTCCACGCCGCTTCTGGAGATCGCCGCGCGCATCTATCAGCAGCCATCGCCAAAGCTTAAATCTCGGTTGACATTAAATTTTATTTCCCAATGTTAAAGTGTTGAGAAGTCGAGTGCTGGGAAGAGCGCCATGATGTATGGAATCATTAGTCTCACAGTCATGGCCGTCACGTACTGTCCTCACAATGTCCACTCTTGTTTCTTCTGCAAGCTGTAATAGAGGATAGCGAACTTGAGCACTTCGAGTGTGGAGACCAAGAACTTCAATCGTGGCTTGGCTTCATTGCTCATTTGGAGAGAATCACTGCTGTTGTTGTTTTCCAAGACTTTGATGCATTCGGGTGCAATGCCCTTCTTGCCGATGTGATGCACTCTACTCTAGTTGGAAGCTTCCAAAGTATTCAGCAGTGAGGAGACACTTGCAGTCACTAGCGCACACCATTTCTGCCTTAAATGCCAGGAGGGGTTGCATGCCTAACTCCTCATCACTAGGTCTCATCAAGGTAGAACTCCTTTGTGAGGGAGTGTGCTGCTATGCTTCTTTGTTTCCCCATTGAGTCTTTATCTTGGGTTTTCTCATTCTTCTGATTGTAAACTTCAGAGGGCTTGTTTGTCTCTCATCTTCTGTGTGTTTATTGTAGAGTCTTGGAAGATTCTTGTGTCTTTAATTCTTGTTTTTGGTTGAAAAGTCTTTGAGTTATAATTTTTCAATTGATCTTCATAGGATTTTGATTGTGGGGCAAGGTTTCCCTCGCCCCACCACTTCTTCATTTTGAATTCTAGAGTGTCATGATTGTAGCCTTCACTTCTTTCAAGATTATTGTTGATGAGGTTCATGTTGATTGATCAATATTCTTGAGCTTATTGGGGTTGACAATTTCATGGTTGGCTTGTTCATGTTGTTTGTTAAGTGTATAAATGAATTTGAAATTGTATTCTTGAAATAGTAAGAACCATTATACAATTTTATCAGTGAGGATGGTTTTGTTGAGTAAATAGTGCTTAAACTTTTAGAGTGTGTAAACCAGGTGTCAACTTGAATGTTAAAGTCTTTTTCTCAATTTTGTTGAGTAGAGCTTTAGACATCCTTATATGTTTTGATATTGATAATTACTGCAAAAGTGATATAAATCATATTGAAGGAGTTTTGATACTTTAATTATATAATTTTATTGCCATATAAAAAATCCTCATACTCACTTATCTAAAAATGCTATTTGCATTTGGCATTTATATTCATTTTTAGAATATTATCTAGGAATATGCTTTTGATAAAATGGTTGAAATTAAAAACTTGGCCTAGATTAAAATAAGTAACACTTTAATTATTTTTTAAGTAGGTCAAGAGCGTGAAAGTTTTGAAAGAGCATCTAAAGCTCAAACTGGATAAGCTGCTAACAAGTAGACCAAAGGTACCTGAGATCTGTCAAGCTGTCATTCTAGCCAAAGCAAAGAAATTTCAACAACAAAAGCTTATGTGCATGAAGCACTTCAGGAGCAAGTTGGGCATTCAGGACCATCGACTATTCAAAGTCGCAGTGAGCCATCTGCATGACATGGGGGAGGGGATCTATTTTGATCAGGAGGTGTTTCAAATGTTAATTCCTCATGTCCAAATGGGAAGGGAAATCCATATTGAGATTGATTGGCTCAACTATTCCTTGAATGCAGGTGTGGAGAATGCACTGATTCACATGTATACCAAGTGTGCACTCATGGTGAAAGTGCTCTGGATCTTCAAGGGCATGAAAGGTTGCCAACCGGTATAGTGTTGCTTTGTGGATGTCTCTCATCCTTGGCTATGTTGAGAGCAGTAAGGAATATCTATCTCTAGAGATATTCCACCGCTAAGAGATGTCCCCTGGATTCATAGAGCTTTGTCACACTGATCAAGATGTGCTCCAGTTGAATTTTTGCTCAAGATGGGTCAGGATTTGTACACTGGGAGAATTGAGGAAGCTCATAGAGTTTTTTGAGGGATTCTCCAGCCAAATGTCGTGTCATGGATGATTTTGATCCTGAGGCATGTCCTGAATGAACAAGGTCATCTATTTCTTCTCTGTCATGCAATGTGAGGGATGCATGTCAAGCGTTTGTTGTGGTGCTCAAGGCCTTTAGCAACTTGGCAGCAAGACCAAAAGCTCTGATCATAGTGACAAGAAGAAAAGGCTTTTCCAGGTTTCTAGACTTGCAGTGGCTATGAGTCTGATGTATTCATCACTAGCACTATGGTTGATATATATGCAAAGTTTGGCAATATGGTGGAGGCCTATAGAGTTTTTGAAGGAATAGCCCATTGAGATATTGGCTCCTGGATGACAATTATACTAGGATATGCTCAAAATGGTGAAGTCAAGGTGGCCTTGGATTTCTTCTTAAGGACGTAGTCGCATGGAGGGTGTGCAGACACCATGGCTTTTCTTTTTGCAATTCTAGCATGCACGAGTCTGGCTGCATAAGGGCCATTCCAATGAATTGATGGGAAACTTGTGAAGCTCTAGGCTCTAGAGAAAGGGATGGAAGGCCATAAACTGGAAAAAGTAAAAAACTTTTTACAATAGATAATGTTAAATTATAATTGTAAAAGAATGTTTGTGAGGTCTAAGTGTATGGCTATGATGTTATATACTACTATTAGCATAATAGAATTTTGGTAGCCATCAAATTGGTTTCAATTTAGACTATTTACCCATGTATATAAGTTAAAATTTTTAGGCTAATTGACATATTCTATATTGGTGGAGATAGGGGCAAATTTGATTGTCACTAATAAGTGCTTGGATTTGGGATTTTGCTATAGATCTTGTTTAAATCTCTCTTTCTTTATAGTTTTTTTAATTTCTTCCTATTTTGCTTTTTCCTTTTCCATTCATTTTCATGGTAGAGAAGCAGTTTCCTCCTCCTTTGACTCTGGAGTAGTAATTGGTGCAATTGCTTAATGCTATGTAGTTGCAATTAAACAATCAAACTCAGTTAATGGTAATATTCACACTATTTGGTACAGCTCCTTCTGCTCTTGCTACTAATCCTTATGTCTGGTCGGAGTTTTTTTATGAAAATTCTAGGGATGATGTGTACCATTGGTTCAATCATTTCATGGTGATTGCTATAAATCATTCTTGGAATGATGCTTGGTGTTTGCATGAATTTCCCATGTGTCTTCAAGGGATGGTACTGCAATGGTACAATGGTTTCAGCACAACCACTCGTGAAGATTAGAAAATTCTCCTAGACGTATTCAAATGCACATTTGGATATGTTGATGATTATGATGATGCCTTTAACAATTGCATCATCTTCATCAAAAGTGATTTGATTTTGTGATGCAATTTAGCATTTGTTTCAGAAGCCTCTTTCTTCGTGCAAAGCTAAATATGTTAAAGTGGATCAAGTTGAGAATCTTGTGGTTAGCACTTCTTCAAAATCTTGTAAGCTTTATGCATGCACTTGACGATGCTCTTCGCTTGGCATAACATTATAAGACGTCACCTCTTCCACTTCTCATTGCACGTCCTTTATCTCCACTTCTTGTAAGAGATGGTCTTATTCCAATGGATGTTAATATTACTGCTGCCCAAGTTCAAGGACAAGGGTGAGGACATCTGCCATAACCAGACTGATTTTCACCTAGATGCCATAGGTCATAGGACGTCATCTAGGTGGAAATCTTGTGTCAATAATGTCCTATTAGTGTTGTTGCAATGGAAAGTTTGGACACTAAGATGCTTCTAGAAAACGAAGAGTCACACAAGTAGTACAAGGACCTTATGTGAATACATTAGTGACACCTCCATCTTTCTTTTATGAGTATTATCAAAGGGTTCACTCCACACCAGTTCATTTAGTGTTACTTTCCAAACTTATTTCTATAACAAAAGATTTCTTATTTTTCTCTCCATGTTAATTGATATAGGCTTGAGTTTATCTTTTATTACTCAACTTGTTGCAACATATTGCCATTTACATTTGCGTCATATAGTAAAGTCAATTTTCATTCTTTATAGCAACAGTTGTATATATACATGTGCACAGGATGAGGCAAATCTAATTGTGTGTGTGGGCAATCTAAACTTCAGTTACAGTTATTATAGATGGTGTAGAGTCAAGTTTTTGACTTTATCCTTGGTATAGATTGGTTATAATTATGCCAAGTGTATGTTCCTCCTAGTGATTGTAAAAAGAATCCTATAAAGCTTGTTTTGGCCACTTAAGCTGACTACTACTACTACAATGACTATATATTAGACAATATTGGAGTAATGTAATAGTATGTGTGAGGTTTTGGTTGTAATCCACAGTCACTCATCACGTTCCTACCAAGCTCATGGTGAAGAGCCTCTTGAAGCTTGTTGAATGCATGTTCTTGAAGAGCTCCCCACATGAAAGGTGTGTAATAGCATCACCAGAGGTAAAAAACATTGAGGCGTAGCCTTGGATAAAACGTCAAAAGGATCCCAAGAAAACAGTGCAGCTGTGGACTGAGGTCAGGGGCGAAAACTCCAAAAATTCTTTGTGTTGTGCCATGTGAGAGACTACACATTGTTTGGAGATATCAAAGCCTAAGAGGCAGCCTTTGGTGACAGCAAACTTACACTTGTCTAGGTTAAGAGTGAAGCAATGATGCCAGCAAGCTCCAAGTGCCACAAATGCTCCTCAAAAGACCCACAGTGAATCACCCGGCAAGTCATGAAAGGCAAATGTCATGAAATGTTGGACATCTATGCAAATCCACAGCTTGCCACTAACTTTCCACAGAACCATGTTGGACACCAATCTCTTGACTCCCACATGTAGAAGTTTCTCCTCCTTAATTGATGGCAACAATGCTGTGTTGAAATGTCCTATGCCTTGGCATTGTCAAAGAGCTTGATCTCATGGCAATGACCTCTAAGGTGGGCAAATGCGTCTTTGAAAGAACAAAGAAGCTCCAGGAGCTGGTTTTCGTATGCACTCATGAAGACTGGATCTGAGTCGTCCGAGAGGAAGGCCTGCTTGCAACGATCATCTAGGGTCAGAGATGTGTTGGCAGCATCAAACATGTCCAGTGGTGGCTCCGTGGCCGTTGTAGGAACTCGTTCATGCATCACCTTGATCGCTTCATGAGAAAGTTTATCCGCCCAGAAATTCCTGGTGTGTGCGATGCTCAGAAAAGTGTCAGTGTCAAAGAGGGATGTGAGGTCAATAGCTCACTGCCACAGGTCACGAATATTGGTTTTGTGGAAATGATACTCGCCATTAAGTTGCCAGATGACAAGCTGAGAGTCTCCTGTGCATTGGACGTGGCAGATTCCATGTTGTGAGGCAAGCTCCATGGCAGAGATCATGGACAAATACTCTGCCTCGTTAGCTGAAGTTGCAAGAAGTGTTGTGGAGAGCTGAGCCACATTTTGCTATTTGTCACTCCAATTCCTGCTCGATGACCATGCACCATTGAAGTAAGCTGTAAAGAGTTCTGGAGGGCTCTCAAAGAGAGATGAGGAATTAACAATGCTCTCCAGATCTGCTTCGTGGCCTTGGGAGTCAGCAATGAGAGGTGTCACTGAGAAAGGTGACGGCGGCAAAGGAACTGGGATTGCGAGCTGAGCAGCCTCCAAAGCGGTAGCAACTGAAGGAAGATCGTTAGTGTAGGTGGAGCTGGTGCTAGGAGTCTCGTTGCCACTTTGTGTCGCCACTGGGGAAATGGCATTTGTGGTGTTGTCAAGAGTGACCGAGTGTTGAGCTTGACAAACAAGTTCCGAGGGAGTGTGCTGTAGGTGGAAGTACAGTGGAGAATGTGGATCCCAGGGAGAGAAGCATCTTGTAGCAGCTCTGGAAAGACCACTAGAAAGGAATCTATCATCTATGGAGTGCTGTGAGCAGCTGCAAGGGAAGAAACCACTGGTGACAACACGAGGGAGCCTTTCTGATTGGAGAAGGTGGCATGATGAATGCCATCCGAAATGGAGAACAATCCCTTGTGTCAATCTGTTTGAGCATGGATGGCATCTTGCCAGCTTCATCCAAGGATTAATTGTACCTCCAATGTTTTACCTTTTATCGTTCGTTTTATCGGAAGAAAGTGGTGTCTTGTAGTTTACCACCAAGAAATCGACCAAGGTTTCAACATCTTTGCAAATGTCCTTGGGGATGACAAGATGTTGGGCAAATTTCTCAAGCATGATGGGGATGACATGAAAAAGGATATGGGCTCCAGAGAGTATATGACAAAAACACTCCAAAGTGTGCTGGTGATTCACGTTGACAGGTACAAATGCCGAAGCCTCCTTGCCAACAATGACAAAGATCTCAAAAAGCTTTCCTCGATTTGGAGCACACATCACTGGGGCAAGGTGAAGTTGCCAAGTACTTGGAGGCTGGTTGTGCTCCTGATAGTTTCTCCCTGGACCAGCAATGAGTGGCAGTACCTATTTCTCTAGTAGATGGGCTGAATTGATTTCTTAAAATAAACAGGGTTGGCATTTTTTAGTCTACTTTGGCCCACTACTAGTTGCATGTTAGAGTTTATCCATGCATATGAGTTGCCAGCTAGTGATCATAATTTTCCAAAACAAATAATAGTAGAATAGAGGTTTACCATTTCGAAAAAGATAAAGAACTAATAATGATATCACCTCTATTATCGTCCATTTGTCAGAGAACCAACTTCAAGAGAAGGAACCATAGAAGGATCCAAAGCTATTTCAGAGGATAAATTTGGAGACAATGGTTCAGGAACTTGTATAGTATCCTCCATCATTTGCACCACTTTCCCCATTGATGGCCTTGCATTTGCATCATGCTGAATGCACCATAATGCAACTTTGAGCAGCCTCTTGAACTGCACCAAATCCACGTCCTCCCTCACTAGCTTCTTGTCAATGATGCTTTCCAGATCTCCTGCTTGATACATGTTGTAAGCCCAGTCCGAGAGACACCAGCGGTTGTTTTCTGAGTTTATGGCAGATATTGTCATGAGGTACTTCTCCCTGCCGCTTATAATCTCGAGCAACACCATTCCAAAGCTGTAGACATCCACCTTGGTTGTGATTGGAAGGTTGCTGATCCATTCAGGTGCAAGATATCCCCTGGTTCCACGCACAGTTGTCACACTCAATTCCCTCTCCCGTTTCATCAGCTTGGCTAAACCAAAATCCGCTACCTTTGGAATAAAGCTCTCATCAAGCAGGATGTTTTGAGGCTTTATGTCACAGTGGAGAATGCATTCCTGACATTCGTCATGAAGATATGTTATCCCTCTTGCAATCCCCAAAGCAATGTTGAATCGGCTGGCCCAGCCGCAAAAGTGCTCTGTATCATTCAAAAAAAGTAGCTTCTCCAGTGAACCATTAGGCATGTACTCATAAACCAGGAGCTTTCGATTGTCCTCGTAGCAATACCCCAGCAAGCGGACGAGGTTGATGTGGTGAATCTTGCCGAGGGTCTTCACCTCGGCTTGGAACTGTTTATCGGCTTGCATGGCCATTTCCAGCTCCTTGACTGCAACAAGAGTGCCATTTGGAAGCCGGCCCTTGTAGACTGTCCCAAATCCTCCCGATCCAAGCCTGTCATAAAAGTTGTCTGTGAAATTTTGCAGCTGCTGATACGTGAATATTGCAGGCCCACTGCCAAAATCGAGATCCATGATGTTGTTACGTACTCTAGCGCTTATGATCCAGCAGAGCCCCATAAAACATGTAACCAAGAGGAAAACCATCAACACAAGTGTTGTGATGAAGAGCGCAATGCGAGGACCATCTCTGAAAAATGGCCGATGGAGCACCAGCCACTGGAAACCAGGAACGACGGTGGCATTTGCGTTTGTCACGTATACGTTTGCATCCGGACTTTGTCCTGGATCTTTGGCAGAAACTTTCAAGAAGAAAACGTTGTCCACGTCCACAGACTGCTTGCCATTGAACAGACCCGAGGGATCTAAGCCCTTGAGCCAGCATATTCCAGCGCCACCCATCTGGAAAGCAGCTCCGAGACACTCGCACTCCCTGAGGCATCTTTGGATACAATCCTCCTGGGATGACGGATTTGGCAGTGGGTGGCTATTGTAGTCATTGTATTGGAAGTCCGTGCGTACAAGTTGGATCATCTTGAAGTTTCTTGGATCTGTTGAGTTTTGGCCTGCGGGACACTTGGTCAACGGGGTATTGTAAACACAATCCTGTGACGGATCGGAAGCATTTGTGGGGTGAAATCCCGGAGGACAGATGCAAGTTGCAGTCGGCCGGTATGTGCAAATCCCAAAGCGCCCGCATTTCCCAAAGATGTCACACTCGAGAAGAACAGCTTGCCAAGTTATGAGCCATCTGTTCTTAATCTCATCAAGAGTGTAGATTCTCAGGTTGCCATCATCGTCCAGGGTCAGCCTTCGGGTTAGACCAATTTCAGGATAATCGAGCGCATACCTCTGTGCCGTGTCATATACTTTGTCAGGATTTTTCCAGGAGCTGCCGTTCCCATCAAAGAAAGAAAGCATCCCACTAGTGCTGATGTTGAGACGAGGAGGACTGAGCGCAGAACTGGAACAATTGTCATTCGCAATCTGCCAGTATGGTTCAAGCCAATATCCCCGGGAGTAGAGCGCAACTCTACTCACATCCATTCGAAGGTCATATTTTCGGTTACTGGAGACAAGCCGGGTGTTTCCAATGAGCTGCTGATAAGGAAGAAGGGTGTCCGTGGGGCGCTCAAATGACTGCCAAACAGGCACTCCGTTGCTCGTTAGAAGTTGTAAGTTGCCATTCTCCTGAAGCAAAGCTTTTATAACTCCGAGAGTTGACGTAGAAGTTCCCCAGATAATTCCAGCAGCGTTGGAGGTGAGAACTAATCGACCATCGATCTGGAAAACGAGCTGGTCGCCTTTGATAAGCCCGATTGGAAAACCTCCCGTGTCATTGGACATTGCGCTCCAGACGACTGTGTTGGGCATTTTGGTGTACCATATCGAGAAACTATAGAGGGGAAATGTGTGATTGATATGGCTGAATCCTGCAGAAAAGGTAGCGTTGGGAGACGTAATCCATGTCTGAGGGTCTTCGCCTCTCACAATTATGGTTGTGCCTGGACTTCCACCATCAGCTGCCACCGAAGTTAAAATGATATAGCACAAGCAACAGAATAGGAGAATTCTAAAAGCGAGAAACATCAAGAACATCTGTTGTTTTCTGGAAGGTGTGAAATGCTTACATCCTTTTTATAGCTGGGAGTGTCTTGCAGCCACTTGTTGTGTTTTACTTCAGTATCTTCCATGTAGATTGTCGTCACATGACTATACTGGTCTTCCACGGCCACAACTTTGATGTTGAAAGACATTGAAAGTTGCAATTATTGTCAGTTTAACCTTGACTGCATGCTTGACTCTGACTCTGACGATGACCTGGACTCGAGAACTAAAAGCGTTAGTGCACGAGCCTTTGAATTTCCTCAATACTTGACTCTCAGGTAATGACAAAAGTAATTCTTGAGCTTCCAGTCATCTTTTCAACTGCAATAGAGATTGGGAGCACCATAGAGGTGGGAAGGGCCTATCAATCCTGCACAAACTGTGGCAACGGAGCAAAATAAAAACGGAGAGTTTATTCATATCAGTGGGAACGCACAGCTTTAGCTCAGGGATGAGAACGGACTCATTGTCACTGATGATGCAAGTGTGATTGTGTGGCAAAAAAATCAAATTGGGGCTGTTGCTCTAAAGGTTCTTTCCTTCTGGAGACTGGCAACTTGGTGGTTCATTGGGAGGACATGGCAGAGTTTTCCTGAGGAACAACAGCAAGAAGCTTGAAATTCCTCAAAGATACTGGCATATAGCATATCCACTTTGCGAACGTGCCATAGAGATGAAACCGGGACCAAGTCAACATATAGTGCCAGATTGACAGGTCTTTACATTTTCTAGCAGTTCTCAACTTGAGTTCTGATGGAGTTTTATTGTTTTATGACACAATTGGATCAAGTCCGCCACTGAAAATTCTCACAAATATGCTCTGGATTATGGAATCTCGAATGTTTTGAAGACAGCAGGTAGCAGCGCCCAGACAGCAGCCCACAGGATGTTGTTATGAATTTAGGACTTGGACAAGTGGCAGTCAGTGGGAAGCCGGAACTATGGGACTTGGAGTTCACTGCGTGGAGTGCTGGAGTTTAGACCATGGAAGATGGATAGGCTCTGAACAAACCTTTTCTCAACAAGGATTTCTACAAGGGCATTAGGATAGTTACCAATTCTCCTCCTATCCTGGGATTAAAACATAGAGATAAGAGTAGCATTGAGGACTAACAAGGGATGTAGCAGCTCACTCAGGAATTCTATTAGACCCTTTATATGGCTTAGCCATGGACCCCAATCTGGGAAAGCATAGTAGAAGAGGTCATGTAACTCTCCCCCACAGGTTCCTCAATGAGTGGTTGAAAGTATACTCTTATGTTGAAGGTGGATGCTATGTTGTGCTTGTGAATGAGATTATAAGTTTCTTTTTATTTTAGACTAAATGCAATAAATTAGTGGAGGATTAACAATATGCTAGAGTTGTGACATAAGGAGTATTATATCAGTTGTGGGAGATAAAATACAAAAAAACTTTCGTCAAGGAAAAACATTAGCATTGCTATTAAAGTTGGTGGCAAGGTAAATAAACTTTTAGATAGCCGTGGTGATAATTAATACTGGAGCATGAGGAAAGTTAAGTCCTTAGACAATAATGGTTTCTTAGTGTTAACTCATCTTCTCCACAAAGCCTAAGAATATCTACTTTTTCAAATGACACCAAAGTCTTGGAATGTTGTTTTGGCAAGCACTTATGTAGGAATGTTGTATTTTTTACTTCTGGAGCTTTTAGACTTTGCACCTATTGCCCAAAAAAGACTTGTAGCTGCCCTCTTGGATTCCATTGTGTTGATCCCAAATAATGTTCCTCCTAGTGATTGTAGAAAGAATCCTATAAAGCTTGTCTTGGCCACCTGAGCTGACTACTACTACTACAATGACTATATATTGGACAATATTGGAGTAATGTAACAGTATGTGTGAGGTTTTGGTTGTGATCCACAGTCACTCATCACGTTCCTACCAAGCTCATGGTGAAGAGCCTCTTGAAGCTTGTTGAATGCATGTTGTTGAAGAGCTCCCCACACGAAAGGTGTGCAATAGCATCACCAGAGGTAAAAAAAATTGAGGCGTAGCCTTGGATAAAACGTCAAAAGGATCCCAAGAAAACAGTGCAGCTGTGGACTGAGGTCAGGGGTGAAAACTCCAAAAATTCTTTGTGTTGTGCCATGTGAGGGACTACACATTGTTTGGAGATATCAAAGCCTAAGAGGCGGCCCTTGGTGACAGCAAACTTACACTTGTCTGGGTTAAGAGTGAAGCAATGATGCCAGCAAGCTCCAAGTGCCGCAAATGCTCCTCAAAAGACCCACAGTGAATCACCTAGCATGTCGTGAAAGGCAAATGTCATGAAATGTTGGACATCTATGCAAATCCACAGCTTGCCATTAACTTTCCACACCAGAACCATGTTGGACACCAATCTCTTGACTCCCGCATGTAGAAGTATCTCCTCCTTAATTGATGGCAACAATGCTGTGTTGAAATGTCCTATGCCTTGGCATTGTCAAAGAGCTTGATCTCATGGCAATGACCTCTAAGGTGGGCAAATGCGTCTTTGAATGAACAAAGAAGCTCCAAGAGCTGGTTTTCGTATGCACTCATGAAGACTGGATCTGAGTCGTCCGAGAGGAAGGCCTGCTTGCAACGATCATCTAGGGTCAGAGATGTGTTGGCAGCTCGAGCTTGGGTCTATCACTGGCGCGTCTACAAGATTAGAGTCAAACATGTCTAGTGGTGGCTCCGTGGCCGTTGTAGGAACTCGTTCATGCATCACCTTGATCGCTTCATGAGAAAGTTTATCCGCCCAGAAATTCCTGGTGTGTGCGATGCTCAGAAAAGTGACAGTGTCAAAGAGGGATGTGAGGTCAATAGCTCACTGCCACAGGTCACGAATATTGGTTTTGTGGAAATGATACTCGCCATTAAGTTGCCAGATGACAAGCTGAGAGTCTCCTGTGCATTGGACGTGGCAGATTCCATGTTGTGAGGCAAGCTCCATGGCAGAGATCATGGACAAATACTCTGCCTCGTTGGCTGAAGTTGCAAGAAGTGTTGTGGAGAGCTGAGCCACATTTTGCTATTTGTCACTCCAATTCCTGCTCGATGACCATGCACCATTGAAGTAAGCTGTAAAGAGTTCTGGAGGGCTCTCAAAGAGAGATGAGGAATTAACAATGCTCTCCAGATCTGCTTCGTGGCCTTGGGAGTCAGCAATGAGAGGTGTCACTGAGAAAGGTGACGGCGGCAAAGGAACTGGGATTGCGAGCTGAGCAGCCTCCAAAGCGGTAGCAACTGAAGGAAGATCATTAGTGTAGGTGGAGCTGGTGCTAGGGGTCTCGTTGCCACTTTGTGTCGCCACTGGGGAAATGGCATTTGTGGTGTTGTCAAGAGTGACCGAGTGTTGAGCTTGACAAACAAGTTCCGAGGGAGTGTGCTGTAGGATGGAAGTACAGTGGAGAATGTGGATCCCAGGGAGAGAAGCATCTTGTAGCAGCTCTGGAAAGACCACTAGAAAGGAATCTATCATCTATGGAGTGCTGTGAGCAGCTGCAAGGGAAGAAACCACTGGTGACAACACGAGGGAGCCTTTCTGATTGGAGAAGGTGGCATGATGAATGCCATCCGAAATGGAGAACAATCCCTTGTGTCAATCTGTTTGAGCATGGATGGCATCTTGCCAGCTTCATCCAAGGATTAATTGTACCTCCAATGTTTTGCCTTTTTTCGTTCGTTTTATCGGAAGAAAGTGGTGTCTTGTAGTTTACCACCAAGAAATCGACCAAGGTCTCAACATCTTTGCAAATGTCCCTGGGGATGACAAAGTGTTGGGCAAATTTCTTAAGCATGATGGGGATGTTGTGCTCTGTAAGCTCTAATCCCAGTGCATGCATGACTGTGAGGGACATCATGTTATTTCCAGAACCGCAGTCTACCAATGCAGTTCCTGCCATATGCCCTCGATAAGTGACAGGAATGAGAAAAGCTCCAGGATCTGTCGCCTTTGCCTGGACTTAGGACAACCTTCATGGGCTGTCTCTGAGGCGAAGACTGAAGTGATGAAATGCCACTGAGGTGATGGGCCTTGGAAATCCCCGAGAGAAATATCCAAATGTAAATCACAGAGCTTTTGTGTGACATATTTAAGGAACTTGAGTGTGACATTCTGCTGCTAGAAGGCGGAAATCTCCTGGAGTGCATTTCCACTGCTGCTCCTGGAAAAGGTGCTTGAGCTGGAAGTGGTTGAGGGAATGGAAGTTGAATTTCCGTTGGCATCGAGCTTGCTTGAGGTGATGGTGGGGGATCTAGACCAGAGAAATCATTTGAAACAACATGTATAGGAACAGCCTTCTTTTTTCGAGCTCAAGTAGTCATGACAACCTGGTAAAGTCCTCAGCTGGAAGAATCACATAGATGCCAGCGATTTTCTTTCCTTTGTCCAAAGCTGGCAGAGCTTCCTGTAAAATCTGACAATAGCTCGACTTGGCTGCAATCGAGGAGTTGTCCACCAAAGGTTGCTGGAGAACTTGCTGAGGCTGTAGGCGTTGCTCAGGGTGTAACTTCCAACAGCGTGATTCATCGTGTGTACTCAATTTGCGGTGATTGCAAAAGAGACGATGACGATCAACAACATCCATCCTAAGGTATCTTAGCTCTTCTAAAATCTCTACCTGCTGTGCTTGCTATTGTTGGAGAATGTAATATTGTTGGATTTCCACCAATGTGACATCCACTGTACTCAAGGATTTCTCCTTGGAAGAGCTCTACCTAGGGAAGAATTACCAAGTTAAAGTAACCTGTCTAAAAGCCATAACTCATCTATAGTAAAAATAAATATATAGATTAATATTAATCCCAAGATTAGAAAAGTCCTCCCCTAAACTAAAATCTTTGTTAGTAAGGATTGCCATCACTTCTTGGGGCTTTGGCTAGTTTAAAACATTTTAGTTGCCTTTTAAATAAAATTAAGAATATTGAAGAAAGGTGGGTTATGTGATCAGTCAATATTAATTATTTTATGATTAAAGATTTTACTATACACACAAAGTGCCGAAATCAGTCTACTTATACTGGCCCAAAGTACAAAATTAATAGATGAACAATATCAAAGTCATTGACAAAAATATCTTAGAAATATCGAATTAATTAATGAATAAAGCTAACATTAAAACATAAAAATTATTCCAAGTAAGTTATCATCTAATAAACTAATATGATAGAAACTATAGAGATCATGATAGTTTAAAAACAAAGGATTAACTATCTAACAAAATTCAATAACAAATATATCATTAATAAAACTCAATGATAAAGCTTAACTACCACTAATTCTTCTTTAAGGAATATTTGGTGTTGGATTAGTTTTAAGTTTGGTCAGAAAAGAATTGACATAAGCCTATATTGTGAACAAAGCTGGTGGTATTAGGTGTTGTAAATTTTTATTTATGGGATATTATATTTATATTGAATTTTGTTGTTTGAGTTGGCACTAAATATTAAACTAGTAGTGATATGGGCTTTACTTGTGATAACTCAATTGATGATTAAGTCATAGTGATATCCATATCATATATTTATGATTGTGAGTAATAAAGTTACTTAGTTAAATAGTTTTAGTTATTTTAGATTAGTTTATGACTAATCTGTTTTGTAGCAGCTTTGACTAAGTGATCTACTATACTAATTTGGTGTTAGTATTGTGAGTTTGCTTATTGAGTGTTGGAAAAGAGTTACAATATTCATTTACTATACTTGAGATAAATTATTAGACTTCCTTTTGGGTTACCTTTATTATATGAGATTATACTAAGAGACAGATATAATCTACAAATACCTATTTCAACTAAGTTATATAAAGGAGTAAAAAGTTTAATAAAAAGTCAAAAAGTTACTTAAGTTTGAATTTCTTTAGCCAAGTAAGGCTTTTTTATCAATGTTGTTTAATGTATATATGTATTAACTATTATGCCTTAAATAAGAAGACAATGAAGGATAAAATATTAATGTTATGTTATTTTAGATAAGTTTGGTGAAGCTCGTGTGTTTATCAAGCACTACAACCAAACTAAATGATCTAGCATCATATATTACCTCCTCACCACCCAATCAAAAATAGGAAGATCTTGAGAGCCAAACTTGCTGGAGCCAATTTGAGAGGAATGTTCAAAATTGTCTTTTGGTAGCTTGATGTGAATTTGAGGCTAAAGGTTATCCATATGCTCAAGGACAATAGTTAGCGAGCTCCATTCATCTCAAGACATAGTCATTTGTGGAAGCACGCTAAGCTAAGTTTGCTAAATATCTAACTTTTATACTATAAAACATGTGTAGATCCAAAAAGAAATAAACTTCTTATTGAGGATCTAACCTTCACACCAATTTGAGCACAAGTCCAGATGCTAGAAAGTTAACTTACACGAAAGTAACATTTTGTCACTGTTATATTTCGTGATCAATCTACATCATGAGATGAAGCTGTGGAATGTTCTCTTGGTCATGGTTTACTGCTCACATGCATCAAAATAAATAGTGGGATTCATCGACATCACAGAGCCCGATATTCATATCTTGGTAAAGTTGGCCGCCGTAAAAACCATGCAAGGAGGCATTACTTTTAATTTTCTCGATCTTTGGCTCGCGTCGAAAGTTACCGTTGAAAGAATTCGATGATGATTACTTTAACCCCTAACGCTAGCCCGGAATATCCCCACCAAAAGATCCAGGCCGTCGATCGCGTTGCCTCTCGACATTCCGCCACGAAATGCCGACCCGGCTTACGATGTAACAGTACCACTAGTTACGGTAAGACAGAAGAAGCGAGTTCCCTACAGTGGCACTATCTTCCTCTTTAGATTTGTTTTTGTTTCTTCTGCCGCAAGGAAAAAGCTGGGAGCAGCGATCGAGCGATCGAGCGAGCGGTTTCATCACGGAGAAGATCAAAATGTCTGGAGGAGGGGGAAAAAATGACTACCAGCATCTGGTTCAAGAGCAGCTCCCCGAGCTCGACTACTGTGTCAATGACAGCCCTCCTCTCGGTTTGTGCTTGCGGTTTTTCCGATCGATCGATCGTGGGTTTCTTATGTGTGACTTTCTTGGTCTCGTTCTTTTTTTTTGAGCAGCCGAGACCATTCTTGTCGGATTCCAGCACTATCTTACCATGGTCGGAACAACGGTTTTGGTCACGACTCCTCTCGTTTACGCCATGGGGGGGAACGATGTAAGTTTTCTTGTTTTCTGGAAAACCTTGAGCTTTCTTTGAGCGTCTTCTTGTTCTCGATCTCTGATAGAGAGAAAATCGGTTGCTTGCTCTTCTTCTTTCTTTCTCAGAGGGACAAGGCTCGAGTGATTCAAACGCTACTCTTTGCGAGCGGCATCAACACGCTCATCCAGTCCTTCCTTGGAACCAGGCTTCCGGCCATTGTGGGGGGCTCCTACGCTTACATCCTCCCCATCTTCAGCATCATCAACTCTCCCAAGCTGCGAGCCATCACAGACGATCGCGAGGTACAAAAAAATCCATTTTTCTTTCTTCTGATCCAAAGCTGACCCTGAAAGTGGTATTTTGTTTCGTTCTTCTCAGAGGTTTCTTCACTCGATGAAAGCTATCCAGGGAGCTCTCATCTGTGCCTCCATTCTCCAGATAGTCCTTGGCTTCAGTGGACTCTGGGGTATTTTTTCAAGGTATAGTTTAAGACTCGATCGTTTCTTTTTGTTTTTCCTGTCTTGGAACACTAGGCCTTGAAAATCCATTCTCTGTTTTGTTCCATGTCCCCAGGTACACGAGTCCTCTCACTATCGGTCCCGTGATCTTGATGGTCGGCATTGGGATGTTTCAGCTCGGCTTTCCCGGGGTATCTTATAAAAAAAAAATTCTTTGCGCGAAAAAGATAAATCTTTCTTTGATCACAGGTTGGAAAGTGCGTCCAAATTGGGATCCCGCAGATTCTTCTCATACTCCTGTTCTCTCAGGTATTTAACGCAGAAGTAATTTTCTCTCGAGTAGTTTGTGTGATTGTTTCTTGCATTTTCAGTATCTCAAGACGCTCAAGGCGAGCAAGAAGATGCCATTCTTCGAGCGCTTTGCAATTGTCATCGCCGTGGCTCTCACCTGGGCCTACGCTCACTTCCTCACTATCACTGGCGCTTACAAGCACTCGAGCGAGCTAGGACAGATCCACTGCCGGACTGATCGGGCCAATCTCATTCGATCCTCTCCATGGTATGGACATGAAACTGTCACAAGATTAAAACTCTCTACTTGTTTGTAGGATTCGTGTTCCATACCCACTGGAATGGGGAGCTCCAACTTTCAACGCGAGCCATGCGTTTGGAATGCTTGCTGGTGCCATTGTGTCACTAGTCGAAGTAAGCTCTGTTGTTTTGTTGAAATCCACTCGATCACTCGGCTATTTTCTTTTCTTTCGAAGTCGACTGGATCGTTTTATGGGATTGCGCGGCTCGCTGGTGCTACGCCACCTCCCTCGTACGTCCTGAGCCGTGGCATTGGCTGGCAGGTTTGTAGACACAGCTTTTCCGAAAGTTTGCATAAGATCCATCACTCTTTCGATTCACAGGGTGTTGGAATTTTCATAAATGGTATCTTTGGAACGGCAGCTGGTCCGACTATCTCTGTGTAAGTTCTTCGCGTTTTTGCTGTCTGTTCTGTAAAGGTGGGATCTTTTTGCAGTGAGAATGCGGGGCTTGTTGGTATCACTCGAGTTGGAAGCCGTCGAACCATCCAAGTCGCAGCTTTCTTCATGATCTTTTTCAGCTTGTTCGGTAAGAACTTCTCAGGTTTGGAAGACTCACGATCTAACGAGTAACTGAATCGTTTCCAGGAAAATTCGGTGGTATCTTTGCATCGATCCCCGCGGCAATGGTGGCTGGCATCTACTGCGTGCTCTTTGGAGTCTTGGGTGAATTTTCTTTCTCTAACCCTCTTTTCTGTAACGTTTGAATGTCACGTTTGATCTCTCTATCCTAGCTGCGAGTGGTGTCTCGTATCTCCAGTTCACAAACCTCAACTTGCCTCGCAACTTGATCATTCTCGGCTTCTCCGTGTTCATGGCTTTCTCCGTCCCGGAATACATTCGAGAGTTTACAATCTCGGCTGGACACGGCCCAGTTCACACGAAATCACACTGGGTAAGCTAGCTTCTTCTCGAGAATCACTACGTAGGCACTAAACTCCGAGTCTGGTCACGCAGTTTAACGATATATTGAACGTGACTCTCTCGTCCGGGCCAGTGATTGCGCTGATCGTTGGCGTCGTCCTCGACAACACACTCAAGCTTAAGGTGACAAAGAAGGATAGAGGAGCGAATTGGTGGAAGAACTTCCGGACCTTTGGAGCTGACAAGAGGAACGAGGAGTTTTACAAGCTGCCTTTCAATCTCAACAAGTTCTTTCCTCCAGTGTGACTAATAGAGTTGTATCTAAAGATTAGTTTTTGTTTGACTTGGGTCATTTAAGAGAAACGGTGACGTACTTCTAACGAGTATCCAAGCAGGCTCTCAATGTATCCTTTGGAATTGCACCTTGGTTTTGGCCCTTTCCTGTGTGTGATGACAACAGAAGGCAGATAGGTAACCTCAATGCCCTTTTTGGGCACGGGTGATGAGAACAGAAGACTTGTGGAGGATCCAATTTGACAAGCCAAAGCCATAATCAAGGCAGAAAGCAGAAGAGGAATAGTTGGCTAGCTTTGGAAAGCATCTGTAAAAGAAGCCTAAGGGACCGACCTGTGTGCGCACCCTTAGTATGAGAACAAAAACTCTCTCCCTAATTAAGTTAGATATAACCCCTTTAAAAATGTTATGTCAACTAAATTCAACAAATGCCTTTTTCTTGGCATATATGCACTAGATTCACCCCTTTCCCCATTGCTGTATCAATTGAGGGGTGCATTGAATAAGGGGTTAAAATTTCCTGATTAAAAGTTCCCCTTTTTGAAGGGTTCCTTTCCACCCCTCCTAAAATTTTAAAGTTATATGTAACCCCTTTTAAAAAGGCAATCATTAATATCAAATTGCCATTTTATATGTGTCATTATTTTATTAATTTGTTCTATTGAGTTCCAGGCATGAGGAAATATTTTGGGGGGACACTAAATTCCCTACCTTCTGTGCAATGTCATTGGCAGAGTGTATAGAACAAAGGGTTAAAAAGTCCCCCCTTTAAAAAAATTTCCCCACCCTACTGTTAGGATAGGGTTCCACAGAAGGAAGATTTTCAAGGGGGAAACTTTTAACCTCTTGCTCCATGCACCCTGCTAGTGACATGGCATTGGACTTGGGGGAAGGGGGCAAACTTAGTGTCCCCCCCTGAAAATTTCTCCAATGCCTAGTAGAATAAATTAATAAAATGATGCCACATATAAAAATAGTATTCATTACTTATAAAAAAAATGAATTTAGAAAATTATATCAATGACATTACATTAATCTTAAAAGTTTAGAGAGGGGGTGGATGGTATATTAATTGGGGTTTAGACTATGAATGGATGGACCAAATTCAATTTTAATTGTACTGTTCATATTCTACACTGTGAAAACATATGTATATTATTTCATATTAAAACATTATACTTTAAAGCAAGCTTGTCCGGCAATCCAATCGCTAGAGGTACCTGTTTAATTTCCACAACTCTTCTATTGCTTCCATAGCTTCAATTGATGTATAAGCTTTTGCTTCTTGTTGTCAATGTCTTGAAGTTTAAAGAACAAATTAATCTAGAGCTAGAAGAGGTGGACCATCCACTTAGGCATACTTGAATTAGCATTGCCTTGAAATCCAATTTGAGTCAAAGCATTCAAATCATTATATGATGCCTAAATGATCATATGATATATTTCATTTGATGCTACCAAGGGAAGCCATTCCCATGACCCTTTTCATCCCCCACCCTTTGCCACCCCTTCCCCCCCTTCAGCCCACCTAGTGCCCAGAAACCCCCACCAAACACACCACCCAATGTACCAGGTAGAACTTGTCAGCTTGGAGGATTAGGGTGATGTTGTGGTGGGCTCCCCAGCAAGCAAATGAAGAAAGTATCAATGTGCATGTCTAAATCCGTTCACCTACTGCAACCTCTAAGGTTTAGTGGGGACATCAAATCGATCCATACAGTGCCTGTGCTTGGTCTTTTGGGGCAGTTCTTGAGTGGCTCAGGGGGATGTCCTATTGAAAATGCCTAGGCAATAAAAGGGTGGATTATATTTCTCTTCAAATTAGTCTTAGTGTAGTTGGCAGAAGCATCAAGATGGGTTTGCAGAGACCACTATCTTTGGTGTTTGATAACAATCTTGAGCCAATGACCAACAAAGTACCCCATGCCCAGCAGAATGTCCACAGTACACATTCTGATCAATCTGCACTGGTCCAAACAAGCAGTAGTGCACTCATCTTTAGGGGCATGGCCCATGTTGATCATGTTACCATTAGGATGATATAAAAATATCAAGAGAAGGAAAGAAAGAGAGTTTGGACATAGAAGTGGGTTTGGCCAAGATGGTGGGAGGGTGCTTAGCTCAGATTGGCTTTGCTGGTGACATGCTTCTTCTTCTTCCTGTTATATATTGTCTCTCGGAGGGCAATCACCCCACTCACCCTCACCAATCTCAATCCTTTATCATCGGGTTTGATGTGAACCACCCATTGCAGCTGGTGGTGCAATGGCTGCTCACACCACCCCAATCAATCATGTGTGGGTCAACACCATCAAGTAGCTGTTGAGACCATCTGCTCTGCTAAATGGCCTATCCCATCAGCAAGTGGGGTAAGATAGAGGCCATCACAGCCAAGGAGAGGTCCATGTGTGGTAGGGCACACAAACATTAGAATTGCCTGTTGGGTGTGATTGAGCACACTTTCCTGGAGGGCATGTTCATGTAGGGGAGAAGCAAGTGGGAAGGCCAATGATCTAGATGCCTAGTCTTGCTTGTGTAAAGGTTGTGGGTTAAGGCTGATATCCTTTTGCTCCACCCACATTGGTGGTGGCAGCAATAGGGGTCAGATCATCACCAATGATGCTTGATCAGGGAGAGGGTGCAGCAGCCACACATAGGCTGTGGTTCCTCAGTATTATCATGGAAAAATGGGTGTTACGGAGAAAAGAAGGAAACAAAGGGGAAAAGGGAAAAGGGGTTGGAATGGTGAAATCGCGAAATGGTTGGCTTAGTTGAGTATTTGGTCGCCAGTCGGATTACAAGTCCGACGAGAATAGAAAGAGAGGCTACACAATTGGCCAGTTGTACAACTCCTCGATGCGCACTAAGTACTTGGCCGTCAACGGAACTGAAGGTGGGCAAGGATGGCACAAGTCACAGAATCAACAAAAACCCAAAACAAGTGAATGCACTGGTACAACAGAAAGTAAAATTGAGTGAAAACTAAATGCATCTCGGTGTCAATCCCGGAACACAGAGTAGGAAGTCAAATCTCACAAGCAGTTGATAAAGAAAAGTTTTACAGAGCTTTCCTTTGTGCAGAGTAGAGATGGGATAAAATTCTCACTCTCACAGCTAGCCTTTTTATACGAAGTCCTTGGCAACCGTGTCCGTGCTTGTTGCCATGGTCCTTTCAGGTTCATGTCTGCAGTACAGATGTTGTCATCTGGCAACCGCTCCTGGTAACCGCTCCCGGGTCATTTGTACCCGTCCGGTGTTCGAGTCTGTTGTAGAGTTGCTGCTGTAGAGTGTCAAACCAAGATCACTGAGAAACTGAAGTTGGAGTCATTGGGTTGGAACTTGGGCAGTTGGACCTTGAGTCCACCAGCATTTTGATGTTTGAACTTGTGCTGCCAAATATTCCTTCTGTCTGACTTTTTCCTTTATCACTCAACTATTCCACCATAGGAGGACAGCTAGAATATGGGTGTCAAGATGGCATCAACTACTGGATTGAAGGGACCTAGTGCAATGGGGAACACTAGCAAAGTCAATCTCATGCACCCCGTCAAAGGAACAATAGGTAGGCAGAACACACCACACCTACCCATCTTGGCCATCTTGGTTTTGGGGTAGTGATTAGATCTCAATTGGTCACTAGTCACACTTGTCAGGCCTAGTACTCCCATACCACAATACCACCCTGTAAGCGACTAATTTTTCCATTCTAATTTAGTCACTTAACCACACCTTTGACCATTTGGAGGAGTCTCTTTCACAACTTCCATAAGTTCAATTTAGGACTTGGGGCTTACGAGCCCTGAGAATGGCATCCATGCCACTTAACCTTTGCACTTGGTCCAAGTGCTCCACGTGTCTGATCCCATGACCAACACCCCAAGGTACCATCGATATATCAACCTATTATGCTAATGCTATGCCTATTCACCTTGGTCACATTGGTGGTCCAACACCACCTGTATCACAGTCCCGTCTCTCAAATACTAAGCTATCCATCCATGAGTGATCATCTTAGATCCACTCCTTAGCATCCTTAAGATGCCCATAGACATGGGAAATAACCTTCTCCAATATCCCTTTTACAGTCCCCACTAAGTCCCTTTTCTGTCCATGACCATATTTGCCAACACTAACACTAAGACAAGGCCTACAGGCCCAACCACTAAGTCCTACTATTTCCTCACCACATGACCATATTCTTGGTCATTACACTAGAGGACCACTCCTCTTCTTTTCTATAGTTTGGGATTTTGGGATAACATTTTGAAACACTGTGGCCCTACGCAAGTCTCGTAGGTACTCTCCCCACCTTCCGCCTTTGGGTGCTTTAGCCGTGGGCTTAAAACAAGGTTTTGTTGAGCCATGCTAGGTATCCAAGTAGGTAGTGCCACTCACGCTTGGATTGGGAGTATCGACGATTCAATCTCCTGAGGGAATTAGAGTTGGCTCTTGAACACTTCACCAAGCTACCCCATTTGTTAGTCCATATTCATTTTAGCTTTGGACTTCCTAGTGGTTATCTCATCACCCAACAGCTGGGTATGGCCTTCTTGGGCCAAAACTGGCCTTTTCTGGCCAAACTGGCTCCCTTGGGGTCAAACCCCCACACTCTCCCTACTATACTTTTGGAACCCTTTGCAGCCTGCTCCCCCCTCCCCCCACGCCCCTTGGGGGACGATCGCTTTAGGCTTTCACCCAACAACCTGTATTAGTATTCGGACTTGGACTCGGACTCGGACTCGGATTTGGACTCAGTCTCGGTCTCGGTCTCGGTCTCGGTTCCATCTTGGACTCCATCTCGGACTCCATCTCAGGTCCATCTCGAACTCCATCTCGGGTCCATCTCGGACTCCATCTCGGGTCCATTTTGAACTTCATCTCGGACTGCATCTCAGACTCCATCTTGGGTCCATTTCGGACTCCATCTCGGGTCCATCTCAAACTCCATCTTGGGTCCATTTCGGACTCCATCTCGGGTCCATCTCAAACTCCATCTCGGGTCCATTTCGGACTCCATCTTGGACACTTCCATGTGTCATATATTGATCCTTTTGTGTCCCTTTTCTAAAGACTCACTTATTGCTCACTTTATGTTTATTCCTTGAGCCTTTCGTTGGGAGTTCCACTCCTGCTCTCGACTTTTCAAGTCAGAGCTTTTAATCCAAACATGTTACGGTCGTTTGGCTTTCGCTTCAGCCACTACCACATGGCACCCTTTCGGCTCCACTTCGGGGCTTAGGGATTTGTGTCTCACACACCCTTTGCATCATCACATCCCACTGATAAGGCTGCAAATCCCGCTGTGATGAGAGAAGCTGAGATTTACAACATATATTAATGTATTTTGTAATGTATCTATAATAATGTCAAACTTTCTAGGCTGCTAGATCTAGCCAATCACAACCATCCAATAGGGGGTAACTATCAAATGGTTATTTCTTTAACCACATTTTAGCAAATAATCTTGTTGATGTTTGCTCTCAGCCAATGGGAGGTGGCTAATTGCCTAGGGCAAGAGAAGATGGCATTGCGACATGTGTCACATGCAATGTGTTGACTGGACTATGCTTGTCATCTATCGAGTAGAAAAGGCACTATAAGGAATGCATGTGCTCAATGACATGGCAAAAAATAAGCAAAGCGTTGGTTCAATGGCTGTGATTAACTTTGGATTAATCAACTGTCTAATTCAAGATCTTTCTCTACAATGGCAGTGGCAGCTAGCAATTGACTATAGTTACCAATCATCACCAAATGATGTTTCTTCACACTAGCAAGCTTAACAAGTTCTAGGTTATGTAGAGATGGGTGGAGAGAGCATTGAACTAGGTTTGTGTTTATCTTGATAAAGTAAAATCCAATCACTTTCTTTCCAGGATCTGAGTGCTCTACACAACTAAGTGCTTTAGGTATTTAGTCTATTCCAATATAGTGCTTTATTGCTTGAGGAATAGGTGTGCAAGAAGACTTCAAATAGTTGTTAAATTTTCAAAGTCCCTTTACTATTCTAGTAGGCACTGGCACTTGGCTTCTTTACTTCTTAAACCTTCTTTGTGGCTAGTTCTAGGCGTTCAGACACACACTTTCAGCCAAAGTGCCCTGTAGGAGTGTAGGAGGTACTCACTTTTAGAATGTTTCTTTTATTTATGCATTTGTAATGGGATTTTTTAGCTAAGCACAAATTATATAGCATTCTAGACCTTAGCATATGGACAATATGCATGTTTATATATTGTAGATCTATAGTTTCATCTGGGTGGTGAGTTGCTTCTTATATATGTATTATCTCGATATGGTAGTTATGATTTCCAATACGAGGTCCACTCAACAAGTATGGCATCAACATTGAGGTTCTTTAATATCAATTTCACTGACAATTATGGTATGCACCTTGCAACAGCTTCGATGGCAACCAACGCTGCTTATAATAACAACCACCTTTTCAAGCCATCTAAATGGTTGTGTATTCAACACTATAGGGTTAGAGCTAAGAATCCAAACATTGTTCCATTGAGTCAGTTTGCAAGAGGTGCTTCTACTTATACTTCTACAATCATTGCTAGGGCAATCACTAGTGGATCAAACACCTAACACTACAAACATCATGTTCATTGCTGATGATCCTAAAGCTAAAAACACCTATAATGTATTTGTAATATTTTGACTAGATTTTTTTCTGTAAACTTCAAAAGCAAGTGCATGTGTTGGGTGATATGGACCATGTCTATCATGATCTCAAATTGTCATGGTATTCTGGGGACATGCCAAGTCATATTTTTGATAGTGGAATTAAGGACAAAAATGTTTTTAGGATTGCACCCTCCACTATTGTTTTGAAAATTCTAGACGATACACCTTAAAACCACATACAGAAGCAACTACACTTTATCTCATTCATATATGGAAAGAACTTTGGGGTATGTCTTTTATGATGTTTTTCAGTGGTTTATAATACATGTTTTGTCAATAAGTGCATGGCCACTTCATCCCTAAAAACCCTTGAGCAATCTCTATTTATTGCGACTGTCATGTTTGCAAAAAGTTTAGGATCGAGAAACAAACATGAGATATTAATTAATGCCACCATTGCAAAAATGAATGAATATTTTTCCAAAGTTTGTGAGTCCATGGTAAATTCTATCCAGATAGTGGCCGCCCCCAAGATGTTTGCATGGAGGACACTTATATAGATTAGGCATATGGTCTCACTCCTGGCCAGTTTCTAAGGATGTGCACTTCTGCTCAAATGCCTAAGGCAATATAACTTTTAGAAACAAAGAGACCACCAATATGCCGCTTTTTATTCTCCACTGGTGCTAATTAGAGCTTGCCAAAGGTTATTGCATTCAAGGCTGATTAAATTAAAGTGGAGGTAGAGTGTGAATCCCTTCAAAACTCTTCTTCCTCTTGTATGTCGACTCCTTCTTGGCTACTGTGGTTGTGGCATCAGCCGCGTTTAAGATAACACTTGCCGCAAATATGATTTCAGGTATTGAAAGATACTTGTTAGCCAGTTCTTATGGACACTCTTTCCTTACTGCCATGACGGCAAGAGGTCGGTACAATTGGTTCCCTTTATCGTTCCCACTTGAGTTAGTTGAAAAACTGGTCAATGACCTTGCACTTAAATTGGATAAATATAAGGTAGGAACCCTATGTGTTTTTTGCTGAGCATACTCGGCCTAGTTTGAGAAACTCGTGTCATTGGCTTGCACTTGTTAGTATCAAGAACCCTTGTGACATTGAGATTAGTCTCTTAATATTGCTGGATGATAGCTTACTGTGTCTACTAAACACCCTCGCTATCATGCTCTTTGTGTTAGTCTCATTTTAGTAGCAAATGCTATTTATAGGAAGTGTTTAGACTCACTCATTTAGCATATTTATGGAATGTAGAGATTGGCCTAAACATAATGGTATTCGTCCTGTGTCCAAACTCGCAATCTAGAGACATTCCATATTTAGTAAGTTTCAAGCTTATCCTAGAGACTAACTCCTGGTACTAAGGGAGGCTTGGGGTGAAAGACCAAAGCGTGTGTTCCTCAGGGGGGGGAGGGTTATGGGGGGTTCCAAATGTATAGCAGGGATAGTGGTTGGAATGCATGTCTGACCACTTGAGACATTAATTTGGCTCCCGTTAGGTTGTGTCACTTTTTGTTCTACATCCGGCTTGGGTCTAAGCCCAAGCTCCACACTGCTCTAGTCGGTGGGATCCCTCCTCCTTGCGTTAGGCCATCGGTATGCCAAAATTGTGCTAGACTCCATTTGACACCATTTTGCATGCAAGTGCTGGATACGGGGAGTTGGTGCTCATGGGATTGTACCGGACCCTCATTTCGTAGCGCACGGGCTTGGAGTTTGGCTCCAAATTCAGGTGTGCTACAACACTTCCATGCCAAAACATCTCTGGATTCATGATGATCATTTGTAAGTTCCAGAAATTTTAAGAAGAAAAACCAATATACCTTAAGCTTTAATTCATGAATAGCATTTGACCCCTCAGATTTCAGCAAGTGTTAGAATGCACTAACCAAGAGCTCAAAATCTCCCCCAGGTGGCTCCACAAGTTTTGTAGCTCCTTTTGCTCATCGGTGAGTGTGGGGGAAGCTCTAGACTAGAATCTCTCTCTAGGAAATGTAGGAATTCTTCACCACAAATGGATTCCTGATGTGTCAAGCATTGCAGGTTGCAGTGATGTGAGTGCTGGCAAGCTTTGTTAGCTAATAAGAAGAAACCATGGGTGAAATATTGAAGAAAGAAAAAGAATAACTCACTTGAACAACATAAGTACCCATACCACTAGAGGCAGCAATGTTTCCTTTGTAAGATCCATTGTACTTCAATCCACTAGAGTCTTGAAGGTTTTGATACTTAGTGAGTCTAGCCATTGGTAAAGCTGCAGCCTCAACAACTGGAACTCTTGATGGCCTCTTGGTCATGTATTTTATTGTAGCTATAGCATATTGTGCAAATCCTCCACTACACTATGAAAACCACCAAAATTTTTAGTGTGACAAATCTCTCAAGTGAGAAAGGAAAAAACATGTGAAGATCACAAGATCAAGCCAAGAGACAACTTTGTCTCCCTGTGAGAATCCAGTGATGCCACGGCCAATGCTTACAACTTCTCCACTCACATTAGAGCCTATATAGAGGGAAAAAAAAGAAGAAAAATAGCCAAGAGAAATAAAGAATCTCAACTCTAACTCCAAAGAAAAAAGCCTAGATACTTACAAGGTATATATAGCAATTTGATTAAATAAATGACCTTGAGCATTCCCTTCTAGAGCTTCTAATCCACGGGATTGATCACTGTAGCTTCGATCTTGACTAGAATTGTTTCCTTTTTGGGCATCGAGAGTGGAATCTCCACATGCTATAATGTTTCCAGGTTGTGATCATCCAAGAATTTTGGGGCATTTAGCTCAAGCATACCTTGAGAGGGGGATGGTTGAAAGTTGAGTTAAGGTCATGAGTTAAGCTCAATTCAGCTCATGTCAATGCTAGTCAACATAGTCAACCATAAGCCTTAAAAGGAAATATTAAGTCAAAAAAAATGTTATTCTTTGGTGAACTTGAAATTTATGAATTTAAGTATCAATGGTTTAGAGAATTTCTATTTTTAAATCTTTTTAATGCAATTTATACAATAAAATACTGTTTCTAGAATTAAAAGTTCGTTTAAACCCATATAAATTTCTGGGCTTTATTGGTCCTAAATAAAATGGGAATATTGAAGTTCGAATGAACCTCAAATTTCTATTGTACATTTCAACATTTTAACATTTCAACAATTCACCAGAAACATATAAATAATTCAAAACACTGATTCACTCGTTTATTCTTTAGGGTTTATAGAGATGGGAAGCAAGGAAGACAAAAAATCTGTAAGTAGTTCTAACATACAAAAATGTGAGAATGTTAATTTTGTTTCACTACCACAATTTCTATATTACACGCCTGGTCCTTATTACCCTCTGGGAATGTGAAGACCACTGTCACTATTGATAAAAATGCTCCTGTTACTTCCGATACAACAGTCCAGAGCAAAAGAAAAGAACAAATGGATAGCATAGTGGAAAGCACTAATAAATCCATTCTATAAACCTTTCAATAGCTTTTGTAATCCACTAAAATATTATAAAAAAATGTAAGTTTTTTATACATATCTTATTCCTTTTGATATGTTTTGTCTTTGCAAAGAGTATAAGTATATATGATGTGGACAAATCAAAGAGTTAAATCTATATATAATATTAGGATTGAAAGGTAATCTTGCAAAAAAGTATATTTGCGTGCCTATGTGCATTCCCCATTATTATATATGGCAAGCCAACTATATAAAATAAGGTTACGTATTAATTATGTATTAGTTTTTAGCTTTTGAAACCCTATAGCCACTTGTCTTTCATAGTAGGTTGTAATTACTAAGACTGACAATTATGATTCAATATATTGTCATGTCATAATAAAACATTATTCCCAAGATTGAAATATAGTATATTAATCAAAGAATTCTTATTGCTGGGAAGTTTAATTCTTCTTGTGTGTTGCAATGGTTAAGAAGAAGTTTATTTTTGGTCCGAAGGCCTTTCATATGAGTGTCCACCTCTACCTCCAATCTTAACTAATAATCCACCTTCACTTCAACGCAACAATCCTTCTTTTCATTTTGAGGGTTGTTGTGAGGATTTTCCATTTGCAACTTCGAGTGCAACTGAACAAGAATTCCTTCCTTATGATGTTATTAAAAGAGTTGGATTGCCCCCAATGCTCCAAGAGCGATATTAATATTTTCTTCAAGATCTTGGATATGGTAGGAGAGCTTAATGTAGATACATATTATCTTTAGTGTCCTATATGCAACTTTTATTTAAACAAAAAAATGGTTGCATGGGTTTGGTAAATTTTATTGAGCATTGTCACAAATGCCCAAGAGCGGTTAGAAGGTGTGCACATGTGGATGTATAAGATAATCAAGAAAGAATTAAAAACACATAACTATTATAATTTCATGGTAGAGAACAATATTCCATTGATGAACACTTCATTAGTAAGTGTTGAATATGGGATATTTAAGCTACCCTTTAATGTAATGTGAAAGTCATGCATAGTTTTTTCAAAAGTTTAATTCTTTATGAGTAAAGTGGAGAATCTTATATTTTCGAGAATGATAGTATTCTAGCATGTATGAAGATATTATTATATATACAAGTGGTTCTGGCACTGTTATAATTCTTAAGTCCCATTTTTGAGACTGATAATCTAAACTTTCAAGAACCCTTAGATCTTTTCTTAGTATAAATACCGACAAGAAATGCTTTCAACATTGAAACTTCAATTTGTTTAGAGTGTAGGAATGGCTAAAGAAAATGTTATTGCTACTCGCACTTGGCCCCTATACATTTTATATGAGTCTCCACCTCCATTTCCAACTTCTACTAACATTCCACCCTTCCCTCCACACAATAATTGTTGTGAGGCTTTTCTTTTTGTAGCCCCAAGTATGACTGAATAAGAGATCCCTCCTCTAGATAATATTCTAGATGTTGCTACTAAAGATGGATTGCCTCATGTGCTTCAAGAGTGATGCCAGATGTTTCTTCAAGATCTTGCTCTAGATATGGTTGAAACTTTTGAAAGAATGAACAAATATTATCTCTAGTGTTCTATCTACTACTTTTATTTAGATAAAATGGAAAGCTATATGGGTCTAGAAACTTTTCTAGAACATTGTCACAACTGCCCAAGAACTAGTGTGGAAGGTGTGCATAAATGGATGTATAAGAAAATAAAGAAAGAGTTAAGAACACACAACCATTATTATTTCATTGTGAGGAACAATATTCCGTTAGTAAATACTACATCCACAAGTTCTGAATATGGTATTTTTAGGCCATCCTACTGAAAATTTTAGCTACTAATAATTCTTACACTATGATATTATCCACCCCTCACCTTTTTTTTATTAAAAAAATTGTATTACCTATAGATAATAATCTCATAATACTAGTAATTATGAAATTTGACAAACTGACATTGTAACTCTGTCATCTCTGACACTGACACTGTCTTTATCACTGACATTATCACTATCACTATCTGCTGCACTGACACTGTCACTGTCACAATCATTATCACATTGACATATGACACATCTTTCTTATTGCAAGTGGATGTATTCATTTGTCTTTTAATGTATCATTAATAAATAGATTTTTCATACCACTCCTCAATTTACACATTGCATATGATGTGCCATGCATACCTAGGAAGACTTCTAGAAAACTAAATATATATTGTATATAAGTTTTTAAAACATCATAAATTACCTCAGGGCAAAACCCTTGTAGCATGCTCGCTATCACAAAAACCGTCATTTTCTCTTCTGTAGAACACATGGTAGATCCACAGCATAACCTAAATAATAAAAACTTTAGAGACAACCAAAACAGAAGATGATTTCTTACCTTCTCTGGCATGCCTGGGACGCCTTTGGTCTTGACCCCAACACTATCCATGATGCACTTAGAAGAGAACCTTTTGAAATTGACTCGATTTACATACCTCATAAGGCAGGACATCCAATAGGGGTCATTCAGGAGAATGAAGGCAACTTGACCGGTTGTGTGAAGGAGAATTGTTGTCAAAAGGAATGCATCTTTCAAATGGTTTTTAGTCAAGATGTTCCAGCTTGGGACATCACCATTACTGTCTGGAAGACCATCTGGTATGTCAAAGAGCATGAAGTTTGTGCTCTTGAGCAATCGCCTATAGATCTTCTGACAAAAGCACTCCCACTTTTGCCAGATAGCTATATTCTCAACATCCTCCTCAAAAGATGCCATCAATGAACTGTAGGAGCTAATAAAGATCCCAACTTCACCACGGAATGCCATTGGAGAGATAGGGCGAATCTAGGGGGAGAAGACAAAGATAAGATGTGAATTTAAGAAAAATTCACATAACGTCATGTGGCGTATGGTAGATATAAGTTCCTCCAGGTCCTCTTCTCAAGCATCAAGATGAGCTGGAATGAAGTTACTCCCAACAGTTTTTGTTGTAACCATTTTAAGGAACTAAGAAAAGGAGAGAATTAAGAGAAATATACCTTGAGAAGTTCCTCAATTATGGGCATGTCTTGGACGATCATCATCATTGTTGACTGATTCCTCCATATGTGGATTTGCACGCTTTCGTCGAGGTAGAACTTCTTGGATGTTCTGGTTCTCTTGTTCGACTTCGTCTTGAGGAATTTCTTGCAAATCATTCTCACTGCTATCTTCACTCTCCTCGCCATTAGCACTAGTAGTGTTGACATTCTCATGGCCATCATCTTCGTTATCCAGCACGTCTTCATTGTTGCCTTTTGCAGCCTCTCGATGGGTTGGTGCATAATCTGGCATCTCCAATTCCCAAGGACAAGCTCACTTTATTGCTACTAGAAACTTTATTGTTGTTAGGTACATGCCTCCATCTCTCACACCATGCCTCAGAAGTCATTTGCATACCGGTGTTTCGAGAGGAATGCCTCTAAATTAGAGATACCTATAATAGAATATAAATAAATTGAGTATAGTTGAGAAATTGTATGTTACCTAAAAGCCGCTCACCGCATGAAATAAGGTTGGCCAAGTTGTTTATCAAATGCAGTCATGCTTGTAGCCTTTTTTGGTAACCAATCCTCTCCGACTTTTGTAAACTCAGTGGTGACCAAGTCCTTGAATGAAAGTTGCTTAAGATCATCCCCTATGAAAGGCACTAGAAACATCTCCTTTTCATATATAGTTTGTGAAATGTAGACAGTCTTCTTCATCACAGTCTCCATCATAATGTCCAAACCTTTTTCTCTTTCCCTAAGTCTATTATTGAGGTCATTTAAAATGTGTATTTGTTCCTCATATGTAAGCTTTGACTTTGAGATGTTGTAAATAATCTCATCTAGAGTTTTGCCCACTAAGAAATAACTTTTGTGAGTAACCTTCATGTAAACGTAAACAATACTTACTTTCATGATAAGCAATCTCTGTTATGATATTAAACCACTCCTTTGGGTGTTGAAGGTCAGCCACACTAAGTAATGTCTTTACCTTTGTCTTCTTTGTGATGTTGATTTTCTTGTCAATTGCAACTAAATGCTTCGAGAGTTCTTGATCACTTTCAGCTCGATGTGATTGTGCATATGCATCTTGCCTAACCTTCACCAATGGCTGAAGACAACACAAATATTCTATGATAAGAAGTATACTTTGAAGAATATACCTTACTCCACACAGTTGTCATAAAAGCCACTAGATTCTTGTACCATCTATTGGCATCTTGATGACCTTGTTGATGCCAAATAAGTGATGCTAAATCATCATCATAATGGCTGTAAACTACATCCTTGTTGAGATTGGCAAGAAACCGGATCTACTCGATATCATATACTAGGCTTTGTTTATGCACTACAAACTGTCCTAGCTTGCAAAACACAAATTGTTAAAAGTGATTGAAGAGGTACTTACACATTAATTTTGTGGCAAGCTATCACAAGCCTTGCCATATCTAGAGATCCTCTCGTGTGTACATGTCCAATCAGAACATTGATGTGATAGATAGAATCGTCTCGGAAGCATTCATTAATATACTTCATCCATGCACACCACCGATCATTCCCGTCGATAATGTAGAACATTTTCCCCATAAATTATTAAGTCTCAGAATGGCTCATAAGCATGTTGTCAAATTCGCGGGACTTCATTTTCCAAATGTCTTCCCAAACCCTTTCAATTTTTGGTGACACCGAGAGGGTATTTGTCATTCCTGGCTTGAAGACCAAAACAAGGAGCATACCTATATTTGTCCCAAGGCCATTATGTTTGTATAAACTATAGATATCCATGTTGACAAAGTGAGGTGAAGCAGACCGAATGATGCTTGTCTGAGTGAATTGACATAGTGGGATTTCTTGGATCATGTCTTCCAGGCCTTCCCACTTGAGAGACTCTAGAGTCGTGTGAATGGCCTTCTCTTTGGTTCTCAAAACTGTCTCTTGGAAGTGTTTGTCTACAATATGTTTAGGTAGCTCCACTTCTCTTTTAGCTTCAGCTACACCTCTAGTAGCACCATTATCAAATCTAGCCCCCAGCTCGGGCCCAACACCCCCGTTAGGCACACTTGGGCACTGCTCCGTAATGTAGTTAATTTCTGCCATATTTTGTGAATATGTTAAAAGTAGTGGCATTTGTGGTTGTGGCAACAATGGTAGTGATGACAATGGTTGCAATGGCGCCACTAGTGGTGATGATGGTGGTGGTGGTGGTGGTAATGGCAATGATAACAGTGGTGGTAATGGTGGTGATGATGGTGGTGGTAATAGTGGTGATGAAGGTAGAGGTGGCAATGGTGGTGAAGGTGGGTGGCGGTGGTAATGGTGGGTGGGTGGGCATCGATGGCGGTGGTGGCAAAAATGGGGGTGCATGTAGACTAGAGCTATCTGGTTGTGAAGATGGTAGAGTTGTTGCTATGAAAATCTCTATCTAAAGATTAAATTGATTGTCATCCTGGATCTCATCTTCCTCATGTCTTGTTCTCTTTGATCCAACATCCTTCTCCTTTTATAGTTGTTTTTTTTTCTGAAAATATAGAAAACTCATTATAAAATAAAAATGCATAAGAAGAAAAAATGCATAAAAATGCACCTAGCGTGGCCTCCGGTTCACCGCCCCCAAGCGCCATGGCCGGCCTCCACGGAGTGCCCGGCATGGGCACTTGGCGCGGGCACTGGTTCACTGACGTACCGGCCCGCCCCCAAGCACCATGGCCAGCCCGCGCAGAGTGCCCAGCACAGGCACTTGGCGCGGGCACTTGGCACGGGTGCCGGTTTGCCGGCGTACCAGCCCGCCCCCAAGTGCCATGGCTGGCCTGCGCAGAGTGCCCAGCATGGGCACTTGGCGCGGGCACTTGGCGCAGGTGCTGGTTTGCCGGTGTCCCGGCCCACACCCAAGCGCCATGGCCAGCCCATGCGGAGTGCCTGGCCTGGGCACTTGGTGCGGGCTCTAGTTCGCTGACATACCGGCCCGCCCCCAAGCGCCATGGCTGGCCCGTGTGGAGTGCCCAGCTCGGGCACTTGGCACGGGCACTTGGCGCGAGCGCTGGTTCACCGGCGTATCGGCCTGCCCCCAAGTGTTGTGGCTGGCCCGTGCCAAGTGCCTGGCCCGGGCACTTGGCATAGGCACTTGGCATGGGCTCTGGTTCGCCGGTGTACCAGCCTACCCCCAAGTGCCATGGCCAGCCTGTGCGGAGTGCCCGGCTCAGGCACTTGGCATGGGCACTTGGCGTGGGCTTTGGTTTGCCGGCGTACCAGCCCGCCCCCAAGTGCCATGGCCGGCCCGCGCGGAGTGCCTGGCATGGGCACTTGGCGCAGCCACTTGGCGCAGGCACCCGGTTTGCCAGCATACCGGCCTGCCCCCAAGTGCTGTGGCCAGCCCGTGACAAGTGCCCAGGCAGTGGCGGCGCTGGGCACAGCAGCAGCAGCGCTGGAGGCTGGGCACTGAGGCGGCGGCTCTGGGCATGGTGTGGGCGTGGTGGTGTTGGGCGTGGTGTGGGCACGACGGCGCTGGGCGTGGCATGGGTGTGGCAGCGCTGGGCGTGGCATGGGAGTGGAGGAGAGGGAGTGGAGGAGAAAAAAACTTACTCTTGGTGGCATTCTGTTCGACGCCGATGGATCCCACAGTCACTCCCAATCTCCTGCTCTACTTTCTGTAAAACCCTTAGTCCTAACCTAACTTTCATCATAGCTGTTCATCGTGGATGTAGTAAATCTTCATTACATTCTGCTAGTAATATACCATCCTAGATTTGATCACGTGACAAAGTCCTTTTGAGTTGTAATTTATTAATAGAGGTGTGCTCTAATATGACTATGCCATAATGTGAAAATAATGTCACAGACACATGTGTTGAATTGATCACAGTACGAAATTATAAATGAGAATTATGTGTTTCTTGCAAGTCATAGAATCTTGTCAGAAAATATAAGATTATTAAATCGTAAGATGTTATTTCCAAAGCAATGTATATAGATAATTTACTATAGGTGATACATGGTAGTACAAAGATGGAATATATTTAAATGAGTTCAGAAGAATGTGATGATTTCTGGCTTTAATGAAGTACTGAAAATATGTACAATATTTAATGTGGTTGGCAACAATTGGTTGATGGTAGATCCTAGAATAAAATCATTCATATCTTTCATATTATGGCACATGCTTGAGGTGATATTTCTTTCCATTTTACCAAAAGTTAGTCCATATAATAACTTTGAGCATGTTTTTGAATTCAATGTATACAAACTTTTAATATTGTACATCATAGTCCTTTATACTTCATACAAAATTTATTATAACAACATTATTTGATGTTAGATCCTAGAATAAAATCACCCTTTCTTTTCACATAATGCCATAGCACATGTTTAAGGTGACATTTCTTTATAAAAGTTTAGAGTTCCAAAACCTAAAGGTAATAAAATGGAGAGTTTCTTTTTGCATTACCAAGATCACACACCACTTTTTTTCTCCCAAAGTCTTATTTCAAAAAGTTTTCTTTGCCAATGTTTCGATTTGTTTCTCAATTCTATTTCATTGGAGGCTGTGATTCGCAACAATATTGGTGTAGTTGAAAGATCGGAGTTTCTTCTTTTGGGTGTAGATGAAGATGGACAACATTGGGATTTGCAACATTCTAAGTTGAAGGAGATTTGAGTTTTTTTCTTTGCAATGCTTTTCAATTTTCCTGCCTCTTTATTAACATGCGTTCCTTTCTACATAGGCCTGTTAGTGAGCTCCCATCTACATACAATGGCAATATCTTCTTTGAACTACCACCTTTTGTCAGCTTAAAACAAAAGGGGATGGAGATTAAGTAAGACATCCACAACTGGTGTAAGATCAAGACCACACATTTCTAGTATTTCGAAGGCACAATGTCTATGGTTCATTGTGGTGAGTATTTGGATTGTGTGAATAAAGCATGCAATTGAGAGCGCAGTAAAAACTCCACATTTTTTGAAGGATCTACAACCAATCCTCCCATCTATGACATCATTAGTGTTGAATTCAAGTGTTAGTTTTGCAAGAATGCTCCATTGTGTCGTGCCATCTGTGGAGCCAAGATGAACTATTTTCTTCCACGGGATGGAGAGGCTAGTAGAGATGTAGTACATATTGGCATGCACACACATCCAATGCAGGAAGGGATACAAAGGAGTTCAGTCAACCGTTTCAAAGATGCAATGCAAATAGAAACTGTAAGAAACTCATCTACAACTCTAAAGCATATTCAAAATATAGTGCTTAAGGATTTTATTGCAAACACTTTACTTGATCCAGACTGCAAGAATACTCAACTGGATGAGGCTAGCTTGCGAGAGTTACTACGACACGTGCAACTTACAACTAGCCTCAAGAGGTACGAAAATATTATTACATACTTTTCAATAATATCTCCCTTACATTTTGTTTTATTTAGGATAAAGTCTTGGATGTGTGAATCTCAAGAGGGGAAAATCCAAAAAAAAATTGACTCAATCCTTGAATTAAAACAGACTTATCCCTACAAGTTTATCTATAGGAGTTTATTTCCAGATCAAGTCGTTAGTGAGCAAGAGCACCTTTTTGTCTTCAAAATGTTTACCATTAGCCCCGCCTCTAGTGTGGATCTTGTTTCCCGAATGGATATGTTTGAGTCAAGTGACCTTGCTAATGCATGGGTACATTTTGACCATATAGAGCGGGTGGCGGGTTGACAACCATAGGAGCTCATGTGTATGATCTAAGGTAGTTTTTTTTTCTCATTAGTTTTAAGTATTGCCCTTTTCACAGGCTACGTTGTAACTTGACAATTGCAACAATAGAGTTTAAAGTACAAGACCAAATGGTTCAGGAAATATTTTGGAAGTCCCTCTTCGACATTGTATTGAAGTGGACTGGTAAGCCTGCCAACTTTCATGGTTTCATGGCAGATGGGGCTGGGGCTAATTGGAATGGTGTCTGGGTAGTCTTTGGGAATGGTCAACCTTAAAAGGTTGTGAGAGGACTTGTGAGTTCCATTAGGCTCAGATCCTAAACCAGCACTGCCACCTTATCAAACTAGATTTCCAATTAACATTTAAGGAGTTGTGCAAACAATTGCAGGCTGTGCCTTCTAAAGAAGACCATGAGGCAAAAACAAATGAGATCCAAATGTGGTAGTGTGAAGATGGCCATACTAACACAAGCTGTCTACTACAACTTGAGTTGTGGTTGGGGTGGTGGGAAGCTAGGATGTTCCAATGGGGACATCACTCTTTTTAGGTTGGTTTTTCTTTTTCTCCTCTCTTTTTATTGCTTTTTAATATCATCTTTTTATAAGGATCAACCACTTGAGGATCTTGCATACACCCCAACTATGAATCTCTTAGAGAGTAAGCATTGGAGTTAGCATTCCTCTGAAGCAGGGAAAGGGAAAATGAGTCTATGTGAAGCATGTTTATTAGATTTGATATGCGCTATAGAGTAGTCTTCAAAAGCCTTGGCATTTGAGGAAGGAAGATACATGGGAATAGGACCTTTGGTTGAGATGTTACATGATTGGATGAAAAAGAAAATGACTCCACCAACACAAATAGTGGCAACTACAATGGAGGAAGTGGTCCGTGGCACATCTATAAAGTACACTCCTTGAGCTTCTATTGGTGACATGAAGACTGTCCGCTCAAAACATTGCTTTTCCTTTGTTGGTGAAGATGTTGGCACAAATCTTGGAGCAAAAAGCTCTCACATGCATGATGTTAAGTATCATTCTACTCCAAGATATCGCCTCTGAATTGAGCCACCTCAAATGGTTGATGAAAAAAGTGCATCACAACAGGTTGAAATTGTTTATCGTAGTGTGGAACCGAAACAATGGGCAATCTATCAAGTGCAAGCAAAATCAAATATAAAGTGTGTGGGAATGCTTCTGAAGGGTAAATGTTGGGCTTGGATCTGTGGTGACAAGTTTACTTCTGTTCCAGCTCCATGTTTCCATGGGGAACGAAAGCAAATAGGATTTTCAAGATGGTGTTGGCTATATTGCTACAACATTAATGTCAACCATACAAAGCGGCTTGAAGACACTATAGTGACTAAACCTGATGCAATACCTAAAGAATGGCCGATTGTTAATGGGGTTGCGCTCACCTCAGATGAGATTGGAAACCTTGAGAAATCTAGTTTCAATCTTGAAAAGAGAGTTGGAAACATGAGTGATAAAACTAGAACTATTCCTACAGAGATGCATAGGAGGCCAGCAAGAAAAGGTAAGGTAGTTAAATTTATTGGTACCGTCTCCAAGCAGAAGCAAGGTAAAATAAACTTGGCTCAAACACTTGAGTGTGAGATTCTCTCCACGAAGTACATCACTATGCTTATAAAGGAGTATATAGTCAAAACAAAAGCTAAAGAGTACACAATTGTTATTTAAGACTTTGTTTTGCACATGTCTAAACTTTACGAAGTGTAAGGAACATGGGAAGGCATATGCTCCTTGCAAGCATATATATTACATCTTCATCAACATCTTGCACCAAGATCCTAAAGTGGATATTCATATACACCAAGCAAGCTTTACTATTGCCAAGTTGCAGAAAACTTTTGGAGCTAATTAGATTTTCCAACACTATTGATGTTTATTCTCTATCAATAATATAAACTTATTATACCTTATATAATTAATAAATATTTTATTATTTCACTTTTCATTTCATATACTTACGAGTGTTCTTTTCACAATACTGCCCATAGTATTCATGAGTCTCCATTTTTATCTTTACCATCTCAAAAAATATTTCATGGTAGTCTTTCAGGTGCGTGATATTGCAATGTGTTGCAAGAGCATATATACCATCATAGTTGTTTTTTTTTTCCTTCAAATGGTTATATGGCCTTATATAGAATCTTAATTCAAATTTAATAATTTTAAAATTTTGACAAACCTGACATTTACTAGCCAGAAAGCACAGAGTACAAATTTAAAGAAGTGATAAGAATATTCTTTTTGAAAACATTTTATTTTATGTTCTAACAAACGTCCCTATCATTGCATGTAGTAAATATTTAAATTATTAGAACAAGAAGTGTCCTTTAGAACATTTTTATCTATATAATATATAGAGAGTTATGAAATTATTAGGTTCGCCATAACCTTAAAATTTCAAAGTTTATAATGTTTGTACTAAATTACAATTAAAAATTGAGCTCAACTCGTGAGCTCAAGTATGGTCTACACTCCCTTGAGAGCTTTGCTGTACTTAGAGTATTGCAAGGCTGCCATCATCTCCTTGCTCGCTCCCTTTGCCATGGCCATAAAATCTCTCTCTTTAGTGACACTCTGTGATGTTTAAAACTTACATCTCGTCCTTCTCCTTCTTATACTACAAGAGCTCATGGCAAAGAGCCACTAGATTCACTAGAACCCCAACTACATAAGTGATTTGTAGCAGGAGTTCATTGGATTGTCGAGACAATGTGTCCTCACTCCATTCTGTATCATCCTCCCCAACAAGAGTTGCCTTGAACTGAGTGCTTTGCAAGAGTTGCCTGAGCCTGGTGCCAATGGCAAGCATGAAAGTGGGATGAGCTTAGAGCTGTAATGTGCGATGAGCTCCTGCAACTTCCTCATCTCCTTGCCCAGGATCTCGGCAATTTCAAGATTTCTTACCATTGCTCTATGCTGGCATTGGAGATTCTTGAGCTATAGCAACCGACCTGACACCGCTGTGGCTAAGGCAATGAGAAACCTTGATGCCTCATGATGCTGTGGAAATCCTAATCTCCAAAATCTGTATTCAGCACGTCACAATTTTTTAGCTCTTGCTTCACATAACCCTAAATCTCATGATCAGGTTTTGGACTACTAAACTTGCAGTAAAGGTTAGTCTTTCTTCTTAATTTGTGGTACACCCTTCTCCAGCAAGCAATTGGAAAACCCTAGACAAGCACACAGAACCAAGCATACACCATGTCTGTGTTTGTTTATATCCTTAGTCTCCATCACATACTAAACACTGTTTCAGATTTCTATTACAAATTCAAGTCTATTTATAAATATAAACCTGCATAAGTTATAGTTTTCTAGATTTGTACTTGAAATTTTCAAATTATGCCTTGCTTTCATCATCTTCTTAGAACTATAAGAAAAACCAATCATTTTGATAAGAATTTCAATCCTAATAATTCTGATAAACATCCTAAGCCACTTCAAATTACTTCAGATTAAAAATGAAATATATACACATCAAGCAATATCCACTATACCATCTCCACCTTCACACACCACACTAGCAAGTCACACTATTTACAAAGATTCACAAATTTTAAATTTTGAAATTGATTTCTTATCATCTATTTGTGTTTTTTGTAATGCATCACATTTTAAAGATGAGAACATTGCTATATGTTGTCAACATGGTCAAGTGATATTGCCACTTGTATTACCATTGCCAAATACTTTACTTACGCTTTACAAGCAAAACAAAAACTCTAATTTCAAAATTAATATTAGACACTACAATAGGGCCCTTGCATTTGCATCAATGGCTGTTAATATTGAAACTTTAAGGGGTAGTGGTCCTTATTGCTTTAGAATTCATAGACAGATTTACTATAATGTCATGTTGTCACACTCTTCTGGAAATCAAAATCCATTTTATGGGCAACTTTATATGCTAGATACACAAGAAGCCAAAAATATAAGGCATCAAAACCTATTTAATACAAGTTGTGAGAGAGATTTATTATTACATCTTGATATACCCCTCCATAAAATTAATCCATATGCACATGCTTATAAAATGATGTATGAAATGGAACAAAAAGAACTTCGTGAAATAGCAATTACAGGCCATCCTTTACATGATGTTTAAATGTTACTAAGGAATAAAGGAAGTAATCATTGACACTATAATATACTATATTGCTATCGTTTTTGTGAGTGAAAATGGAAAACCCTTATATAGACATGAAATTTGTATATAACCTATGGTAAATCTTTCCAGAAAGATTTTCAACACTTGATGCTAATTGTGATCCTATGGTTTATCCCTTGATATTTCCTTTTTGTGATAAAGGATGGCATGCAAATATTTTGAATACACAATGATATTAAAGTACATTACTTCTATATTATAAATATTGTTTATCTAAAAGAGACACACTACAATTAGGTTTTGACCAAATCTTACATGTTGGCAAGCTTACTCAACAATACATTGTTGATACTTATTGTAATAACTTACAATATTATCATATCCACTTAAAAAAATTATGAGTAGAAATGTATATTGGTCTTATTGATTATATTGCAAATTTTGCTTTAAATGAAAATATGAACCCTGGTAAAATTGTTATACTACCTTCAAGTTTTGATGGTGGATCTAGAGTAATGTAACAAAATTATCAAAATGCAATGGCAATTGTTACTCATTACTCAAACTAGATATTTTCATTACTTTCACTTGCAACTATAAATAGCTAGAAATTATAAAAAACTTACATCCAAATGAGGGTTCAAAACAGTGTTCTGATTTGGTTTCTAGAGTTTCCCATATTAACTTAAAGAATTGTTGAAAAATATAACAAAAAGACATGTATTTGGAAAATGTATAGCATATATATGTATGTAATTAAATTCCAGAAAAAAGGTCTCTCATATTATCATTTTCTAGGAATTTTATCTCATGAAAATAAAATTAAAAATTGTAATACAATTAATCAATATATCATGGCTGGATTATCAGATCCTTATGATGAGCCTAAACTCTTTGAAATCATTACATTGCATATGATGCATAAACCATGTGGAATTTTTTTATCTTAATAGTCTTTATATGGAAAATTGTTCTTGCTCGAAAGGATTTCCAATACATTTAATTATGAAAACACATTTTCTATTAATGGATTTCCAGATTATCATAGACTAGATAATGAATGTATAGTTTTTAGAAATAATTGTCATATGGATAACCATTAGGTTATGCCTTATAACAAGTACCTTTATAAAAAATATAAAGCTCATATAAATATTGAGATATGTGCAATTATAAATAACTATGTGACAATTGAAATCTATTCAGCAACTCAACAACATAATAATAGCTTAAAATAGGATGAAATTTCAAGTTTTTTAAACACCTATTATGTTTTTGCTCCTAAAGCTATATGAAGATTTTTTCAATTTAAAATGGCCATTTAACACTTAAAAATTCATCTTTTTATTCATCTTGAAAATTTTCAGAATGTTTATTTTATCGAAGGTAATAAGAAAATTGCACTTCAAAGAGGTACTTCTTAAAATGGTATTATATTAATAAAATGGTTTGAATTAAATATGCATGATCCAAATGCAAGGCAATATATATATCCTAAAATTATTTTACATTATACATATAATAAATGCATTCACCGTTGGCAGATTATATACCAATGAAATATTATCTCATAAATATATTATGTTTCCCCTATCTAATACCGAACTTTATCATTTATGCTTTATATTGTTTCATAGAAAAGGGGCTACTTCTTTTAATGATATTAAAATAGTTAATATAATTTATTTTGAAACATTTCAACTTATTGCATCTACTATGGGACCTTTAGTAGACAATACAGAATGTGAAAAATGTTTAAAAGATGCTTGCTCTTTCAAAATTTTATCACAATTAAGATAACTATTTATGTTTTTATATGTGTTTTGCAGTCTAAAAAAATTTTATTCCTTATGGGAAAACTTATTTTAAAAAAATCTGAAGATTATATGCTAACAGATCTATTACTTTGTTATGAATGCATTTTACATTATATAAATAGCAAATTCAATCTATATGGAAAATCTAATCAAGACTATAAATTGACTTTATCTTATACAAATTTTGATACAAATAGTATTATTAATTCAATACAACTAAAGTATTTTTTAGAACAAAATTTATTTTGATTTAATGATAAACAAAAAGTTATATATTATAATATTCTCAACACAATTAATAACACAACTGAACAAAATTGATGTTTTTTCATCAGTGGTTCTTGTGGTACTAGTAAAAATTTTCTCCTCACACTCTTATATATATATTTCAACTTTTAAATAAAAATGTAGTTAGTATAGCCTAGACAAGTATTGCAAGCACTTTACTACATAATTATCAGACATTGTGTATAACATTTAAACTTTTTGTTCCAATAAATGAAATTTCTACTTCTATTATTACTACTAATAGTGAAGCAAGCCATAAAATTAGGAATGCATGTGTGTTAATATGGGATGAAATTAGCACATTTTTTGCAATTAATTTAAAAATTAAAAGATATAAAAAAATGTATTACCTTTCAGAGGAATTGTTATTATTACAAGTGGTGACTTTAAACAAACATTACCAGTTATTCCATATAGTCATTGAGTATAAATTATTTTATATTCAGTAAAAATAAATAAATTATAGAAATGTTTTAAAACACTTCCATTAAAAAAGAATATGAGACTAATTTAAAACAACTCTTCATGGGCTGATTGGCTTCTATAAATTGGAAATGGTGTTAATTATGTGAATTTACCAATATTGCCTATAAATTTACCAATCTATTATATTACTTTACACACAAATAATAATATCCTCTATTGTTGATTTTATTTTCCCATCTTTATAAGATATTTCAAACCCCCACATTGCATCTACTAGTCATACTTACCCCACTCAATGATGATATTTTTCCCATTAATAACACTATACTTCGTAATATACACATTTATGTTAATACTAAATTATACAGCCCAATACTATTCAAACCCAAAGACATTTAATCCCAAATATCCCAAGACCTTTAACCAATTGGAAAAGGGGGTGCACTTTTGTTCATGGGTCCTTTCCTTCTATATTTAAACCCCTATGAATTGTCTTTCGAGTCGTTCCCTTTAGTTGCTTACAATCCACCACGCTTCCCTGCAAGTTCATGCCCACGTGAACGGAAGCTGAGAGCCGCAACTCTCTTGAGAGCCCCACTCTCTTGACACCCTACCCCTCGGATCAAGCCCAGTGGGAATAAACTGGACCCTTGCCAGATGTCAATTAACATGTCGTGTGATTCCTCTAGCCAACTAACAGAGTCGGACTCAAGACTAACTTCAATACCAAATGTAAGCTCCTGACTTTAGATTTCTTGAGAGGTCACCCAGCCCAATACTATTCAAACCCAAAGACGCTTAACCCTAAATATCCCAAGACCCTTAACTGATTGGAAAAAAGGGTGCACTTTTATTCATGGGTCATTTCCCTATATATTTAAACCCCTATAAATCATCTCTCAAGCCGTTCTTTTTGTGTAGCACATGTGATTATGGGATGAGATTTGGATATATTATCACCGTGGATCCTTGGAACCTTGGGGGATAAATGGGGATAAAATAGCCACTAAGGGTTCTCTCATCAAACAATTGCCTCTTTTCCAGTTGGCTTAAGAGGAGAGAGATAAAGTGTGCTACAATTAGTATCGGAGCAAATGGCACGAATTCGATTCTCATTGATTAGTGGCTACTTAAAAATATAATATACCTTTGAACAAGGTATATTCCTACCCCTAAATTTGAAATTATACGTATTGGGCATCCATGCGTACATCCTTCCTCTTGTGTGAAGTATCCACGGACGAAGATATCCACTATGGGACTCGTACGTATTGGGCATCCATGCGTACATCCTTCCTCTTGTGTGGAGTATCCACGGACGAAGGTATCCACTGTGGGACTACGGTACGGGTGGATGACTAGTTGCTTCACATGGAATAGCTGATCTACACAATGGAAGGATTAGTAAATTTAGTGCGGAAATGAAAGTGTTGATTCCCTTTGGCTCAGTAGGGGTTGTTAGGCAATAGTCAATAAGGACATTGACATCTTTGAAGGGGGGGTGAGTGTAGCATATGTGATTATGGGATGAAATTTGGATATACTATCACCGTGGCTTCTTAAAACTTTGGGGGATAAATGGGGATAAAATAGCCATTAAGGGCTCTCTCATCAAGTAATTGCCCCTTTTTTAGTTGGCTTAAGAGGAGAGAGATAAAGTGCGCTACACTTTGGTTGCTTGCATAAACATCCAAAAGATCTTTTAATTGAATTTCTAAATTCCATTACTTCTTTTAGTCTTCCACTTCATAAACTTTTGCTTAAAAAAGGTGTTATCCTTATTCTATAAAAGAATATATGTCCATCAAGTGGACTATATAATGGTACACACCTCATCCTTAAACATCCTTATTAACAGTTGTAAACTATGAAATTGTATTAAGCCAATTCAAAGGTATGTGAGCTTTCATCCCTCAAATCACACTCATATGTTTAAACAGAAATTCCATTTAAAATGTCTAGAAGACAATTTCCAATTATTTCCTTACTATCTCTAATTGTAAGGGCTAAACATTTGATCGAGTCAGAATACACTGGCCATATCCAGTTTTCACCCATGGCTGGCTTTATCAAGATGCACATCACCAACAAGACTAGGTATTAAAGTACGAAACACATCACTCCAAGGACATTAAGTCTTTTTACTTTCACTATCGATATAGTATATAAAGAGGTTTTATCTTAAATATTTTCACCTCCACCAATTTCCTCTTGAGTTTGATTCTTGCTCCATACATTATTTGTGCATTGAAAGCAATTCTTGATATAAGTCTTATGAACAAACAAAAAGGCCTATCTAGAATACTCCAATTCTGATTCCAAAAAATAGTCTTAAAAGGTTTGTATTATAACTATAATATTCAAAACAGTATTTGCTAACAAGATAGCATATGTTGGCAAGTATTAGTCTATGAATAATTTCATGTGTGTTGCATGTATGAATGCTTGGTTTGCTTAATGTTTTGTATTATTTATTAATCCAATTGATCAATTGGAAGTTCATAATTATAACATGTTTATAATTTTTAAACACAAAACTAATCATATTCCATATCGACCATGATATGGTAGAATAAACTTGAATATACTAGAAAGTGTTTATAAAAGCTTATAAATTATAAACATGTTTATAAATTAAAAATACAAGATTAAAGAATAACAACTATTAAATAGTAAATATCCCAGAATATCAAAGAATATCTACCACCCCAGTCCCCTTTCAAGTTATGCTTAAACAAACCAATACCTTTAGAATTTTCATTATTTTATATATGAATATGTTTATAAAATAAAGTTAACAGAGCTTTAGCTAACTACAACTCACATTTTGTACAAGTTAATATAAATATATTTAAAAATTATAATTCAATATTTTATTACTAGAAACACCATTCATCCAATGTTTTATTAAAAAGATTTTAATAATTTTAATATCTCTTTTGAAATGATACATATAATTTCTATTAACTTTTAAAATATTTAACTTTTATTGTAACTTTATAGAAATAGACTAGTAAAACTTTATTGTATAATGAACTCTAACAAATTTAAAAAAAATTCAACAATTTGATTGTTTATACATTTCCAAGTTCCAATAAATGCCCAATTTTGCTATTCATACCATCCATCAGTTTGAAAATATCTATATCCATTAAAAGTAACTCCTATAAAATATCTATTATGCAATTTAAAACTACATTCATCATAGAAAAGATGACTATATCCTTTACTTTTAAAAACATTACCATAGCGCCATACAATTGCATTTCCAAATTTATTGCATCTTTCAACTTCACCTATCATTTGAGGAGCCCAATCATAATCATTAATATAATCTGTTTGATTTGTACTAATTGAGTTATTCATTTCTTTATATGTATTTAAAGAATGCTCTACAGGAAAATAGCAATTTACATGTGATAAAACTAGAAACAGAGAAATATAAAATGCTGCCATATTGAATAACTGGATAAATATTGTTCTCTTTATATTGCATTTTTATTATTGTTTAATATTAAGCTTCATTATTATTTGTTGACTATAAACATAATTTGGTATGAATAAGGACAAGGAATGTTTTGTTTGAATTTGATTAAATCTAGGTTATCGGGTTTAGGGCCTTCGTTTCTTTTAAGAAAGAGAATAATGCTGCTACTTTGCTTTTTTGTGATCATATTCTGGAACTGTGTTCACAAGATGCTGGTGCACTGCTGCATAGGGATCTTGTTGAAACTGTGGATGTGATAAGACAGCTGCCAGCTGCTTGGTTTCTCTGATTCTGTGTGGTAACGTATCTGATCAGAAATTGAGAAAAGTGCAGAGAAATGACTGCTTACATGAGCTGTTGTCGATGCTTTTGTTTCATGTTAGATTTCTTGGTGCAAACTCGGTGCTGGTTTGGAACGTCAGGGAGAAACTCTCCCAGTGAAGATAAATCCTGCAGAGTTGTTCTTGTGTTTCTTCGTTTTGGCTTTGATTTCTTCTGGAAGTCCGGACTGTTAAAACTTCACACAAGAATGAGCTCGGTACCTTTGCCTTGGCCAACGCAGTCTGTGTCTCTCGCAATTCTGAAAGAAAAGAGAAGTAAAACAAGCATTTGCAGAAAGAAGTACACTCACTTGCTAGAAACCGCTCTTGTTTCGCCAGTTTCCTCCTGACACTCGGCTTGATTTCTCTTTCAGCTTCCACATTCCTAAAACAAGAAAAGAAGTAAAGAGTTACAAGATAAACCAGATCACATCCATGCAGTGTCTACTTTGTCTCGTTCTCTTCTTCGGTTTTCTTTTCCTGAAAATCAAAATCGAAACCGCAAACCCAAAAACACAAAGAAAAACGGACCTGGACTTTTGCGGATTTCTCACGCACTTTCTGCCGAATCGTCTTCTTCTTAACCTGCACAAGGGAATAATCGCTGAATGCACACACACGCACAGCGCTTTACCATTTCTTCCCCAAAGCTAAAACCCCTGCCCTAGCTCCAAATACCCGGATATTCTCTACCACCTTTTGTGCGTTTGGACGTACAAGTTGGACAGCAACAAGTATGGCATCTTGTCTCCGGGCAGCGAATTCACCGCGAGCTCTGCTGCTCGCTCCCCTCGCTCGCCATCACCTTGCTCCTTGCAGGAATTGAGGAAAATCTTCCACGACGCCGGGACTTCCATGACCGGTGGGAGCTTCCGGATGAGCTCCTCGGCCTCACTCAGCCTGCTCGATCGTCCCAGCAAATCAATCATGCACCCAAGATGCGTGGCTGCTCGCCGGAGACAGTGATCCGTGGCCATGGACACGAACAGCTCGATCGCCTCATCCAGGAACCCTGCATGGCTGCAAGCCGCCATGGTGACGAGAAAGGAGATTCCATCGGGCTTGACACCCTCTTGCTGCATCCTCCAGAGAAGCTGGAGCGTTTGTTCTCCATGTCCGTGCTGGGCAAACGCGGCGATCACCGCGTTCCACGAGACAAAGTCTCGGCGGTTTCTCATCGACTGGAAGATCTTCCAGGCGAGCTCCAAGCCGCCGCATTTGCCATACATGTTGACGAGCGCCGTCTCGGTGACGAGATCGGGCGTGATTCCACTCGCTTTCATGCTCTCGTGGATTGCTTTGCCGGAAGTGAGAGCTGAGAGGTTCGAGCAAGCGTCGAGAACATTTGCGTAGGAGATGTTGTTCGGCCTCACGCCTTGGAGCTGCATCCCATGGAATGTTTTCACGCAATCACTGTCAAGACCCAACTGGGCGTAGATTCCCATCAAGGTGTTGAAAGAAACCACGTCTTTGTTCTTCATTCTCTCGAACAGGCACTTCGCGGCGTCCAGGTCGCGTGACTTTGCGTAGACGTTGAGGAGAGAGTTTCCAATCTGGATATCAAAGTCCCCGTAGGAAAATCCCTCGCCGAGCTCCTCTGCGAGAGCTAGAGTTTGGGAGGTTTCTCCACAGGCATCCAAAACCCGAGCAATGGTGAGGCCGTCGACTTTCTCTCCTTCCAAGTCCATGCAAAGAAAGAGATGGATCGCGTCCAGAGCCCGTCCATTGTGAGCGTAGGACGAGAGCATCGCGTTCCAGGCCACCGAGTCTTTGGCTTTCATCGAATCAAAGAGGTTCCGAGCTTGCTGGAGCTGGCCACACTTACCGTACATGTTGATCAGCGCTGTCCTGAGGAACAACTCGTGCTCGAGGCCAAGCTCCACAATGCAGGCGTGGACGATCTCCCCGAGCTTGAGATTCGAGAGAGTTACGCAAGAATCCAAGGTCGAGATGAGTGTCAGCTTGTCCGATTTCACTCCCTCGAGTTGCATCTGAATGAATACTCTGGCAGCCGAGCGATCGTCGTCGCAGCAAGAGAAAGAAGACAGCAGCCCATTCCAGAGAAGCGCACTGTAGCCACCGGAAGAGAAAGAGACTTGATCGAAAACTTGTCTCACTTCGTCCAGGCTTCCACAGGCCCTGTAAGCGTTCATGAGAGCTCTCCCCAAGACCTCGTCGATCTCCAGGCCACTATCTCTCACGGCTTCGTGGATCACTCTCGTCTGATCCAGCTTCCAGCAAGCATCTAGCGTCGTCACAAAGGTCACCTTCGTCGCTCCAACGCCCTCTAGATCCATCAACTTAAAGAGCTCCAGAGCCTCGACGTTGTGGTTGTGGAGGACGTAACCAGCGATCATGGTGTTCCAGGACACTGCGTCTCTGTCCGGCATTCCCTCGAAGAAATCCCTCCCAAGCTCGACTTTTCCACACTTTCCATACATGTTGACAAGAGTGTTGCCGACGACTCGATTGGATTCCAATCCCTGGCTGGATGCTTGCCTATGAGCGAGAACTCCTTCGTCAAGAGCGGCTAAGTTGGCACAAGCATCGATGAAGGTCACGAAGCTTACCTTGTCCGGTTTGAATCCCTCGAGCAGCATCGTCTTCCAGAGGACAACGATGGCCTCGCCACGCTCGTTGTGGACGAGCGCGGAGATCATCACATTCCAGGAGATCAAGTTCTTATCCCAGATGGAATCAAACACAGACTGTGCATCATCGATGCTTCCACACTTTCCATACATGTTTACCAGATTGTTTTTCACCATGGAATCGACCAGGAATCCATGGCTGGCGATGGCGCTGTGGAGAGCGCGGCCCTCCCGCAGCGACTTTTGATTCGTGCATGCCTCGAGGGCGGCCGAGATGGTGATCGTGTCGGCCGTGACGCCTTCTAGATCCATAGAGCGAAAGAAATGTAATGCCTCATCACAATGCCCATTATGGGCATTTGCTGTAATAAGCACTGTCCAAGAGATAGTGTTCGGACTTGCAATATTTTTGAAGACCCTGAGCGCTTCTTGCAGCTCCCCGCACTTGCCATAGAATACGATGAGGAGGTTTGCCAGCAGCCTGTCGTGGATCCATCCGAATTTCTCCAGGAACGCATGGATTGCTTTGCCTCGATCGAGGGCCTTGTGCGCAGCGCAGCGCCGGAGGAGGTCGGCCAATGTCGAGGCTGTGAGATTTGCACACCCAATGCCGTCGACCAGTTCGTCTTCTTTGCACTGATTTCTTGAGCCTGATTCCTTTGGTCTTGTCACAAGAATTGTAGAGATCGATCGAGAAGCCTTTTTTGGTGCTACTACTACATTGATCCATCTCCCTTGAAGCATGAGCCATGCAAAGTTAGATCTTAGCTACATGCTTCTTTCGATGCAATCTTGAAGCCATGCATGCCTTTTGACCTTGCCGGTCTAATCGTTCTTGGAACCACCATGGTTGTAGCAAGTGCTGTAATGTTTTTGGCATATCCATATTATGGTGGATTGCAAGATAAGTTAAAGCTTGGATTTCCCTCCTCCTCTACAGTGCATTCCATCAATGGGCATTTGCTCTTAGCAAACACTACAACATGGCCCAAAAACCCTAAAACTTTGATTTTGGCGCGAAAAGTTTAGGGCTCTTGAGCAGATTGGTAGGTCTAGGTTTCGTGACACAGCGCTGCCGGTGGTGCAATGCGAGAGGAAGAATGCGCACGGCCCGGCCAGGAAGCAGCTCCACAAGCAGTGGGATCGGCAGTGGCGGGGCAATTCCAAGCAAGTCTCTCGCCAGTGGAATCAACAGGTGCGTGATGTAACGACATTGCCCGATGTGCTTTTAGCTGAGGAGTCGGTCAGGTAACGTCGGCGCAGGCGAATTTCATGACTGCCGTGGTGGAACGAGCTGGAGCGCTCGACGATGGCTTGCAAGAGGATGGCTTTAGAGCAGAGGGATGAAGCTTCTTTGCGTGGTGAGAGCGCTTCTCAAGAAGATCAGGAGAAGAGTCATGGTCGGTGATATTGGACAGACAAACGTGGGATGATTGAAGATGTTCTACCACAGAGCCGATCGGAGACTTCAGATCCAGCAGTGGCCAATGTCGATTTGTTACTGGTGTTGTTCTCACTCGATAGGCCGCGCTTGGATCCTGTGATACTGAATAATAGTCCTGGAATACCTCTAGCAGTGGTGCTCAACAAGGCGGATCGTGTTACTCAGGAGGTACCCGTTTTGTTTCTTTCTTTTCGCTTTTGCAAAGCTGACAGAAGGATCATTTTTAGTTTTCAGATGAAAGATAGTGGCTGATGGAGTCGGGATATAAACCATACATATGCAGTGAAGAGTTTGGTATGGGGCTTCATGGCATGGCTGCTCTCCTCGAAGATAAAACATCAGTCGTTTTTGGCCCAAGTCGTGTCAGAATTCGAGCTTGATAAACTTTCTACACGGAAGTCTTGCCTTCCACCCGATGACATCCAGGTCTGCATACCTTCGAAGTTCGTCTAGAACTAACTTCAATTGTCGTGTGTAGAGGCACTAGACGAAGTCGACGATCAAGTCATTCACATAAATGAGGTGTGGTATCGGACTGGATCGGCACGTTCCTCTCTTGCATCTGCCATTAGAGGGGCTATGCTCGCTGATACTCCAGGTTTCAGAGACAAGTAGCTCATTAGCATTGCTTTTCCCCGAGGTATGTTTTGTCAGCTTCTGATCGCGATGCAAGTAGGTACGGGCACAGAGCGAGGGATTTGCAGATTGCCAGCATATATCGGAACCGGACTGTGGTGGGTGGTGACTGGGAAAGATATCCATACTACGTTTCATTGTGGAATGAAGTTCATAAACGAGAAGAACACGTCTTTGGCACAAAGCAAGAAAATGACATGAGGTAAACTTGTTTTCGATGGTTTTTGAACTCTGTAATTTGTCTGGTTGGAGGTTCAAGGTATAAGCTATTGCTTTTCAGGGCGGAGTATGCACATGACCAATGGCGAACTAGGCCACACCAGCACCAGAGAGCCCAGGTCGAAGCTATTCTTTGCTGCATTTCCAAGATTGCTAAGCTTTTATTCTTTCAGGGCCGAGCACTCAGCGAGCTTATAGCCAGGTCGAAGCTTATTCTATACTGCTTTTCTTAGATTCGTAAGCATTTTTTTCTTTCATGGCCGAGCATGGACGTGAGCCATGGCGAGACGAGGACCAGCCAGCTTATGCACCAAGGTCGAAGCTTATCGAAGCTTACATTCTCTGTACCTCTTTGGAGCTATGCACGTGGGAATGGTACTTTCATGTGTTTTTCTTCCTGGAAGACTGGTTTTTTCTTTTTTTCTTTTTTTGTTCTAGATTGCATGAGGGAAGAACACCTGGAACTTTGATTGACACCACTGGAGTCTAGAGCAGTGGCAAGACATTCTCTTGTGACTACTCTCGTCAGGCTGCTGCTTTACCAGTGGCTAAAGTTAACAAGAGCATCGATCTCTAGACATGGTTGCGAGTTCCTCCTTTTGAGATCGGGCTGGCATAACTAGAAGGCAATGTTCCTTTGCACGAAATCTTGCATGTAACGGAGCAGTTTTAATTCATTTTCCATACAAATAATCAGATAAATGCCAAGGGCATTTAGCAAGAAGAAGAGTGAAAAGAACGAAAGATTGACACCACTGGATTCAGCACTTAGGCTGTCAAAAGACGGGGGCTATGCAGCACACAAGCCTTGTCCTTTGGAGAATCAAGCTATGAAGTCTCTTCTCTATAAAACTCTCCAAAAACACTAAAAGAATTCTGGTGGTTATCCCATAGAAGTGTTTCCCTTTGAAACTCTAGAATCAAAGTTAGTGAACTGTGATAGTTCTAGCAGTTTCTCCTCAATGCAAACATGGCCATGATGATCTCTCTGAGCAGCATTTTTAAAATTGTCACTGCATCAATGATGGAACAACTACTCTGTTGTGTCTCTGCCAACTGCTGAGTTGTTGTTGAGTGTCCCTTAAACTTCCAACTCCAAGCTTGCAAAACCTTAACACTCTCGAAAAAATAACATACTCTATCCTTTGTTGGCTAGTAAAGAACTAAAACTTGATCTCATTCAATCTTGTGGTAAACAAAATAAAATAATTAATATATTTTGTTATTCTAGATTAAAGACATATTACATAATTAATAATAATAAATAAATAAGAAAACTAAATGTCATTGTTAGTGTAACAAATTATTTTTACTTGAAGTTATAAGTAATCAATATTTGTGACTACAAAAGTTAATATATAAAATTTTTTTATAACTATGCAACAATGATACACAAAAGTGATAAAATAAATAACTTAAAACCACTTCAAAACTACTTTCTTAACTAGTTATGTGTTTTTAAAATAAAACTAGCTGCAAAATTTTTATTTTTTACTGAAAAGTAGTTAATTTTCATAAATATAATTTATTTTATTTTATATAAATGGTCTTCTTTATATACTACCACGCGGTTTTGCCAGACTACCCACCACATGGCATGCATGCACGTTGCTAAATAATAAATTTTGATTGTCATCCAAAATTTAAAAAATGCAAGCATGAAATGACAAAGTAAAATTTTTTTCTTTCAAATTTATATGTAATAAATCTATTTTGCTAAACAAAATCTTTAATCTTATGGGAAAGATATTGAAAAGAACAAGTAAAACATCTGAATAGTGATTTTGAAAAATTAAAAAGAAGATCAATTAATAATTTTACTTTGAGTTTTGCTTCTTTTTATAGTAATAAAATGAGAGTGTTGTAAATTATATTATTTAGTTAAAGTATCATTAGAACATTCTTTGTTCAACATTTTACAAAAGTTTAAAAAACCATTAATATTTATATTTATTCAACATTTCAAGCTAATAATTCAGCATATGGTTGCCAAGTGGCATTATATTGAATATACTAGCAATTTATAACATTCTATAATGGAAGTGTACTTTTTAACAATAGTCATTTATACATCAATTGACTAGGTCTACACAACATTTTAAGTGTCTTGTAAAAATTGTCATTTCCATTAATTGTAATAACTTATCTACTCAACATAGTAATTGTTTCTCATTGTTATATTTAAATTCTAGTAACATCTTTAAAGAAGTATATCACCAACTTTGGAGGCTAAATAGAAATTTATTATAATAAATAATTGAGATATAGCACATTTTCATTTTATAGTGAATTCTCTTTAAGTCTTCTTTTCTTTGTTTTTTTGTTATCTTTAGTTTTTCTTCTTTTATATTTCTTCTTTCTTTTATAGGTTGTATAGCTTTGCTTGAGTAAATATTTAACTAAGTTTTTAGTCTTAAAAATTATATTTTACCTTAATTAAAGTTTTCTCTCATATCATTTTGTTTGCCACCAATTTCTAAAAAAATCTCCATCATATTTTTGCTATTTACAAAAAGTTGCAAAGATCCTTTGACACAACAATTTTATAAGCCATTCTTCTTTACTCCACTTTCACTTCTCATCACATTTATCTTTTTAATCACTTTTTGTACTTCACTTTATTTTTGAGTAAGTTTTTGTTTGATGCAAGACAATTTTTGGGATATGTAAAAGCTTTGGAGTTGATCATTTCACTTTCAACTTTTAAACTTTTTATTCTCTTTCTGTCTTCTCTTTTTCTCTTCTCTTTCCCTTTTTTAATTTTCCCATTAAATTTCCCTTTATTTTCCATTTTTTTTTCTTTCTCTTTATGCATCTAGTTATTCCCATGAGATCGATCCATATATCTCTTCACTTTTATACAAAGAAGGATGGATATTAAATAGATGTGTCTTACTCTTTTTGGCAGAATTACCATCCTCAAGCAGTCTTTTCTTATAAACTTAGATGACATTAATATGATTCTTATCATATTGTATATATTAAATTTCAAGTGTAGCCCTTGATATGTGAAGCTAAATTATATTTTTGAAAAGTATTTTATGCAATAAAGAAAATAAACTCTATTTGATGTATATGAAAGAAAGATTTTGAAACACTACTGAAATAAGCACTAAGAAATTCGAAGGCATGTTTCTAGCTAGGTTATCTAACCATGAAAGCTTAGCATTTCTTGTTAAAAAGAAAGGAGGATCAATGCAGATCATTAAAAAAAGAAGGTTATAAAAATATGCTTATAAAAAACTAAGAAATATTAGAAGCATAGTACTAACTTATTAATTGTTAATTATAAAAAATATTTTTTAAAATTTTATTCTTATCAATTTCATGTGTGCAATCCAAAAAAAAATCCATCAAAAACCAATAACAAAATGTGTCAGATTCCCGAAGGGTTTCACTCTTAGGTGTTTTGGAAAACATGTATAACACCAAATTACAGTCATTTTCTAAAGAAAGATATGTGTTTGTTAAACAATTTAAATGAGGCCTACAATATTTATTAGGTGACCAGACTACTACCTTATATTCATTATATATACTAAATTTCCATCATATTGAAGTTTAAGATAGCAATTTTTGTAATTTTTTTTGATTGACCATTTATCTATATTTCCCACATAAAGCGCTAACCTACAATTATAATGTCAATAAAGATACGTTTTTTTTATTTGGAGAAGTTATGAAATTCATGGGTATGAGAATATCAAAAACTGTAGAACCAATTAAAGTATAGAGATAAATCTGACAATCATTAAAACTATATGTATTTATTCTTGATCTATATCCTCTAGATCTTTCATTTGGAGGTATATTTCGAATAAAATAATAAATACCATACATCTCTATGTTAATCTAGAACCAAGATCTATAAGATTGGGTTGATAATCCATTAGTATACTAGCTAATTCTACTCTAATTCTTTCAGTGCTTTGAACTTGTCCTAAATTTGGTGAGCATATAAAACTACTTACCAGGACTAAATATCCAAATTTGTGTATATTCTGGATTATAAATAGCTATATCATTTCTTATACCTTGTCCCGATGGTATTCCAGAATTACGTGGAATTCGATTGACCATCAAGAGTAAGTGTGAGATAATGTTATTTGTAGTATTTGCTCCTACAAGATTCAAATCCTGTTCTCCGGAGTGAAGTTCATCAGCCTCAAGAAAATTGTTGAGAAGCAAAATAAATAAAATAATTACAAACACCATTAATCTTTATTTTGTAGACAACTTCCAAATATTTTTAATTGGCTAAAATTTAAATGAAGAGAATTGTTCTCTTAATCTACGCAAGCCTAGTGCCTATTCCAGTATTCCTAGAAACTACTATTGCTAGAAACATACAGCTTTAGAGTGAGCAAGAAGCCTTCTCTCGTGCCTCCTTGAGGCTCTCGGATCCTTGTCCACAGCCTTCTGCAGCCAGACACACGCCTCCTTGTACTCCCCCAGGCCCATCAGCCCGCGGCCCTTGCGATACAAGCTCTTGACGTGCTCCACGTCGATCACCAGCGCAGCATCCGCGTCAGCCACAGCCTTGCCAAACTCCGCCATCCTCAGGTACACCTCAGCGCGGTTGGACAGCGAAAGCAGCAGCACCTCAAGGACGCTCGCCACCCGGGTATTCGACGTCAGCATGTCGAGGCAGCCGTTGATACACGCCGTGTAGCAATCCACGGCGTCGGCGTAGGCCTTGGAGTTCCCCTACAGCCGGAACGCCACCGCCATGGACACGTCATTGACTCGTACGATGAGGTCCGGGTTGTCCACGCGGATGCAAATGGAGCCGTCCATGGCGGTCTTGAAGTAAGGGTCCTTGATCGCCACCTTTGTGCCGCTTGGGTAGTGACACTCCAAGGAGAGCCTCGCATGGCCGGCTTGATCCTCCAGAACCGTGATCACGGAGGTGGCGCGGAATGGCTCACCGATGAGGGTGGCGAAGAGGACGCGGTTGCAGTGGACGCGCTCGAGCTGGAGATCCTGGAGCAACTTGGAGAGTGCCAGGAACTCGGGATCGCCCAGGGAGGCGGCGTGGGGATTGGACTCACCGCGGAAGTTGAGCGACGTCTTGTACAGCCCGGTGTTGTCGAACATCCGCTTCCGGGCCACGCCAGCGTTGTGGCGGCGCAGGACATCGGGCTTGGAGAAGTGTGGCAGCGGCAGTGGCTGGGGCGGCGACGCCACCCTCACGCCGCTCAGCCGCTTCACCAGATCCTCCATGCTCGGCGAGTGAGAAGCGCTACCGCCACCATTCTCACCACACCTCTGCCTGCTAACAACGGAGAACCCTAGAAAAAATGCGAGAATATTCAATATCTTTGAAAATATATTGATATGGACAATCTTATTTGGCGTGGAGCTTCTTAAGCAGCATCATCTTCAGCTTGGAGGCACTCGGCTTGGAATCACTAGAGACAACAGTAATTGTGAAGTAGTTTTAAAGAATGCAGTAAGAAACTTACTGGAGCTTTTGCTTTTTACCAACAAGAGTAACAGCTTGAGCTCGAGCTTTCACTTCGGCCGCTTTGGCAGCAGGGAATTTCTGGCCATCTCCATTTCCACTCCGAGCTAGAGCAAACTTCCCCTGTAAAGAAAGAGACGTTTTTTTCTTTTTAAGAAGAAGAAAAACTCGGATCATTTTACCTGTCTCAAGGCCGACGATCGACAAGCCACCGATTTCTGGAGCACCAATCTTGCGGCAGATTTGCTCAACAATCCTCTCTTTCTGCTCTTGTTCTATAGAATGTACTGTCCTTAGGATTAAAAAAAAAAAAACTATAGAGAACAACTTAACTGGAACTCGCGGCTTGGATGAAGACAGGCGAAACAAGTCATCTGTAAAAAGGCCGATCGACACGGCGCCCAAGAAAAACCAATACAAGATCATACCCATCAACGCGTCTCTATCCCAAGAACCGATCGAAAATTTGAGCTCCGCAACCGCATCCATCTCCCCAAACATCGCAAACCCTAATTGTTTTCTTTTATCCTTGTTTTTCCTTTGTTCGGTACAAAGGGAGCTGCTTCTAGAATGCAGGAGCTTAGCGCTCTAATCGGGGGGAATTAATTAGCTTATCTGGGCGGTGCTACGCACAAGACGACATGGATAACTCGACAAAGAACGTATTTCAAAGTTGCGACACACCGTTTCTTCTTCCATGCATACGGCATACGCCATGTTCTCACCCTCATTTTTTTTTCCTTGAACGATTCTTCTACCTTTGGTGGCATGACATGACATAGGAATCAATCAACACTTGCCTGTGAAGAACTATATTAAAATCCCATTTTCTCGTGAAATTCATATGGGCGTGTATACAAGTATTCTATGCAAAAGGAGCTAGAGAAGTTGAAGACATAGGTGCAAATCTCATGGAGGCAAATTGACCTTGCCACCCTCCCCACTTGCAACTTTGATAATGCACAACGAACAATCGTACCAAACCACTAACAAGGATTAAAAAATGGGTGTTGTGATTGAATTTGCGGACCTCGCTTTCAAAATATGGTATTTAAATTGTGGGTGATGTGTATGGAGCAACGATTATGGGAGACAAGAGAAGCAACGTAACCTAAAGAACAAACAAGTGCTTATTGTGATGGCCAAATTCTCCTCCACTAGTGCCAATAATTCCTCCTCCTCAGTAAAATAGAAAAGGAGAAGCTGGATTCACGTAATTTATAAGGTTGATACTATCTTAGACCGTAAGTGTAAGTCTCAAATTCCCACTATGAAGCTTTCCAATTTATAATATTTAATAATTATAAAACTTTTTCCTCTGTGGAGCGGCTTGGAAAACTACCTCGGATGGTTTACTGCGGTGGAGCTTCTAGAATCAACAGCGGCAGGGTGAAAAAGAGAAGAAATATTTGTTTGAAACAAATATAAGATATTCGTCGCACATTGACTTGGGAAGCATATGGGCCTTCGAAAGCTTCAATGTGTGAAAGAGAGATGTGCTTGTCCTTGCATATCGAAAATAAAAAAAATACATATAAAAAACTCGTGGTTGATTTGATCAGATCAATCAATCAGTCCCACACACAAAGAAATCAAATCACTTTGATTTCGTCTTTTGGTTACTTGCCATATCATATTGAAGAACACAAGGAAAAGAGAACTAAAGGTCTGATCGTACGTTGGTTCATATTCAGATTTCTGTTAATAGTACATGATTTTTAAAATCGTTAGTAAAAAAGTAGCGAGAGTAATACTGCTGCGAGCTAGAATCTCTAAGAAATTAGCTGTGATCGATTTAAAATTCACCTCCTTCGGTGGTCGTTTGATAAGTTTAGATTAAGATATTTAAAACTGACAGGAAAGTTTTTGAGACGAGTGAATTCGGTAATGTATTTCCATATGTGTGTTTGCGGGAGCGAATCCACATCCCCACTAAGTGTTGTGGTGTTGGTGCATTGTATGATCTGACCATTTAGAAATAATAAAATATTATTAAGAATAACTCAGAGCCAGTGCTTTGCTTCACTCGAAAAAACCTGGGCTTGTTTCCTCCCCACCCAAAGGAGAGGCGAACGAGTCGAGGCAGTCACAATTATTTCCACATCGCAACCCACGAGACTTGGAATTCAGTGTAAGCACTGCTGACATTGAACAATACGAGGTTGCTTGACTACTGTTTGACCAGTTTGACTTTTGCTTGACCCGTTTGTTTCTACAGCGGTCAAGGGTCGGTTATGCACTGTTTAGTCAGATCAGCTTTGAGGAAAAAAAAGAGAATAAAGTGGAAGAAGAACGAAAAAAGGAGTGGTCAAAGTCAATTATCTCCCGCCGCGCTTATATATGCTTATGGACAGCGTCTGACCAAGACAATGACCCAAAGCTCGGGGGTGGACTACACGAGAAGTATATATGGTACCGATCAAGCAATGAAGCCCAAACGAAGCAAATCTGAAAGACCTTTGCGGGCACTGTGCAAAATCTCTACAATGGCCAACCGAAAGACACTTTTGTCTTAGTTTTATTGAATTTTCGAGACGAACTTTGAGGTTTAGTGTTTATAGGGCCCAGCAAAATTGAATTCTCAGAATCTGAATACAACCGCCATGAATTTACCAAAATACTAATATTACATGTTTTTGGGTTTTACGGCACCCATCTTGAAGCATAAGACCATTGAACTGAAATGTACAATAGGTGTGAAAAAATTTGGCTGCGTTGCGGAGGACAGGGACACGGCTACCTGACGGATCCGATTCTCAAGCTGCTTTTTCCCTCAGGCTCTTCCGGAGAAGTTTCGTCTTTGATTCAACGTACAGTGTACACAAGATTGTACGCACAATACGCCCACTACGCAACGTAACACTAAGAACAACGACCTTAAACATCGTTTTCTTTCTTATAAAATAAATATAATTTTTTTCTCATCTACTCGTCTACAGTCCATATTGGAGGCCATCTTTCTATTTGTGTTAGCAAAAGCGTCCACCAGCAAAGAAGTGCTTCAAAGCCAGCACAGCTAAACAACAAAAGCAGCCAACCCCGCGAAAAACACTAAAACACTTTAATAAAAGCCTGGAGACCCATTGTTTTACAAGGGGGGATAAAAAAAAAAACTTTAAGGATGAATTCAACTTACAAGAGGCTTTGTAGCTTCAAAGATCCAAATGGGGTCACTCTTTTTGTGCTTATGACTCGTGCTAGATATACTAGCAACCAAGTCCGAGAATCAAAGGAGATTTGATGCTACACGGTAATTGCAGCACAGAGTCGTGTGCTTGCCTGCCATTGTCCGGTGAATTGGGGCCCGGCATTCTCCTCTTTTCCTCTCCTCACTTGCAAACAAGCATCATTGTTTCGTCACCCCTCCTCCACATATATTTCAAGTTTAATCGCCGTATCTTTCTCTCCAAATTCGAAGAGGAGAGCTCATTCAAGCTTTTGTGTGGGTGTGTGTGTCGTGTGTGTTTGTGTGACCCTACCACCATCGCCCAGGAAACTCTAAGAAAATGCTTGAAAGATTCACATATCATAAGGGGAGGTTTAAACTTCGCAATATAAACATACACTTAGATGGAGCCAAGCTAGTCTAGGCAGCTACGAAACGATGGGGTTTGTTTATACAAGACTCAAAACACTGGGACCCCTTTGCCCCCCCGGAGAAACCATTTTGTTTAGTGGATCCATCCATCCATCCCTTCCCGCCATCTCCATCCAAGGAACTAAAAGATTTATCTTTAGACAAGGAAGAAGAATTGTTGCTATCCTATCGAGTAAGGTGGCAATTACAAAAGGAAAAATGGAAGAAAAGAAAAAGGGGAGAATACGATACAAAAGGTGACGAAGACGAAGAGGCCGAAGAAGCATTTTTAAAATTCCTAATGTTTAAATTCTATTAATTTATATGTATACAATTTTTTTGGACATTGAGGAAGAAGGGAGGGTGGTGCTCATGGGTCACGTCAATTTTTGAGCACGACTATGGGTCCACCCTGTCTGATTCCTCTTTGTCCATCTCATCTCAAGAGTGGCCCAGCTAAAGGAAAAAAAAAAAAAGGTGGCTTAATCGCGGATTAAGCCGGGCGATTAAGCGAGAGAGCATCTTGGAAGGAATTTGGACTATATAGTGCGGGGCGGGCGTCCACGTTTTTCATTCCGGCTAAAGACACAGAATGCAACGCGGTGCGAGAAGCGTACACCATTTCTCTCTCTTTTTCTTTGCTCGGAGCATCTCTCAGCGCTTTGGCGTTTTACTTGACCAAACAGGAGCTCACGGATTCTACTAGTGACTTCTCACAAACGTACACGTATACATTGCACCGAAAAAAAGACAATTAAAAGCGAAGATAGAATTCAAGCGCTTACCTTTCGATCGATCTTACTTTGGTCTTAAATTCCGAGTGTGGTGAGCTCTTCTTCGGTTGCAAGCGTGTGTCACCGCTGTGACAAGATCGAGAGATCAAATTTCGAGAGAGCTACTGTAGAGAGCTACAGTACCTTGTTTGTGTCGACACCGGATAGACATATATAGAGGCCGGCCCGAGAGGCTGATCAACAGTGGTGCCAAATATTTGGAGTGATACGCTTGCTTGCCAATGCCGGCCCCCCATATACCCGTCCATGTCCGCTTGGATCTGGCAATCATTCATGAACAGTGAGTAGCTATATAGCGAAGTCGCAAAACGAAACGCAACTGGAAGCACCTCGAAGCAGCAAGCAAGTAAGCAAAGCAAAGAGAATTTAAAGAGAAAGGAAGGAGCGAAAAAAAAAAAAAAAGAAGAAAAAGAGAGAGAGAGAGAGAGAACTTACCAGTCTGTTGGCCTCCAGTTGGTACTGTATCTCCTGCACAGGGGAATTTTTCTTCGCGTCCGGTCACTATAGCGTCGTCACGACTTTGATCGGTAGAAAGCGGCATGTAGACGCTTCCCTCCTGGATTTTTCTGCGAGCTCGAAAATACCCCCCGCGGCTCAAATCAATCAATCCCCTTCCTCACTACTGTAGCTCCTCACTCGAATGTACTCCAGTGGCGAGAGTCGAGCCAGAAATCTGCTTGCACGGGAGTGTGTACACAGCACTTCTCTTTCCTCCTGAGTGGTGGTAGATCTCCAAGTTTCTCTTTTCCCCCTCCTTCTCTTCCTTGAGTCGTCCAATTCTTTTTCGTTCGTGTCAGTTCAGGTGTGCGTTCTGAGAGCAACCAGCCAGCCTCCAAGTGTCTCGCACTGTTCCCTTTCCTGTTCAATAGCCTCCTTTCCTTCAAAATTTTTCCCCCTTTCTCCTGTGTGCTGTGTGTGAGTATATATATACTCGGCCTGCTCCTTAGCTCACGGAAGCTCTCGTCCTCAATTAAGTACCACTGTCATTTTTCCTCCTCATCCTTCTCTGCCTGCTGCTTCTCGCTTTTAATTTTCTTTTTTCTGTTCCTCCAGGACTGTGGTCCTGTGCCATGGCGGCTGCTGCTGCTGCTGCTTGCTTCTCCTGTTTAGATCTCCTCCAAGAGCTCCTCATTGGCTGACAGTGCTCCCAGGTTTCACTGCTCTGGCTTCTTAACAACTGATCTCCCGGCTTCCCCTTTGCTCGTTGTCCATCCTCGAACGCATCATTGGTTTGTTGGCTTGCGCGCAGCTTTTCATCTCATCTCGGTATACAGGATCGCGGATTCGAAACAGTTTGGTTGCAGTCGCGCCTCGAGCACACTAACTTTGTGTGCCAGGATCCACTCCAACACCACCGTCTGTCTGTGGCTGTCTTGTCTGTGCGGCTGCAGTCTAGCGGTAGCTTGCGAAGCAAGAAACGTGGACAAAGAGAGAATTGGTCTTGCAGCTTTGGTACTTGTCGATCGGCAATGAGCGGTCTAATCCCTATTCACGGAGGAGACGCGTCGCCTATCGCTGGAAGTGGCAGCAGTAGAGCTTCCCCATCGTCTGGAGATGGAGGAGCCGGCGGCGGAGCAGCAGCAGCAGCAGGAGCTGGGGAGGGGTCGGCAACAGCACCACCATCCAGGTATGAAGCTCAGAAGCGGCGGGACTGGAACACCTTCGGCCAGTATCTGAGGAACCACAGGCCCCCTCTCACTCTCCCTCGCTGCAGTGGAGCAAACGTCCTCGAGTTCCTGCGCTACCTGGACCAGTTTGGCAAGACCAAGATCCACGCGCCGGCCTGTCCCTTCTTTGGCATCGCCCATCCACCAGCGCCTTGCGCCTGCCCGCTGCGTCAAGCCTGGGGAAGCCTGGACGCTCTTATCGGCCGGCTCCGAGCAGCATTCGAGGAGCACGGTGGCAAGCCGGAATCCAATCCGTTTGGAGCTCGCGCCGTCCGCCTCTACCTGCGAGAAGTTCGTGAGATGCAGGCCAAAGCTCGCGGCATCGCTTACGAGAAGAAGAAGCGCAAGCGTCCGTCGAGCAACAACACCGGGGCTGCAAACGCCGGCACCAGCAGCACCAGCAACAACAGCAGCAGCAGCATCACCAACAACAGCTCCGGCAGCAGCTCCACTCCCACCTCGGCATCGCCCACCGCGCATCATGCTCACGCTGTTCACGCTCAAGTCCAAGCCCAGGCTCACGCTCACGCTCACGCGCAAGCTCAAGCCCACGCCCAGCAACAGGCCGTCCACAACCTCCACCAGCAGCACCACGTCCTTCAGCAGTCCCTGCCTCTCATCCAGCACCAGCAGCTCCAACACCATCACCCTCAGCAGCAATTCCTTCCTCAGGGACTTCAGCCTGGTGCCAACTGCTTGCAGATCCACAACTGAGAAGAGGAAGAGGTGAGCACATCACTTTCCTTTCAATCTTTCTTCCTTTTCCTGCAAAAGAACACCACTTATCTTAGCTCAGCGATTCGTGAAAGTCAGTGACTTACTTGTTCATCTCTTGCACAGATAGCTGGCTTTTCTCGTGATTGTCCAATACATTCGATTCCGGATTATCTCGAGAAAGATCACTCTGCCAGTACGAGTTCCTGCACTTCCAGAAGCAGCACCTGCACCAGCAGCGCTACGAGATGTGCAGGAGGTACACAATATACATATACATAACTACGCATGGTCAGTCTCGTAAAGTTCCTTCCAGTGTGAGTTCTTTCCGCTCCGATCTCTAGCTAGATGCTGTAATTAGCTTCAAAGAGGATGAAGACTTGTACTGCAAGTTCGTCCGAGTTTGATAGCTAGTAAATTTTCAATCACTCTTTTGAAATTCCTGCAAAAAATGATCCCGTTGGATGCAAAGTTTCGAGCTGGTTGCAAATGAAGAAAGGATACCTGTGCCGCGCGAAGGCTAGAAATTGCTGGCAGCAGGATCACAAAAAAAGAAAAAGGACAAAAAAAGAAGAAGATAAAAGATAAAAAGGATTATGCATTACTAGCATGAGGAGAAGAACCTGAGCGTATGATTATCATATATTGCGCTGCAGCATTGTCTCCTCGAGTACAGGTGATTATAATCCAGCCAGGAGGCAGCCTGTTTCTCATCCAGCACACGTTAGTTTTACAACAACACGACGACGCTAGATCTGCTCTGACACAAGTCCTGAGCCAGCCAGCGAGTGAGAGAGAGATCTCTTTTCAGGAGAGAAAGGGAAGTCCCATTTCTTTTTAAGTTCCAGCAACTGCACAGCGCGAGGGTGGCAGCAGCGTGTGTTATTTACAGGAAGAGCCGACGCCGCTTTCTTCCAGCTTTTCATCATCTACAGCTCCTGAGCTAGCAAAAGGGAAGAAAAACGAGAGTAGTAGTACACAGGCAATGCGACAGGCGTACCTGTCTAACCATAGCAGCGGATAGGATCGTTGCAGCCCTTTTCAGCTGACTGCCTGAAGCCAGATCTGCCACCCTTGGCCAAGTATTGCTGGTGGTACTCTTCGGCGCGATAAAACTTTGTAGCTGGCAAGATTTCCGTCACGATCTTCCTCTTGATCTTTTCCTCGTGCTTTTGCATGGACTCTCGAGCGGCTTTCTCCTGTTCCGGGTGGTAGAAGTAGATTCCCGACCTGTACTGGGTGCCAACATCGTTCCCCTGGAAGATGTCAAACCAACCAACCTTAAGCTTTTAGCTACAAAAGAGATATCTACAAGAGAAATAGGAACAGCTACGCAGCAGCATACTACTTGCAAAGAACAAGGACATATTTTAAAGGCTAGAAAAGAAGCAGAACAAGAACAAGGAGGAAAAGGCTAGAGGGATAGAACAAAGCTAGCAAAATTCTTCTGCAAGGAATATAATAATCTGGAAGAGAGCTCTTACCTGACGATTCAAAGTGGTCGGATCGTGGCGGTCCCAGAAAACATCCAGCAGCGAGGAGAAGCTCGTCTCCTTTGGATTGTATTGCACTCTCACCACCTCCGAGTGCCCGGTATCGCCATTGCAAACGTCCTCGTACGAGGGATTGTGCACGGTGCCCTGGGAATAGCCTACCTCTGTTTTCGTCACGCCCGGGGTTCTCTGGAATGCGAGCTCCACACCCCAGAAGCATCCGGCGCCAAATTGCGCGAATTCTTGCCCGGGCGCCGGCGCGTCGTCGTCCGGCCCCTGCGCGATCTTGGCGCCTTCCGGATCGCGGACCCTGGCAGTCGCGGGCCCTACTCCCAGCTTGGACAGCCATCCCCCAAGATTTGCCATCGGCGACGCGACGCTGCGGCTCGACCTGACGGAGAATCCGAGCGCCCTGGAGTGGATCCTCGCGGATGGAGCGGCAATCGGTGGGAGAATGTGGGCGCAGCCGTGACCCAGGACGCCGAGAACGCTCGCCCCAGACATGATAAACCCTAAGAAATATCCATAAAAAGTATATTCAGTTTTTGAAAACGAATATTCACCCTGGTCGTGGCGGGAGAGAGCACCCTCCAAATACCGGAGTCTCGCTCTTCTCCACAAGCTTTTGGAAATTCGCTCTACGCTTTGCTCGTTGCGTGACAATCTCCTCGTTCGCTTTCCTGCTCTTCCTGATCTTCGAATTCTTTTTCTCGTCGATTGGAACGAGAGCATTGCTTCGCTGCTTCTTGCTCTTGGGATCTTCAAAGCTTCGCAAGCGTTCTTCGTCCTCCGGTGGAAGTTTTCCCAGGAGCTTCTTCAGCTGTCCCATGCAATCTCCAAGCCGGACTTTGGTGAGCTTTCCTCCCCCCCACATTAGAAGCTTCTTCTTCTCGGCGTTGTCTGGATTTGCGAGCCATGCCACCGCCTCGGCGCAAGCATTCCTCTCAGCTTGCCTCTTAAGCCTGTCCGGCTCGCCGATAAACTTGAGACCTCGGAACTGGATCGTGGAGACGTGCTGCTTTGCTCGGTTTAGCTTCGTGGACACGGACGGCCTTCTAGTCAGTCCTTCCCGAAGGAGAGCTACTCGGAGTGCTACTTTGGAGTCCTTGTCGCCGATGAGACCATCGAAAGTACCTACGTCTGTTCTCTTCCCATACATGAACTTGCCGGCAAGAGCGTCGCCTCTGATCATGAGCATCACTGCTCGCATGAGCAGACCATCTCGGTGTTTGTAGATGTCGAGGTCGGGCCTTGCTAGCTGCAGAGAAGAAGTTTTATAGCCGAAAGAATAAAGTTGAGACGTGGTACCTTTAGCTTCAGAAGCTCATCCAAAAGATCTCGCATTTCCTGGAATAATTCGGCCTCGCTCTCACCCATGAAGAACTCCAAGCACTTCCCACACATTTGCAAATGTCCTGGCTGTTAGCAGCAACGGGATTAGCACCAAAGGAAGACAACAAAGCGTAAAGTCGTCACCTGGCCTATCGACACCAACGCTCCCCCGAACAAAAGTAGCATCGAGTCCGATATACCCGTTGAGTCTCGAATGAACACGTTAGATGTCTTTATCTTCTCAAGGAACACCAGCCATGGAAAGCAGCTTTCCTCGTGCCTTGCATTCACTGAGTGCTGCATAAATCCGTGTATAATGTCAGCTGAAACATTGCAAAGACAAGCGAGACTTACTGGATGAACGTGCACTACAGTCCCGTCCATTGTCTTGTGGGTCACTGATCCAGGAGTTGCCTGTGAACGAACGAAGAAATCAACACAAATGGACAGTTCAAGAGCAAACATACTTACCACAACAGCTGCAACTCCCGGGAACAAACCAGCGCAAATCACAGCTCGGACAATCATTGGATCAGATGAATAAGCTTCGCAACTCGCCAAGCCGCCGTCGAGATAACCGGCTTCCTGCAATAGTGATAGGAATTGCTTTCTCATGGAAGTCATTCCTATCAACACTTGCATGGAAAGAAAGTTTGCACGGCAGAACTCCGATGCCGTATTGTGCTTCATGCACACTTCCCAGTCGTTGAATGCTCGAACAACCGCGAGGTGGTCACTCATTTCTCCTATGGAAAACTTGAACTTGGCTTGATTGGAATCCTGGCAACTCAACTTTCTTAGTAATGTGCTTTGTACTAAAATCAATCCAGCACAAACCTCTCGCTTGTCCACGGGAAGAATAAATGGATCCCGGGACGAAAGTGCAGCAGCAATAGTAAGCATGGGATCAAGGCATTGAAAAATACACCCCATGATCAACATTTTTCCAATCTGCGGTTCAACTGGAAGTATTGCTAGATGTTTTCCTGGACGAATCCAATCAATACCATAAGTCGATAAAATAAAAAAAAGACTTACCAAGAACCGTCAGATCTTCTGTTTCATCCAATGCACCAATCACCTTCAAGAACTCTATGGCGATGTGCACTGCGTGTCGGTTGGGAGGCTCTATAGCTTTTGCCAAGAACGTCTGGATATCTCCAAGTTGCAATCCCTTAATCCTGAGGCATACGTTGTGTAGAGCTGTTCTCAATATCTCAGGTTCATTGTGGTCCTCAAACGCTTGAAAAACGGATTCTGGATAGAGATGGTAACAAACACCTGGTTTCAAACGCCCAGCTCTGCCTTTCCTCTGCCACAAAAACCACACAAGTGTATGTCAAAGAAAAGATTTTTTACACTCCCTCCTATTTACCTGGCGCACAGACGACTTGGAAATCCATCTTGGCAACAAACATGCAGTGTTTGTTGCAACATCATAGCTCTTCTCTTTGGCTTTTCCTATATCGACAACGTACACAACGTCCTCAACCGTGATGCTAGTTTCGGCAATGTTTGTTGCCAGGATGATCTTCCGTACACGTGAAGGTGGACGCTCAAAAATTCTCTTCTGCAAAACTTCGAAGTGTTAAAACCAGCACGTAGTTGAGAAGATAAATAGATCACTAACCTGTTCGTCGGGCGACATGGTTCCATGGCACGCAAGAAGCCACACCCTGCTAGGATGGCCTAGCACAGGATGGGTTCTTAGCTGACGCCTCAAAGCAGAAATATCTTCCCAGCCAGTCATAAAAACCAGCACCGCACCTTCTTGGCCATGCTCGCAGACGTGACAGAGTAGCTTCTCTATCAAGGTGAAATCGATACTTTCTTCTCCAGCATTGCTGTAATCTTCAGCATTGAGAGCTTCTCTGACGATATTCTCCTCTGAAATATGGGCCCGCAGATCGGAGGCTTCAGGCGCTTGCCGTAGATACTTCCACATTCTTGACTGCATGCTCAATTTGTATCCTGTTATGTTCAAAACGTCTTCTAAATAGTAAGATTTCACAGTGTATGCAAATCCCTGAAACAGTGATACGGAAGTCAAGTAAACAAAAACAATACACTATTTACCGGTATATCCATGCAACGAGTATTCAAATCCAAGAAATACTTCTCAAAAAGCTTAGCGTCCACAGTAGCGCTCATAAGAATGAGTTTCAAATCGGGACGGCGCTGGATGACATCTCTTAAAACAATAAGAAGAAAATCTAGAAAGGACAAGGAAGTTTAGAATCTGAAAAAGAAAAACAAAGAAGGTAAAGCTAACCTTCGTTTAAACCCCGCTCATGTATCTCGTCGACAATTACGTGCGTCACTCCGTTCAAGACTGGATCAGACATCAACCGCCTTAGCAATATACCCGTGGTGCAAAACAGCAGGCTCGTAGACCGGCTTCTCACTGAGTCGAACCGCACCTGATATCCTACCTGTGGATACAGAAGTATGTGTAAGGAAAACGCTCTACAGATCTTATAAACTTACAGATTCACCAAGAACTTCACCGCGTTCTTCCGCCACTCTCAAAGCGACAGAGGAAGCTGAGATACGCCTGGGCTGGGTGCAAACAATCTTACACGACGAACCGCATCCACCATCAATCTCAGATTCAAGTATATATTGTGGAAGTTGTGTTGTTTTGCCACAGCCAGTTCCTCCAGTTACCACCAGAACCTGTCCAAGAACTAGTATGAAAAGTTTCAACAAACATTTCATGTTTTAGATCATCACTCCAGTACCTGACAACGGGACAGTGACTCGAGGAATGCAGACCTTAACTGAAACGCTGGAAGTTTACTACGAAACCCAAGAGCTATTTGTCCCTCTCGAGAGTCCTGAATATCATCAGAGTTGAGTGAAAAACAATCAAAAACTAATTTTGAGGCTGCACCTGCCATGCGCGTTGTCTATCAAACATAAGCTTGCTCTTTTTCGCATCGCCAAAAATACCAGCTAGCGGATCATAAACATCCGGAAGAGACTGAGGGGGCTGTTCTGGAGCAACGATTGGAAAGAGCTCCACCTTGGCTTCCTTCTCTTTCCTGTGCCGTTTATACTCGTCTAGAAACGCTTTAACCCTGAAAAACGTGGCTGGTGCAACATAAACCTGGAAGTGAAAGAACATAATTTCCAAAAAAGATGAAGGTGAAGATCCGAACCTGTCGTTGCGGACGATCCGGATCCAAGTCCGGTCTATACAATGGTAGAGGAAGCTTACTGACAACGATGGTTTTCCAGTAGAGATTACTGCAAAGAACAAGAAAATCCACAGAGAATTTTTTTCAAAGACCAGAGTGAAAAAGATCGATCGAAGGAAGCTTAGTTACATGTAGAGACCAAGCTCTTTGGCAATGTAGCTTATAGCATTGTAGCACTTGAGATCTTTACTTTCCATGGACATTATCTCGTTCTTGGAAGACTGAAGAAGCAAAGACATTCTTCGTCTCCATCTATCAATGTACGTGCTTGTGACCTCCTGTTAAACAGAGAACAAACGATTCCATGCTTTTCTTCTATGGAATTCTACCACGAACTGACCTTCTGCAAGTAATTGAGAAACTCGTCCTCGTCGTCGCTCTCCTCCAGCCCCATCTTGAGCTCATACAGCCGGTAGCTCTTGCGGACGCCGCGTTGCATGAGATGGGGGCGAATCCTGTTGTGATACTTGTGCCTGACAAATGCGACGCGGAACACGATCGACTGCAATGCAGGCGCCTGCCATGGCAGCTGCGATGATCCATCAATGGGAAGAAACGATCGAGAATGGAGCAGCAGACGATCAAGCGCCGCCCTCGTCCTCAACATCAGGCATTGCTCCTAGGGTTTAAGAAAAAAGAATATGCTCGAATAATCTTTGAAATTTTTTTGCCTAGCTAACTGGGTTGGGTGGCTTTCCAGGGAATTTCACAAGCTTCATACATATCCTGTAAATCAAAATGGATCGATTTTAAGAACCAGCGCTCGCGATAGCTAAAATTCTGTTACCTCAAATTTTGCCAACTCGAAACTTCGGTGTGGTGTGAGAGATGGATGATCAATCAATCAATCCCACATTAAAGCCTGGAAACGAAAAGGAAGAGAATCAGTCCTGCAACTAGAAAAAGAAGAAACAAAAGCGAAGTACCATTTCGAAAGATTGCGTGATGCCTTGCTTGCTCGCTTGATTGCTTGCAGCGGCCTCGCAAGTTTTGGCTTGTGGCTTCTGTGGAGCCACCACGAACACCGTGAGAGTTGCAGCGCACTGGCGTGACGAAGAGCTATAAACAGTGTAGCTCCTCGAGAGATTCCCTGCTCCGTCCTCAGCATTGAGCCGACGCATCGATCGAGTCTATCTTCTTCGTTGGACACCGACGGAAGCAGGGAAGGCCTGGTCGTTTAATGGCGACGAGCCTGTGTAGAACCAGCTTCAGGCTGGAAAGAATCGGCGATTGTTAGAAAACAAAGTTACTAGAACGAGCAAAGAGATTTAGACTTGCCTGAGAAACTTGCGAAGAGTAGTGATAGGCCATAGAAGGCCGAGGATATGGGTACTGCGACATATAAGTCGCCATGTTGGTGTGTGGAGACACCCGCGGTGGCGGAGGATTAAACGGTGCCGGGGCTCGCATCATATCCTGGTGTTGTTGGTATGCGTGCCTCCAGCCCGATTGACTGGTTGCTTGCGGTGGCATTTGCCTTACAGGAGGACAGCCAAGCTGGGGAAACTCTGTGTTATAATTCACAACAGGAGTATACCGAGCTTGCATACCAAAGGCTGGTGGCTGGTTTAGTCCAAAACCTGGATCAAACCGCTGTGAATACCTGCAAATGCAAAGAAAGGCATCAACGAAGGTTGCAACCTCGGCTAAGAACTTATACCTGTCATAGTTCCGATCGTAATCGGGATCTTTGCGATCTTTCTCTCGGTCACGGAATATAGCAACCTTTTGCCTCGACTTGCTGGATTGATCTTTGTCTGTTTTGCTGCCGCTGCCACCGCTGCTGCTGCTGCTGCTGCTGCAGCTATTACTGCCAGATCCGGCGTTCATCCGCTGCCTTCCCTGCTCAGGGGTTGAAGCGCTCTCTCTTACTTCTACCACCTTTGCGGTTTTCCTCTTCTCTACTTCCAGCAGCTCGTCATAAGCTCTCTGTTCCTGCTCATGCCGAAAAATCCTGGCTCGGGCCTTGTTATACTCCTCGTTCCGTTCCTCCATACTCTTGGAGGCATTGCTTCCGGATCCACTAGCAGCCCCGCTGCTATCTCCACCGGATATAAAACTAGCCTGTGGTCTCTGCTTGATCACAAACTTGGTGTTGGAGTTGCTGCCACCATCCGCGGCAACAGGAATGTCCGCGAGCCTGATCGAGGGAAACTTATTCTCCCCACTCTTCCGGACTATGATCCTGCATCCTTCCACGTTGCTGTCAATCACCGAAGTTATAAGGTAGTAGTGTTGCGCTACCCTGTGAACTGCTAGGCGCAAGTAGGACGACGCCATAGGAGGGAACTCAAGCTGAAACTGCTTTGGATTTCTTACGAATCTCTCCACGTCGTGTTCTAGCCTTAGAACTGGAAAAGAAAACACAATTATTGGTACTAGGAAAGAAGAAAATGCCAAAGACAAGGACTTACTAGTCATACGGTCGTGAGGATTCTGGAGCGCCTCACGCAAGAACTCGTCAATTTGTGCCGAATCATCGTCGCCGCCGCCACTCTCTTTGTGGAGGCCAAGACTGCAACCAGCGGGCACAAGCCGCTTCATACTCTCCTCCAGATCGGCCAGCTCCCAAGAATCCGGGCAAGCATCCTCATTCTCCTCGCTCCTGAGCTCCATTGGCGGGTTCATTCCGGCCATCACAATGGGATCCTCTTGCGGCAAGGTAGCAGCTTCATCGAGAATTCAAGCTCCCAGCCGCGGAATACAAACCCCTAGGCCGTAGCATTTCCTGGATCGCTGGAAACCGGGGCGCTAGCAAACTAGGGAAGCGAGATTCTCACCAGATCTGGCGCCGTAACGGTAGAAGCAGCGCGCACGAATGGAGAGAAGCGGCGCACCCGCACGCCATAGCCGCGACCGCACACAAACAAGCTGATCAGGTTAAATTTTTTTCCCTTACTCTTTGGTCCCATCGCCACCGTTCGCGACTGGACGGCGGGAGATCTGTCTGAGGCAGCCCCTTATCGTGACCGTCCATCTTTCACCATTCGAAATTTAGGGTTTCGCGTGGCTGTGCGCATTGCATTCATTTCCCACCAGACGAACAAGCGAAGATCTCATTTCCTTTTTTTTCGCATCGCCACTCCTTCAATTCGATCCAGTCTGATCGCTCCAGCGTTCTGTTGGTCATTGAATTCGATCGGGTAAAAGTCCGCCACGAAATCAAACGAGTAGAATGAAACAAGATGGTTTTCTCCGTTTATTCTTTTACAATCACCACACACAGCGGCTTTCCGCGATCCAGAAACATAGCGAGCAAGGGAGAAATCCTGCGAGCGCGAGCGCGCGCGGAGGGGAATCGATCGAAGCGATGCGAACTATGTATACGGATGGATGGGTGGATGGATGGAATGGGAAGAGGATTGATTTTGGGGGCGCATTTCTTCACAAATCGATCGGATGGATGGATGGATGGATGGATGGATCAGTCACGCGCGCACTCGGCAGGTCTGGAGGGGAATCTGGCCGAATCGGTGCAGTAGTCGTAGATCATGTAGTTCTTCTTGACCCATTTGAGCTTGCCTGCGTCGCTGGGGCTGAGAGCTTGCCAGGCGGACGAGTCCCACCATTTGCCGCTGTTTGGGCCGCACGATCCCGACGATGCCTGACACGCGTCAAGATCAAAGTTCTTGTAGGAGGCGATGAAGGGGGCGTGGCTCCAGTCGGTCTTGACGAGTCCACCCCTGGTCGCCCAGTCGTCGGCGTTCCACAGGCTCGAGTAGACTCCCATTGACTGCTTCGTGGGGAAAGGCAGGCCCATGTCCTGGTTGTTCTTAAACACGCGAATGGGGGTGGAATCCACGAAGAATCTGCAAAGACAAAGCCCACGATCAATCAGTCTTTCTAGCTAGCTTGCACCAAGCAAAGGAATCCCAAAAGAATCGCAAGAACATTGAGCACAAACAGTGATCCAGAGGACCCAGGAAAGAATAGGAAACAGTGGGTCGATCGAACAAGAAATTTGCGGTGATGGGCGATACCACATTGCTCGATCGATCCAAAGAACTCGCCAGGAAAACAGAGCACGGAGAGATGGGGGGATCGAAAGGGAGAGAATCGGAGGAAATGGGCGAGATGGGTGTGATCACGTACACGATCTGCTTCTGGTTCCAGAGGATCGAGTACGAGTGGAAGTCGGCAGTGGGATCAAACCAGAGGTAGACTCGCTGCTCGCGGTTGCCGACGCCATTGGCGTAGACGTTGGTCTGGAGGATGTATGGATTGCCCGACGTGTTGCCCAGAAACTCGAGATCGATCTCGTCGCGGGTCCTGTAATCGTCCGAGGACATCTGTCACAAGCAACTCCACGGTCAGAAATGCGGAAGAAATGGCGCTGGATAGGCGCGAGTTTGGGAGATTTACGTAGTAGGCTGCCACAGTTCCAGCAGAATCACCGGGAACAAGCTTGATTTGCATGCTCACTCTGCCGAAGAGATACTTGTTCTTGGACGCGAAGCCAGCAGCTGTGGAAGAGAAGGAATCGAACACCCAAAGCCCGAGAGAGCGTGAGCATTGCAATGCGATCGATCCAAGCAAAAGAATCAACCTGATTGATGATCCAAGACGAGACGAACTTGGCCAGAGCCATCCACTTTGACGTGATCGTTGTTGGAGGTGAAGAGATCGTTGAAGTTTCCAGGGGCAGCCTGGGAGACGATCACCATGGTGGCGATCAACACGCAGAGGGCCAGCCTCCCCATTGCCGCGAATGCGAATCTCAAAAGAGCCACACACAAGATATTCCCTTTGGAATTCCCAAGAGCGCCTTCTTCTTCCTCGCTGTTGCGTTCTTCGATCGATGTTCCAGCTCCACGGCCCGGCCACGCTTATAAACGCTGGCCATGCTGGCGCCACGTCACCATGGCAATGATGACATGTAGTATGGGTTCGTAAAGGTAAATTAGTTCAAATTTTCTTACCCCTTGCCCAGGAATTTATTCCCACAGGATGGCATGAGCTGGAAAAATAAAAACAAGACAATCGCCACGCCGGGATTCGTCCAGCGTGTTACGTACGAGCGTACGGCCCGTGCTTAACGTAAGCCCAGGGTCTTTGTTTAGGCAGCTTCTTTGCTGCCAGCTGCGCGGTCAAGATATTCTCCAGCGCTTTTAAGCAGGTGGAGAAAACCCGATTACTTTAATCCCAAAGTATTATTACTTTAATCGGGGCCCGGGGGCCTGCCTGCCGACGACGTAACACACTGGAAATGTTAACAATAGTGCCTGGATTCGAGCCTGCCACTGGTGCCTGCAGGGCCAAAAAAATTCCCCTTAAATATTCCAGGAATTTCCAAATCTTACCGCTGGACTGGCGGCTTGGCTGCCGCTGAGCTGCCACCTTTCTTTCGTAAGCAGTGCAATGATTGGTGACAAACCTTGACTAGCATAGTTTTTACGTGTGCATCTAGTTTAGAGGAGAAATAAAACTATATTTGGTTTTGGAGGCCATGGTTCTTGATGATTCAAATTCGAGATTTAAATCTCGCAGGGAAGCTTCCTGGTAACTTGTCATGCTCTGGCACACATATCATGGTGACTTGCCATGCTCTGGCACAGATATCACATTCAGGCACATATACACATACGGCATGGTGTGTGTGTGTTGAGCCTGCAAAACGCAGTAAAAAAATAAAGTAAAGTGAGTTTGTTCACTGCAAAAGCAAGCCTGTTTGTTGTCACGGACGCTTTCACCACGGCTGGAAATGGGCTGGAGGGGTGTGTGGTAAAAAAAGCGGAGATTTTAATCCCAGAGGGTGAATTTTCAAACACAGGCTGGCTAGCTGTGCTGTCGGGTGATCTGATCTCCTCGGAAGGTTCATCGCATTCAAAGACCGGATATTCGGAGAGCTTAGGTCAGAAAAAAACTTTCCCTGGGACCAACAAACGCGGTCGTCACCTTTCCAAAAAGGTGTCCCCAACCTTATAAATTCTTTTCGCGTCCTATCTACTTACATTGTTGTTGTTGGTGTGCTGGATTCAGCTCATTCTGTCAAGAAAGGGACACTCCACTGCACTGTTCATGTGAGATGTTCTCTCTCTTTCTCTTCTATTTCATAAATCAATCAATCAATCCGTCCCACAACTTGTCTTTGGCAAGGCACAGATCGATCTTCATTCCCAACCATGCGAAAATTTCTCCCCAGCTATAACGCTAGAGACGACTGGGAAAGGGACCGGACTTCAGAGCTTGATTAAAATTTCTTGTCATTGTTTGATAGATCCCTTACGATTATTGGTTCCACCCAAATCCAGCCTGGTTCCCATATCCTCACTCACGGGGGATCTTGACCAGCAAAACCAACCTAGAAACTTTATAGTGATTGGCAAACAAAGTCTAGTATTTATTGTTTGTTGTACAAAAATTACTATAATTTAAATAATACATTTTAAACTTGATAATATTAGTATACAGTAAGGTTTAAGTGTATGGTTACGATACTATATACTAATATTAACATAGTGGGATTTGATAATTGTCAGATTAATTTCAATTCAGACCACTTGCTCCTATATATTAATTAAGGTTTTTGGGCTAATTAATATACATATTTCTATATTCTATATTCCTCATATTAGTGAAGATGAGAGGTAGCTTTAATTGTCTCTAAGGATTTATTTTAGATCTAGCTATAAGCAACCAAAGAAAATGACTTGAAAAACAACCTATAAAGTTCAAATATAAAGGGAAAGGGCCATGAATAAATATGCACCCCTTTTTCCAATCAATTAAGGGTCTTTGGGTTTGAATAATACTAGGCTAGATAACCTCCCGGGAAGTTTAAATTCAAGAGTTTACATTTGGTATTAAAGAGGTTTTGGGTCTAGCTTTTTTAGTTGGCTTAAGGAAATTATAAGATTAACATCTAGTAGAAGAGGGTCTCAAGTCCGACTCTATTAGTTGGGTTAAGAGAATTACACCATATGTTGAGATTGACATTTAACAAATCTAGTTTACTTTCGGCTAAGCTCAACTCGAAAGGTAAGGTGTCAAGAGAGCAAGGCTTTTGGGAAAGCTATATGTGAGACACAAAATCCCTATTCCCCAAAGTGGAGCCGGAAGGGTGCCATGTGGTAGTGGCCGAAACAAAAGCCAAACAAACGTAACACGTTTGGACCAAAAGCTCCGACTAAAAAGGTCGAGAGCGGGAGTGGAACTCCCAACAAAGTGCTCAAGGAACGAGCCCAAAGCGAGCAATAAGCGAGGCTCTAAAAACAAACCCAAAAGGACCAACACAGGACACATGGAAGTGTCCAAGATGGAGTCCGAGATGGACCTGAGTTGGAGTCTGAGATGGACCCGAGTTGGAGTCCGAGATGGACCTGAGATGGAGTCCGAGATGGACCCAAGATGGAGTTTGAGATGGAGTTCGAGATGGAGTCCAAGATAGACTGAGACGGAGTCCGAGATGGAGTTTGAGATGGAGTTCGAGATGGAGTTTGAGATGGAGTTCGAGATGGAGTCTGAGATAGACCTGAGATGGACTTGAGATGGAGTCTGAGATGGAGTCCGAGATGGAGTCTGAGACGGACCTGAGATGGAGTCCGAGAGAATCCGAGATGGAGTCCGAGATGGACCTGAGATGGAGTCTGAGAAGGACCCGAGATGGAGTCCGAGACTGGGACCGAGACCGAGATCGAGACCGGGACCGGGACCGAGACCAAGGCCGAGGCCGAGTCTGAGTCCGAGTTCGAGTCCAAGTCTGAGAGGGTGAAAGCCCAAAGCATTCGTCTCCCAGACCTAGGGGGTTTGGTGAGCTCCAAAAGTATAGTAGGGGGAGGATTGCAATGGAGCCAGTTTGGCCAAGAAAGGCTAGTTTGGCCTAAGAAGGTTGTATGCAGTGTTGGGTGATAAGCTATCCACTGGGAAGTCTAAGACTAGAGTGAACACAGACCAACAAATGGGGTAGCTTGGTGAAGTGTTCAAGAGCCGGCTCTAGTTCCCCCGGGAGATCGACTGGCCAATGCTCCCAGTCCAAGTGTGGGTGGCACTACCTACTTGGATACCTGGTGTGGCTTAACGGAACCTCACTCTAAGCCCATAGCTAGAGCACCCAAAGGTAGAAGGTGGGGAGAATATCTATGAAGCTCACGTAAGGCCACAGTGTTCCGAAATGTTGTCCTAAAGTCCCAGACGATGAAAAGGAAGAGGAGCAATCCTTTAGTGCAGTGACCAAGGACACGGTCACATGGTGAGGAAGTCCCAAAGGATAGTGGACTTAGAGGTTGGGCCTACGGGCCTCGATTTAGTGGCAGTGTTGGCGAACCTGGCCATGAACAGAAAGGGACTTGGTGGGGACTGGAAAAGAGATGTTGGGGAAGGCTATTCCCCATGTCTGTGGGCATATTAAGGATGTTAAGGAGTGGATCTAGGATGATCATACAGAAACAGATGGCCTAGTTTTTGAGAGATAGGACTGCGATGCAGGTGGTGTCGGACCACCAGTGTGACCAAGGTAAATGGGCATGGCCTTAGCATAACGGGATGAGAGGTCAGTGGAAACTTGGGATGTCGATCATGGGGTCGGACACGTGGAGCACTTGGACCAAGTGCAAAGGTTAAGTGGTATGGATGCCATTCTAGGGGTGAGCAAGTCCCAAGCCCTGAATTGAACTTATGGAGGTTGTGAATGAGACTCCTCCAAGTGGTCAGAGGTATGGTTAAGTGACTAAAGTAGAATGGAAAAATTTAGTCATTTACACTATGGCTCTTAACTTCTGTTTATGAAGGAATGAATTTGAAAAAAAATATAATGGATTGTAAACAATCAAAGAGAACAACTTAAAAGATGATTTATGGGGTTTAAATATATAAAAAAAAGGGCTCATATGGTTTTCACCTTTTATTTTATAACTATAAAGTAAAACCTAAACCCTCTATGTGCCATATGCCACATATCACATGCCACATATCCCTAAAGACAATGGAGTGGAACTCAAGTTTTAGGGTTTTGGGCCACTAAATAAAGGAACTGTAAGGAATTAACTCCCCGATGTGTTATAGGCTAAAAGATTCCCGAAAGCACAACCGAAATAATAAAAAGTTCATTGAATGAGATTGAGTCTGAGATCGAGTCCGAGACTGGCTCTAAAACTGAGTTCAAGACTGAGTCCGAGATTGAGTCCGAGACTGACTTCGAGACCAAGTTTGAGACTGAGTCCGAGACCGAGTTCGAGATCGAGTTTGAGATCCGAGATTGGGTTTGAGACTGAGTTCAAAACCGAGTCTGAGACCGAGTTTGAGGTTGGGTCTAAGATTGAGTCTGAGACAAAGTCCAAGGTCAAGTTAGAAATCGAATTTGAGATTGAGTTCGAGACCAAATCTGAATACTAATACAAGTTATGGGGTGAAAGCCCAAAGCATATGTCTCCCGGGGGGGGCATTGCAGAGGGTTCCAAAAGTATAATAGGGATAGTAGGAATCAGTCTTGAATGAACTTTTTAGTGGTGTTTCCAAACTAACTTGAGGTTGAGGTTAGAGCTTAGAGGCCTTGGGTGGAAGTGAGTATATACTCAGGAGGTGCCAGAGGGGCCATCCAAGGAAGTATTCAAAAGTAGCTCCCACTCTTGGAAAGGAAACTAATTACGGTGCTCTCAGCTCATATGGAGTGATACCCCACTTAAGTACCTTATAACTCATTAGTCCTCACCCCTCTTAGAGGCTTGGGCCTTTCCTTTGGGATGAAAGTGGGCAAGTAGGGGTATTCATACTAGGTTGTTAAACTATTGTGTTTCCCTCTAGTGTCCTAAAGCAAGTGTTGCACCGAAGGCTTAGGATTTAGAGGGTCCTATGATCAAGTTTTGTTGTACCAAAGGATGTTAAGAACCTGGAGGTTTAGTGTGCTTGGCTACTTATGCCTGTAGGGAGCATAGCCGAATCTTAAGTCCAATCTAACCTGGGGAGGGAGATTGGGAGAGAATTTAGGAAACCATGGATGAATAGCTAATGCTCTATTGCTCATGTAGTGAGTTGCTAAAACCAAGTAGGACCAAGTAGAAGCTGGTATAATAATAGGAACCTTAATGAGGGAAGTTAACTAAAGCCAAGTACCTTAGTACCTTAGTCAAATAGATAAGGTAACCTAGCAAATTGGAAAGAAAAAAATTTATGGCTTATAAGAACAAAACTAAATTTCTAAGCATAGAACCAAGGAGCAAAGGTACTGGAGCATGAAACAACTCTCAAGCGTATAGCTCAAGGAGCAAAGGGACAAGAGCACAAAGCAATTTGAAATAGTTATAAAGCATCTAACATCCTAATGCCAGGACCAGTAGACAAAATAGAGCCAAACAGAGTCTAGCACTATTTCAGCATGTCAGTGGCCTAATGTGAGGATATAGGTATTCTACCAGCTAGTATGGTGTGGAACTTAGGCTTAGACACTTTAAACATGGTAAGTTATCATCTAGCGAATATTAAGAGACTAAGTTTAATATTGTGGGGGTTCCCAACATTAGTAATTGCAAATCAATGCCAGGAGTTTCTCAAACTAAGTTGAGTCTGCTTAGCAAGAAATAGGAGTTCCTACCTTATGTTTATCCAATTTAAGTACACAGGCATTAATCAGTTTCTCCGCTAGCTTATGTGGAGACTAATAAGGATCTAGCAATACTGACTTCCTACCATCGTGGCAATAAGGAAAGAATATTCGAAAAAATTAGCCGACAAATAACTTTCAATACCTATAGTCATATTTGCAACATAATGAATAAAAATGCACCCCTTTTTCTAATTGGTTAAGGGTCTTAGGATACTTGGGATTAATTGTCCTTGGGTTTAAATAATAATGGGTAAAGTAACTTCCCAGGAAGTCCAAATTTAGGAGCTTATATTAGTTTTTGCATCATTAAGATCTCCTTTTCTTGATAACTTTTTCAATTTTTTCTCTTTTGGTTTCTCCTTTTTGTTCATCTTCATGATAGAGCATTAGCCTTCTCCTCCTTTGACTTTGGAGCAACAATTGGTGCAATTACTTGATGCTATATGGTTATAGTTGAACAATCAAACTCAATTAATGGCAATATTTATGACATGTGGTACAACTCCTCTTGCTCTTACTACCAATCCTCACATTCAGCTAAAGTTCTTTCATGGGAGTCTTAGGGATGATGTGTACCATTGATTCAATCACTTTATAATGATTGTCACATGTCATTCTAGGGATGAGTTAGTGTTTGCGTGAGTTTCCCACATATCTCCAAGGGATGACACTATAGTAGTAGAATGGTTTGAGTGCAGCCACTCGTGAGGATTGGAGCATTCTTCTAGACATTTTCAAACGTGCATTTAGACATGCCGATGATTGAAATGACGCCTTCTAATAATTGCATCATCAAAAGCTATTTAATATTCATTTCTAAAACTTCTTGTTTCATGCGGAGTCAAATATGTCAAAGTGGATCAAGTTAGGAATGTTGTGGTCAATATTTTGTCAAGATTTTGTAAAACTTGTGCATACACTTACTTCAGCCACCTTTGATGATGCACTTCACTTGACACAACATTATGAAACATCACATCTTCCAATTCTTATTGCATGTCCTTCAACTTCATTTCATATAAGAGATGGTTTTGTTCTAATTAAGGTTAATCCTATTATTACTTGAGTTCAAGGACAAGGGCAAGGACATGGTCGTAGTCGTGATGTCTACTACTAGTCATATGATGCAATTGGTCACACTTATCAGCATTATCAGTGTTTTCCATATTGATAATCTCCATTTTCTAGGTGGAAACCTTAGCATCAACAACGTCCTATTAATGCTATTGTATTAGAAAGTTTGGACATTGAGATGCTTCTAGGAAATAAAGAATCATACAAGTAGCAAAGGGTCCTTGTGCAAATAAGTTGGTGACCCCTCCATGTTTTTTTCAAGAGTATTATCAAGGGGTTCATTTGGCACCAATTCATCAAATGTTTACTTTCCAAGTTTAGTTTTGTAATAAGAAGTCTCTTATTATTTTTTCCATATTAGTTGATATAAACTTGACTTTATCCTTTATTGCTTAGTCTGTTAACACAAGTTGCCATCTCTATTTGCGTCATGTGGTAGAGCCAATTTTCATTCTTTATGGCCATATGCACGAGATGAGGCAAATGTAGTTGTGCATATGGGCAATCTCAAGCTTCAGTTGGTACTGCTCGATGGGCTTTAAAACTTTATATATATAATTTCAATGTTATTCATCACCTGGGGAGTTTTATGACACCCTTTCTTGAGCTTTTCTTCCTTCTTTGCTCTCTTTTTATATTTTTAACAAGTTTGTTGTTCCAAGGTTTGTGGATTTTTTGGACAAGAATTTCGTGTCGTTAGCAGTTGTTATACTTAATGTTTAGTATTCATAAGGTGCAAAGCAAAATTTACTTTCTCTTGATGAGGTTCATAAAGCTCAAAAAGTTGAGTTATGGATCTAAAGTTTTCACAATAAGTTTGAGAATTTTGCATCACTTATTGATAACTTGCCATTTTGGCATTTGTATTCTCAATATCACATTGAGGACAAACTTCTTTATTTTGTGGGGATGAATTTCAATGATCATTTATGAGTGGTGGTGCCTTCAATTTTTATTTTATACTTTCTCCATACCTACTATGATATGTAGGAATATGGGACATCGTCATATGATTTAGAAGTTACTAAGTTTTTCTATTAACTGAAGATATGACATGATGTTATATGTTTAGTGTCAAGCTTGTAATACTCTTTTTCGTGCTGCGGAAGTACAGGCATTTGATTTGATGGGGCCTTTTCCACATTCAACTATTAGCAATGAGTATGTCATTATTATTTTAATTACTTAACTTGGTAGAAGTTGCTAATTCGTCTGCAATTGTTATTAGATACTTCCTCCTCAATCAAGTGGTGTTCTAACATTATTATCTAGAGTGAATTCTTTCAGATAATAGTCTTGCATTTATAGCTGAGGCATTTCACATCTTAACATCTTGGTTGGGGATATACCACACTTTCACGAGTGCTTATCATCGACAATCATATAGTTTGGTAGAATGGTTTATTCGAATCTTTAAAGGGATGATTGTGAAGTACATGAACTTTTAACATTTGAATTGGGATGGTTATTTGCCATCTTTTTAGTATATGGATTTTATAGAGGTGTTATTGGTGCTTCACCATATAAACTCTTATATGGTCATGATCTAATACTACTAATAGAATTGAGTTTATCTTTGTAATTGCCATGAGTTGTTGATACTAGGTCTTGGGATTAATATTTGACAAACATTCTTCCACTAATCTAAGCATAATCTACTAAACACTTGAGCCATATACAAGTGGGACAACAACAACACTATAATTCCCATCATCATCCACATATGGAATACAAAATAAATGATTTAGTATTAATCTATTTTCCTAATCTTACAATACATGGTTTGTCTAAAGGGCTTTTTACTCAGTGGAAGGGACCATATCATGTGTTGTGGCAAGTTGGATCACAAGTTTATAAGATTTGGCATAATGTCTAATAAGTTAATCCTCCAAAAATTATGCATGTATAGAGGCTGAAACACTTCATATAAAGAGATCAAGAACAATTAGCACCACTTACAGATCTACTAATATCTCCTTCAAATGTTCCTCCAGATCTTGGCCCATCCACTAGAGAATCTTGACTATCTTCTATCATTCCGAGAAAAGGGGATGATATGAAGTCTAAGTGTACAACTATGATGCCATATACTAATATTAGTGTAGTGAGATTGTTTTCAATCCAAACCACTCATTCATGTATATCAGCTAGGGTTTTTGAGCTAATTAATATATATTTCTATATTCCATTTCCATATTCTATGCATTCACATTTTATATATTTATAAACAAATATAAGATAAACAAGTAAGAAGTTTACATTATATTAGATAAATATAGTTTTATATTATTATTACATGTTTTATATCCTTTTGTCCTTGGTCCTTTATGGCAATGAACCATAGGATAGGATATGTATATATATTAATTATAGAGGGGCAATTGGTTTTTTTCCCAAGATCATAAACCTATAAAGCTAAACCCAAACATTAAGGTCCCCCTGTTTCAATTTGCTGCTCAGAGGCAAACCTCCCTACCCTCCACACCAATCAAAGTAGTGGCTTATTGGTCTAGAGTGCCTGAGAAAGATTAAAGTCACTATAACTTATAAATGTATGTTTTGGTAATAAAAGGTATTTGTTTATATGATATATTATTTCAGTGAAGTACAGAAGTTATGCCTGATTTTACATTATGAACAAGAGGCACTAACTAAAGAAACTAATCAATTTCAATCTCCTTAGCAAGCAACCTAACTAAAAAATCCAAGAGATTCCAATCTCCTCAACAAGCAACTTGATGTTTGGGAGAAGCCCATTAGCCATTAGTTTATGTAGCATATATAAACTTGCATAGAAAGATTTGTGGAAAGACATGTTACTTAGTAATAAAAAATATACCTAAAACTAGTTCATACCTTACATACTGTTTGATTGTAATTTTGTAATTGAGAGTTATCATTCACTCTTTATGCCCAATAATTCCACATTCTCCATAGCTAAAATTATGGTGAAAAGCTTTATCCAAACTAGGAATATATTTATAGATTTCTTTAGTTTATTATTTCTTTTATTACCTCTTTTGTATATATATATTAATTTATATAAATATTAATATTATTTTAAAATGTATTTTAATTCATACAAGGAAATAGAGCACACTAGTTGGATTTTGAGTGTCTTCTAGATACCACAAGATAAACTCATCATCATTGTGTGCTTGGGGCTATTTCCTTGGTGAAAGTAATGAAAAACACTTTTCAGATGATTAAAACACAAGAAATTTATGAAACTATCACAACTATAACAAGATCTATTTACTCACAAAAAAACTATTGCGCTTGATGCCTCAAGCATCTAAAGAAATACTTTGAGGGGAAGTACACCTCCTGAGGGGAGGTATACCTGGGGTAAGCAGCCATGCAAAAACTTATGGTAGCCTCCAAAATATATGAAAAAAGGCATATATGTGCTTAAATTGTTGTAATATATATTTATGACTTACAAAATAATATTTTGAACATAACAATTTTTTTATGCATGGGCATGCTTTAGTGCTTACCATATAAAAGTCCAGACATATGCAATTATTTCTGCTATGTAAATTCCAACTTTATATCAATTTTTTTTTATATATCAGCAAGATTCATGATATTTTCTAGTGGGGCAAGTTAGATCTTTGAGAGTATTTTGGATACCACGGGCTAAACTCACCATCTCTATGTTCTTGGGGTTATGTGAGAAATCCACTTGAGGATGAGTAATATGATATAACATTAGAACTACTTCAAGCCATGCAATCCAAAGGTTATATACTAAATTCACAAAGTTATATGACTACTCTCAATGTATGCTTGAGTTTTGCTACTAAAGAAGAAAGCAGGGAGATAGATATAGGTTTTGTGAAACTAGTGGCACTGGAGTGAGGCATAGCTTTGCACTGTTAGGCAACTCAAAGCAACAAAAGCAACAGTGGGGACTCAAAGTTTGCAGCAGTATTGGGGCCTAGCAATAGGGAAGAGCTTACGTAGAGATTTGTTGCTCTGAACTAGAGAGAATCCAAGTCATAGTGATGTGCTTAGTGGACTTTTACTACAAAGCTGGAAGTGTGGTCTTAACTCAATAGATTATTGACTTGATGCCATTGAAAGATCTTGTGGCCTGGACAGTGGATACAATGGCTAAGAAGACACTACCTCCATGTTTAAAAGCTTTCACAGCATGTAAGATCTTGGTCTTCATTCTGATAGCTTTATGTTCCTTTCAATCATTGGGCTTGTGAAACAAGGAAATGAGTATTTGTATGCAATGGAGATAAAATATAAAATTTATCTTGGATGTGAGTACTATTATGGAGTGATTGATCTTTTAGGATGAGTAAAATCATTTGGATAATGCAATGATAGTGTTAAAATCTATGTCTCTAGAGCCAACTTGTATAACCTAAACTACCATTTTGAGCATGTGTAAGAAATAGAAAGATGTGTAGGTTGGGAAAATTGCATACAACACTTTAGTGAAGATTGATAAAAGGAACAATGTTACATATATACTTATGGCTAATTTATATAGAAATTAACATTTGTATGTCTGTTAAAAGAACAAAAGTTAGCAGCCATAACCAAGAAAGCATTAACTAAGCACTATTGTAATGTGTGATGTTGTGACAAGACAAAAAACTCTTATTTAATACCTTAATTTTGGTGTGGTGCTTCTCATCCCATTTTTCCACAGATTGCTTATGAATTTTGCTTGTGTAAAACCTATGTTGCATACTTGTGTAAAACCTTTGCTAACTTTGTGGTGATGTCATATTTTTTGAGATGATATGGCATTAGTATTACATGGCAATCTGAGGTATTATAATCTATACACACATAACATACTTTATAACAAAAATATTATATACATAATCATATTTCAATTGTTTATATAGTAATCAAAAAAATAATTATGTGTATACAATCATATATTCATTACTATACAAAACTCACTTTTAGAAAAAAAAAATTATAAAATTTTCTTCTCAATTACCCATGCCTGATATCATATTTATTTTTCAAATCCATTAGCCAAAACATTTTTTTAATGAAATCTCAATTTTACCATTAACAAATAATAATAAATTACTACACATTTCATGTAACAACACTTAATACTTAATAGTAGTATTATTAATTGATCAAATAAAGTTTATATTTATAAGCATGTTTACACAAGATTAATCTTATTGCATATAAACTAATGATATAAAGAAGAATATACTAAAAAAAATTATAAATTAAAAACATGTTTATAAATTATAAATAAAAATTAATCTAAATAAATAATAACCGTTAGATGGTAAAATATTCTAGAACATTTAAATATATCCTAAGTATATTCACTACTATCCTAGTGCCTAAGCAAACCAGAAATAATTTATAACTTTTATTTTAAAACATTGGGCGGGAGCTAAAGGGAACGAGTACTTGTCACTAAGCCTTTTCCATCAGCGGGTCTTCACTGCATCCAGGCTCTTTGATCCAACCGGCCGCCCGCCTCTGGCATACCTATAGATCCAGGTACTGGCCGCCACGAAAGCGATGAATGCCACTGCCGCCCCCGTCGCCATCGCCGCCAGGACCGCCAGCGGCACCAGGATAGGACTAAAAAAGAGGAGTATCGGCGAGATGAGCAAGAGTGCCACGGCGCCACCCCCCAGCGCCATCGCTCCCACCGCCAGGATCGCCAGGATGCCAAGAACGCGGCGTGCCGAGGGCGATCGCTGCTTGAGATGCTGGAGCGTGATGCCGGAATCATTGGATCTGGACTTGGCGAGATCGCTGTAGTTGGAGGCCATGGCGATCGAAGAGCTTGTGATTGATGGATTGGAGATGGAGAATTGAAGCTGTGTGGGAAAGAACAAGAGATCCAATGGTTTTTTATTTTGATTTGGGGCTGGCATGGGCGTCGCACCTGGCAGCCTGTGGCTCACACGGAGGATTGCATGCAGCAAAGGTAAAATCTTTTTCTCGAAGTTCTTTCGTAAAAATTTATTTGTCTGCAAACTTAGCTCTACCAGTTTTATTCATTCGAGTCATCATCAGAAGAAGAAGAAGAAGAAGAAAAAAGAGAAAACGGTTTTCTGTCAATAGAGAGATCCCGAGCCTGGAAATTGATCTTACTGTAAAACTTGGCTTGGGCGAGAGGATGAAAACGAAGCCACCGGAGAGCCTAACGTCGTAATGAGCAACGCGCACAGGTTCGTTCCTTCGTTCGCTTCCTTGATTTGTCTTCCCTTTCGTCGTCACTCTTTCTATAGCTTCTCGCAAACAGCATTCGTGTACTCGGTTGTGCCAGCGTTGCCTCCCAGATCGCCCGTCAGGTACTTCCCTTCCTCTATTGTCTTTAGCACAGCGTTTTGGATCTTCTCTGATTGCTCATTCATGTCTCGACGACGTCTTTGTGGCTCTTGTCTACTGTGATGAGAATTCGTTACAAAAATACCTTCTCGACTGTGTGTGTCGTTGGGAGCAGCCTTCTCTTCTGGAGAGTGACAATACTCTGGTGAAGAAGTGGCAAAATTCACAAAGGATGGCTTCCTCGTTTTAAGAGACCAGAATGTTGAGATATGTTTTATTTGTACTTGCGGTCTTGGCACGGTTGCGCAAATATTATGGCTTTGCAAAGTTACAGTGGAATGCAAAATCTATATCAGCACAGTACATGATCACCCACAAACACGACAAGCTTGCACATAGTCAAATCCAGTCTTGAAAATTTCTGATGCAAATTATCCAGGTTAGTGAAATAACTAAAGAACCTTGTCAGACTTGATTGGTCTTGTTTCAAAGTCAGTGCATCGTCTTGAGCACTCAGAAAATATAGTTTTTCACTATGGCACTTCATGGCATATGATCAGGTATATAATTCTGAAATTAAGATCTCTTTAAGGTGTTGTGTTTATAAGAGATGGAGATAGATAGATAAATAGATATTTATAGTCACTGCAGGAAATGAATTCAAGCAAAACATTTTTCCCCTTTCCTAATTGGACACTCTTAACCCAAAGATGTATGTGCATTGTAGGGGTTCTTTTTGGCATTTTCAATATGTAAGTTTTAAGTTTTTCAGTCAAAGGAGAATATTTTGTTGCAAAAACTTTGAATAATATGAGTGGTGGTGCTTAAAATCGACAGTCACAATGCAGCCACCTGTTTAAAATATTTTTAATGGTTGTGACCACATTTACATTTTAAGGGTACTGAAATTTTGCTTAGCAAATTCAAGAGTGATATGGAGAGATCTTGATGATGTACGGTGCAAAATAAGAGAAATAGAGGGACTAAAGTAACACTTTGTGTCCTTTTGGGAGAACAGAAAAAAAGGGAAATAAAAGGGGAGAAAGAGAGGGATTAGGGTAACAGTTTGTGTCCTTTTGGGAGACATTTTCAGTGGTGTGTATGTCTTTGGCCTCTTGTGATCACTACCTAGCTTGCTTTTTGCTACATTAAACAACCATTACATTGAGAGGTATGGATCTTGAGTTAAGGGATCTTTGTGACTCAGGGGATTAGATTGGTGCAGGCAGATTTGGGAATTTAGAGGGTATTTGAGGGTTGAAAGATGGATTAGAGCTTGCATGTATACAGAAATTCATGAACTGCCCTGGGACGCTGAGGGGGAGGGTGTGCTTTTCTGTACTGGAGTCAACTTGCTCCAAAACCGATAAACATTTCAAGAAATCTACTCTTTGCTGCTTGCAAGGAAAAGAAGGACAAAAGCGATGGCAGCCCTGAGACAATAAAATGCTCTTGATGCCATAGTAGCAAACCTCCCTAAATTCATAGGAGAATTGGAGGAAGACCTAGGCTGCATTTGGAAAGTGTGAAATCATTTCTAGCAGCGATGGAGGACTCACAGGTGGCATACTTCTGCTTGTCACTTTCTGGTGAGGCTCTCTTGTGGCAGCTCACACAACAACAGGCGGTTAACTTTGAGTCTCTCACAAAGCTTTTCCTTACTCGTTTTGAGATGCTAGAGAGCAAAGATCATGTGATGGCAAAGCTTGATTTTATCTGTCAGCAACCGCAAGAGCCTCTAAGGGCTTCTAGATGTATATCTGAAAATGAACCTACATTCATGTGTTGCATCCTGATCTGGCTCAGAAAGTACATTACAACAAACCAACTATAGTGAAGGCTGTGACATTAGAGGCAGAAACTCAAGAGCCAAAGTACTTGATCGAGATGGGATCATCTTCCTCTATCTTTATATTCTCAGTGCATCAGAAATCAACATCATCATTGGAAATTTGCATGCAGGACGTTCTCACTACCATAGACAAAGGTCAAGAGAGAGAAGCTGCTAGCTTGATTGGCATCAACATGACTTGGATAGGAACACATTCCTATAAACTCGGTTGTTACCTCGACAGTCTCAGACCTAGTTGCAAAAACGTCTATTTACCAACAGGATGGCTTGCCTCTGGAATTTTTTCTAGCTTATCATGTGAACAGTTACTATAGACCATGAGGTCAAGGATGTGGTTTCCCATCAGACTGCTGTGCCTCCTAGTTATCACAATTCACCTCAGTGGCCACCACCACTGGCTCCGGTGGCTTGGCAACCAATGGTGTATTCAGTGCCATATTAGTCCCCAATTTTTGTTTCTACGAGGCACATAGAAGATCGTTGTTTCTGAGAAGCACAAATCTGTGGAGGCTTTATCCAAGGAGTTTTTAGACATGTTTGTGTGGAGTTATAAGGACTTGAAAGGTGTAGATCCTGATGTTATCATGCACCATATTCTACTCAAGACTAATGCAATACTGATTCAACAACCAGCTCACCAGATCAATCTTGTTCTTAAGCCTCTTATCAAGCAAGAGATTCAATTCAACTATATTTAGCTGGTGGAGGTCGCTAATTGGAGTGCTAGTACTTAAAGCTAATGGAAACTTAGAAGTAAGCAAGGTCCCGACTCTGTGTATATACTATTCTTGATGTGATGGCAGGAAAGGAAGTACACAGTTTTATGGATGGGTTTTCAAGTTATAACTAGATTCAAATTGCAAAAGAGGACCAGCTTAAGACTTATTTTCACACGTCATGGGGAATTTTTTCTTATCAAGTTCTCCCTTTTGGAACTCTATCAACCTTTTAGCAGTTGGTGATGTTCATGTTTCATGACCTTATGTTACACTTTCTTCCTATTTATATAGATGACTTTGCCACAGGCACTAGCAGAGGTCACCTATCCAACTTTCTAGGCATTTTTTGTGTCCAAACTCAACTCATAATAAAAGTGTTAGTTTTTTGTACTAAGGCTCTTAAGGCACCTTTTCAATGTGTGAGGCATTGTTAACTTCAGCAACATAGTTAACATAAGTCAAAGGAAAGCTCAACAGTTACATTAAGGCATTGGGAAAATTCACCTAGGGTAAGTAACTTAACCTACCTTAAAAGCTTGGGGGTGAGGAACCTCAAGATGAGGCCTAGGGAGGCTAGACATTTTTATCTTTTAGTCCTGGATCATAGAAAGTTTTTTTTGGAGATTTTATAAATTATAAACATGTTCACAAATTACAAAATATATAAATTAATGTGATTTGAAACTCTTTGATCACTCTCATAAAATCCTGGACATGATGACAAGAATGTAATCTCTTGAGATTAGAGAGGTCTCATTTTGCCACAATTCTAAACAACATTGATTTAAATTTGAAGTTTGATCTAGTGTCTAACCTTCCTCCTCTCCCCTGAAACTTCTAGAAGCATTCAAGGTGAAACATTGCGACATTTGAGTTTAAACCCTGAACAATTACATATTTTCTTCCAGAGATCGTTTCCACTGAGTGAGGAAGAATATCTCCTACACTTGGACGATGTGGCCAACGCTCTCCAGTGCTGGGGAGCCACGGTGATTCGCTCCAGCCTCGAGAAAACAGAAGAGAGGCCACGCATTGGCAAAGCCGTGGACGAGTCGGATGGCCATGCCAATGAATGGATCAACCGGTAACTAAAAGCTCTTCGATAAACTCTTAGATCGATCCACTCGATCTCTTACAACAGTTGATGAATCGAGCTCAGGTCCACCGAGTCTGGCTTGAAAGGCATGCTGAAAACAAACTCGCTCGCGTCTGCTGCCCGACATAGTGTGTCAATGACGCAGCTATGGAGTTTCTTACTGGACACCACGAAGAAATCCGAGCTTAGGCAGCTAAAGCATCGACGAGCAGCATCAACGTGGCCGGATCGACTGCAAGCCAGCAAGATCGAGACGAAAGAGCTCTCATCTGGCCGTAAACCATCGCAACTCATCGAGCTCAAGATCTGGAACGCTCTTTACGAGCAAAGGCTAGCGGTCTGGGATTGAGCGCAACAGGCCAGGAGAGAGTTCACACTGAGACGTCAGCCAAAACTAAGAATTCGCTCGTCTTTCTCGAAAGGTGGCGATGGCATTCTTTGCGAGAAAACGTAGAAGCCATGACACTCCACGCAACGAAGTTTCTCTCCGGCATGGAGTGAAAGATCGAGGCAGCGTTTCGAATGAATCCATTGCGCGCGTATCCGTCGAGCATAGCAGTCCAGGAAACCAAGCTCGCCTCCTCCATCGCCGGGAAGATCTCCTCGGCCTTGGACAGATGCCCGTTTTGGGCATACGCTGCGAGCATCGCTGTGCAGGCGATGAGATTCCACTCGGCCATGGCACGAAAGAAGAAATCCTCGGCGCTCGCCAGATCTGAATCTTGGATGTAAGCCAAGAGCATCGAATTCCAGGAAGAATCGATCTTGGCGGGCATGGAATCAAATAGCTTTCTCGCTTCGACGGCATGCCCGAGCTGGGCATACACGGTGATCATCGCGTTCCAACACAGCTCGTCCCGGACGGGGGTAGAATCAAAGAGAAACCGCGCCGATTCCAAATCCCCGAGCGAGCGTGTGGATCATGGTAGTGATCGTGATGGCGTCGTGCTCCGGCATGGCGACGAAGAGGATACGTACACGGCACAGATGCCCTCTCTTGGCATACGCGTCCAGCATCGCATTGCAAGAGACGAGGTCGCGGTTGGGCATCTGGGCGAAGAAGAGCTCTGCCACTTTGATCGCCTCTTCTCCCTCCATTTCCCCTGCCACCAAGAATGCCGAGAGCATTGTGTAAGGAGACGAGGCTCCTCTCGGGCATGGAATTGAATTGGGATTTGGTAGCAGCCAAATGCCTAGCTGTGGCATATGCGGCAAGCATTCCATTCCACGCAATCAAATCCCACTCTGGCATTGACTGGGCTTGATTTATTAATTTTGTTTCGGGCGAGATTGCACACATGAAGTCATATCCATTTTTCCCGTGCATAAATTTTACAAATTGTACATGTGGGACAACAATGCATTATAAATCTCTTCGGTATATAAAAATGTCAGAGAGCGAGACGAAAATTTAAATAAAAAACAATTACCATTACTCTAGCAAAGTTACAGGCAGGGTAAATTCATCTTATCGAGACCTAAAGTAAGCTTTGGCTTGCAAAAGACTCAAGCACTTATTATATAAAAGACCAATCACCATAGATCTTGTATTGTCTCGGCATATATAAATATATGATCCAGAGCACAATTGTCTCTAATATTTGACCATGATGTGCTGCCTAAGATCCTTTCGCTTGTTTTCACGAACCATCTTTGTTTGGGTTTGGTTGACAGCTCCGTCAACATTGTATTACACTATTTCTTCATTTTTCTCGAAAAGTTTACTGGAGAAAACCTTTTCTCTCATTTTTTATTAAATTCTTCAGATCCATAAAATTGGCCTTCAGTGATAGTTTTGATGCACCATTCCTAGTTCTCAAGCAGCTCCTAAACACCTAAATTGGAAGTATGATAAATATCTTCCAAGGTGAGATGTGCAAAAGACTTTTTAATACCCTCTCCACATTAAAATTACATCTTGTGAAACAAAAAAGCTATGAACTAGTGAAAAAAACTAGAGTACCTGTGAACATCAGTTCTCAGATGCTTCGTAAAGCGCTCTCTAGTTACTCCAAATGAGTAGTGCAAGAAGAAGTGTGTCATCGTGACAGTGACATCAGAGTACTTCTAAACTTGGGGTGGAAAACTTCTCGAGCAGCAGGCATGTCTCCACACTGAGCAAGCATGTGAGTAGTGGATTCCGCTCTCCCGGATCTGCGAGTGGAGCTATTCTCTGCTAAGTCGCCACGTGCCTTGAGCGCCACCATGAAAAGTCTGAGCGTTTGGCTGCCGGTTTGCTCGTAGCACTCAAGAGCAAAGGTTGTTCTTGGCATATCCCAGGAAACAATGTTTTGCTGCTCCATGCAAAGTCTCAGCGTTTGGAGGCAGGCCAGCTTCTCGTTGCATCTGATAGAAGACGTGCATGTTCGTGTTCCAGGCAACCAACGTCGTGTTTCTTTGTCCTCCTGAACACTTCTGATGGTTCCACAGTCCACGAGGCTGCTTGGGACGAATGCATACGGCTTTGTATTCACAATTTGCGAGGTAGACCAACCTATCCTGTTCTTCGTCCCATCCTGTTGAACAACCTGTGTTGCAAGCCGCAGTGTAGACTTCGACCATACTATCACAATTGCACTTGCTTGATTCCCGGCTTGACTCTGGAGAAACTTATCTGGCTGCTATGCCCTGCACTGCTTCTTCTCATTGAAATTGAGATTTGAGCGCCTGCAAGAACAGAGAGCAAAAGTAGTACGTTACCTTTTCTCAAACCTTTCGTCTCAAGAAACTTCTCTGGCCTTTGGAGGTGCACTAACGTCTGCTCCCCCGTCACTCTAGAGGATAGCTCAGTCAAATCGAAACTTGGTAGGTTCTTGCTCTATTTTCCAGTCCATGTTCCGAGCCAGCTGTGAAATAACTTCCAAGTCTGGTAGTTGACCCTTGTATGTGATCTGAGCAAGAGCCTGCTGTCTTCTTGCTCTGCAACTTCATCTCCTTGAAGATTGTTTGTACACAATCTTCCATGTGACAACGCATGTACTGTGCTGACTTACGCGTCATTGCCAGTGTTGGCAAGACACTTTGAGGAGAATCTTAGAGTGCCATTGCTGTGCGAACCACGAGTGTGAGCTTCCAGCTGTTTCTTCACAACGATGGTGGTGGTGGTGGTGGTGGTGGTGGTGCTGGTTGTGGCGTCCTCCATGGTGGTGACCATGGTGGTGAACAACCAGAGGAGCTCCATCACCGTGATGATGATGGTACACTGCTGCTGCTGGAGCTGGATGGTGGTGGTGAGCATGATCGAGGATAGCAGGCGCTGGAGCTAGATGAGCAGGGTGGCTGCGCTGGGGCTCGATCTGGAGCGTCACCTTGAAGAACTGGAGCTAAAGCTGGCGCTGGCTCGTGGCCTTGGTGTCCATGGTGGTGTGCTGGATGTGCTGGAGCTAGAGCTGGAGCTCGTGGGTGTGAAGCTCGGTGATGGCCGCCATGCCAGGGCACTTGAGCTGGGCGGGCAAGCATTGGGGCGGCGTGAGTGCGAGAGACCATAGCTTACCTGACGAGAGCTTCGACAATAGAAAAATCCAAGCGAGAAAGATTATAACCTAACCCTTGACTTAGAAAAAATAAAGAGGTACTTTTGGCTTTGTGAAAACAAAAACAGCTGGTGACGCTGTGCAAGGGTGCCATTGGGCTTGAGCATGCCAAAGAGCCCAAACCTAGATGATTTAATCTCACAATCACGAAATGCTCTAGGTACAAATATTTCAAAAAGAGAAAATAATTTTAATTTGATAGCAACTCCTTTTTAGGCTCAATCTTAATGTAATAAATGAAACTTTTTTACTTGTTTTTCAAACCTTTGGAAACTTAGCACTCATTGAATGCAAGTCATGGAGCTCATGGAAACATAGAGCATCAGCGTGAACAAACTATTTCCTTTTCAAAAAAGTGGGAAAAAGAAACACAAGATAAATGTCTATCCATTGTTATTTTGATGGTCTCGGGATGTACTTGATGAGTTTTCTGATGTTTTTCCATTTGAACTTCCTCATGGGTTACCTCCATTACGAGGTGTGGAGCATGGGATTACATTGGAGCTGGGGACGCGGCCAATTTACCGGCGTCCATTTCGGTTAAGTTATGCGGTTTACTTGGAGAAGGTTTTTCCTGATTTTGGTTTGTCGGAGGACATCATTAGTGATCGAGATTCAAAGTTCACTAGTGGATTTTGGAAAAGTTTTGCAAAGGCTATACAAGTGACTTTGAAACTCTCGAGTGGAGATCATCCTCAGACGGATGGACAAACTGAGCATGTGAATCAGGCGGTGAAGGATATGCTACGTTGTAGCATTGGTCAAAGGCAAGGACAGTGGGATTTATATCTTCCGTTGGTGCAATTTGCTTACAAAAATAGCCAACACAGTAGAACCAAGCTAAGTCCTTACTTTGCCATGTTTGGAAAGCATCCTCGAACAACAGTGGAGTTGGGATTGCATTTGAGTAAGGACGTTCAAGATAAGCTTGATTCCGAGGCAATTGATCTAGCCACAGAACTTGATGAGATTTTGGTGGTGTGTAAATGGAATTTGCAAGTAGCTCAGGAGCTTGAGCAAGATTCCCTAGAAAGGGTGATCACCGGCACAACTCGTCCTTGGGACAAGGACTTTGTTGGGGGGGAAGAATTGTTAGGCGTCAGCTTTGACTACATGGTCAACGTCGGTTAAAGGGAGGCTCAAAGGTATATTAAGGCATGTTAGGGTAAGGGACTTAACCTACCCTAGAGCTCACAGTGGAGCTTTTGAGGAACCTCAAGAGGTGGCGTAGCATAGTCTAGGGCAACTAGATCTTTGTCTTTGCACCGGATCATAACATTGGTATTAGACGGTGCAACATCCATCCATAGCTCCCCCAAAGGTCAACACCAGTAAAATTGCTCAAAACACCTGGAACGATCCAATAATTGAACATATTTGGAGATGCTGGGTATCGATCTCGGTGCCTCTTGCATGCTAAGTGAGCACTCTACCATTTGAGCTACATCCCCTTAGCAAAGAAACAAAAATGCTAATCTTTTCTCTTCACCATTCTAATACTCATTCTTGGAGATTCTGGCATCTTTTGTTGCATTTCAAGAGCCTTTTGAGTGATGAGCTTTGGAAAGACCACCATCTCCAGTAGGTTTCTATAGGCAAGCATCTGCATCTGCAGGCAACCATGAAGAATGTTACTAATGCTTATAATAATAATAATAGTATTCACAAGAGGGGGACGAAAAGAGAGTGTTATTCAATAGGATGAGTAAAGCAATTGGTAAAACCAACACAATATAAATTAATTGGTATGATCTTCAGTAGCAATCAAATTGTATAAACACTAATATTATTTGGTATTTTGGTTTGCTAGTAAACATATTTAGCTACATAATTGTATAGCTAAAAGTCTTTTAAACTGAGTAACTTTTTTTTCTTACAAAATTTCAAAATTGGAAACATCACCTTTACATTCTTTCAAAGTTTAAATGCATTTGCTTTTGGTCTCTCATAGCCTCTGAACAAACAAATAGAGATATTGGGCACACTTGATCAATTCAAAAAAACTAATTATTAAAAGCTTACTAGGTGATGGATTTGTTTCAAGGTGGCCTCTCTTCATTCCTTGTATTCTAAGCATGTTGCCTACCTGGATATTGCATAAAAACCAAAGTAATGCCTTTAGAACTTGTAAGTTGTAACAAGGAAATCAATGCCTTCCTATTGACCTCAAGAATGTACAACTTAATGTACTTTCAAGCGGATCTGGTAATAAAGAGAGCCAAGTCAACAAAAGGAGTCATTAAGAATATTTTAAAAATATTTTGGTACACTAAAGAATATTTTCTTAATGTTTTAGTGGCAAACAGGTATTTTAAACAAAATAGTAATTTAAATAATATTTAGATCTTGTGAGGTCCAAGTGTATGGTTACGATGCCATATACTAATATTAGCATAGTAGGATTTTGGTAGCTGTTAGATTGGTTTCAATTCCGACCACTTGCTCCTGTATATAAACTAGGGTTTTTGGGCTAATTGATATGCACATTTTCTGTAAATGAGGGGCACCATTGATTGTCCCTGAGGAGTGCTCAAATTTAGGATTTTTGATTTAAATATAACTTTTGCATTGTCTAGATATAACTTTTTCCATTTCCTTTCTTTTGTTCTTTCCTTTCAAGATCTAGCTTTTTGCATTGTTTAGATCTCCCTTTCCTTTTAGCCTTTTTTCATCTCTCTTTTTTTGCTTTTTCCTTTTTGTTCATCTTTATGGCAAATTAGCAATCTCCTCCTTTTTTGACTCTGGAGCAGCAGTTGGTATAATTGTTTGATGCTATGCGATTATAATTGAACAACTAAACTCAGTTGATGGCGGCATTCATGGCACGTAGTACAACTCCTCTTATTCTTAGTGCCAATCTTCGTGTTCAGCTAGAGTTCTTTCGCAGGAATCCTAGGGATGATGTGTACCATTGGTTCGATCACTTCACGGTGATTGGTATATATCATTCTTGGGATGATGTTTAACATTTGCATGAGTTTCCTACATATCTCCAAGGGACAGCATTGCAGTAGTACAATGGTTTGAACGCAGCTACATGGGGATTGGAATATTCTCCCAGGCATCTTTAAACACACATTTGGACATGCCGACGATTGTGATGATACTTTCCAATAATTGCATTGTTTTTGTCAAAGGCCATTTGAGTTAGTGATGCAATTTAGCATTCGTTTCTATAGCCTCTTGCTTCATGCGGAGCCAAATATGTCGAAGCGGATCAAGTTAGGAATGTTGTGGCCAGCACTTCCTCAAGATTTTGTCAGACTTATACATGCATTTGCTCCCACCACCCTTGACGATGCTCTTCGCTTGGTACAACATTATAAGACATTGCCTCTTCCACTTCTGGCTTTACATCCTTCAGCTCCACTTCCTATGTGTGATGGTCCTGTTCCAAGGGAAGTTAATGTTGCTACTGCTCAAGTCCAAGGACAAGGGCGAGGCTATGGTCGTGATATTCGTTGTTAGGTGTGTGATGAAATTGGTCATACTTATCGGCGTTGTTGGTGTTTTCCAAATTGGTGGCCACCATTTCCTGAGTGGACACCTTGGCATAAACAACATCTTGTTGATGCTGATGTAGTGGAAGTTTTAGACACTAAGATGCATCTGGGAAACAAGGAGTCACGCGAATAATGAAGGGACCTTACATAAATAAGTTAATGACCCTTTATATTTTTTTCGGAAGTATCGTCAATGGGTTCACTCAACACCAGTTCATCTAGTGTTTACTTTCTAAGCTTATTTTTATAACAAGCAATCTCCTATTATTTTCTCTATGTTGGTTGATATAGGTTTGAGTTTATCTTCTATTGCTTAACCTGTTGCCACATATTGCCATCTACACTTGTGTCGTGCAGTGGAGCCAATTTTCATTGTTTATGGCAATGACCGTACATATGCATATGCATGGGATGAAGCAAACTTAGTTGTGCATGTGGGCGATCTCGAGCTTGGGTTGCAATCATTGTGGGTGGTGCCAAGTCAAGCTTTTAACTTCATCCTTAGTATAGATTGGTTGCAACGCAATTATACCAAGTATGACTTTAACACTTTTTCCCTTTGTCTCATATTTCTTTATATTTCATCCATTCCTCTCACTTCTGTACTCTTCGTCCCTCTACTTCTACCTCTACTTCCATTTCTTTTATCCCCGCACTACTTCCTCCTATGTTTCCATTTTGTTATACTCTTCTCTTTTTCGATCCCTCCGACAATCTTTGTGTTGCAGCAGTTGACCGGCTCATGAAAGAGTATTTTAATCTATTTGAATTTGACCTATTGTCTAGGGCCAAGATTGCCACATGTCATCTAATTCCAACCAAGAATGCTCGTCCAATTAAGGTTCCTGTTTGTCATCGATCACCCAAAGAGATCAAGATTTTTACCTACAAACATCAAGGAGATGTTGGAGAAGGGTGTTATTTGGATGTCGTGGAGTCCTTGGGCATGTGAACCTCATCTTGTGATGAAGCCTGATGGGAGTATTTGTTTTTACATTGACTATTATCCATTAAACGAAGTGACAATCCCGGATGTGTACCCTTTTCCTTACACGGCTGATCTCTTGGATTGTCTGGGGCAAAGTTGTTAGTTCACCAAGTTAAATCTTGCTTCTGGTTATTGGCAAATATTGATGGCCAAAGAAGATATTCCTAAGACCGCTTTTTGTACACCGTTTGGTTTGTACGAGTTCTTGGTGATGCCATTTGGTTTGAACAATGCTCTTGCAACTTTTCAATGGATGATGGACGAGGTTCTTTGCGATATGTTGGAGATAACTACTGACTTCATTAATGATATCTTGATCCACTCAGAGGGGACATGGGAGGAGCACTTTCATGATGTTTGTAAAGTGTTGGATCAGTTATGGGATGTTAGTTTAAGTTGAAGCGATTGAAGTGCATTTTTGAGTCCAAAGACACGACTTATCTTGTGTACTATATTTCTCGTGAGGGTTTGCAAGTTGATCATGGCAAATTTGTGGCTATTCTAAAGTTCCTTACTCTAAAGTGTGTGAATGATATATAGCGCTTCCTAGGCAAGGTGCAATATCCCGGTCGTTTTGTGGATCATTTTTCTACACCGTTGCAAATATTGCTGAAGTCATCAATGTCATATTTCATCTAGTCTTCAGATTGTGAGCAAGCATTTGTGGATCTCAAAGAGATATTGACAACTCCTCTGGTTTTGGCATATCCTAACTACACTCGACCTTTTATTTTGCATGTGGATATTTTTGATATTAGTCTTAGAAGTGTATTGATGCAAAAAAGCCTGAGTGTGCCTGGTCAGTGCCATCCCATTGTATATATAAGCCGTACATAGCAGCACCATCCCATTGTATATATAAACTGTACATTACAACTGACGGAGGTGAACTACTCCACGATAAAGAAAGAGTGTTTAGCAGCAGTCTAGGGTTTCGAGAAACTTCATGCATATCTACATGGTTCTTGGATGTTACTTGAAGGTGATCATGCTACTGTTACTTCATTATTGAAGTAGAAAAACCTGGTTGATCATACTGCTCGGTGGGCTTTAAAGCTTCAGATGTTTGATTTTGATGTTATTCATCACCTAAGGAGTTATATGGCTAATGTTGATGCCTTTTCTTGAGCTCTTCTTCCTTCTTCTCTTTCTTCTCATATTTCTAACAAGCTTGTTGTTCCAGCATCTGTGAATTTTCTAGACGAGGATTCTGTGCCGTCGGCAGTTGCTATACTTGACATTCAGTATCCACAAAGTGTAGAACAAGATTTACCTTCTCTTGATGAGGTTCGCGAGGCTCAAAAAGATTCAAATGCTTTGAGATGGGTTTGAGAATCTTGCATCACTTGCTGATAACTTGCCATTCTGGCATTTACATTCTCAATATCACCTTGAAGACAGCCTTCTTTATTTTATAGGGACAGATCCTGATGATCCTTTATGGCTAGTGGTGCCTTTTATCTTTATTTTACAATTTCTCCATGCCTACCATAATTCTCTTATTCTAGACGAGCATATGGGATATCATTGTGTGATTGAAAAGCTGCACAAGTCTTTCTATTGGCCAAAGATGCAACGTGATGTTATCCAGTATATATGTAGTTACATTTGGTGCTAAGCTCATAAGACGTTCAAAGGGATGATCACAAAGTACGTGAACTTTCAGCATTCAAATTGAGATGGTTATTTGCCGTCTCTTTGGTATGCATATGTCACAGGGGTGCAAAATTTTGTTGTTGCTTCACCATATAAACTTCTATGTGGTCATGATCTAATATTACCAACAGAGCTGAGTTTACCTTCACAATTGTCATGAGCTACCGATACTAGGTTGTGGGATCAGTATTTGATGAGCATTCTTCCACTTGTTCGAGTAGAGTTTACCAAACACTTAGGCCGTGTACAAGTGGGACAACAATAATGCTACAAGTCCCATCATTGTCCGCCTGTGGAGTACAAAGTGGATGATATAGTGTTAGTCTGTTTTCCCCATCTTACAGTATGTGGTTTATCTAAAGGGCTCCTTGCTCAGTGAAAAGGATTATATTGAGTATTGCAGCAAGTTGGACCATAAGTTTATGAGGTTTGGCATGACATCCAATAGGCCGATCCTCAAAAAATTGTACATGTGTAACGGTTGAAACACTTTGTATTAAAGGATTAGAAATAGTTAATACCACATATAAATCCGCCAATGCCTCCTCCTAACATTCTTCCAGATCCCAGCCCATCTACAAAAGAACCCTAATGGTCTTCCATTATTCTGAGAGGAGGGGATGATGTGAGGTCTAAGTCCAAGTGTATGGCTACGATGCTGTATATTAATATTAGCATAGTGGGATTTTAGTAGCCGTTGGATTAGTTTCAATCCGGACCACTTGCTCCTATATATAAATTAGGGTATTTGGGCTAATGCATATTTTTTGTATTCTCTTTCCATATTCTATGCACTTACAGAGGTTTTTATTTCTGACCTAATTTAAATAATAAATTCACTATATTTAGTATTACTAAATATTTAATTATTACTATAAAATCCTAATTTATATATTAATCTTTCTTTATAAAAAAATCAAATTCAAATACAATACCGATAACTAGTTCTTTTCCAATGTCTTTGATTCCTCTAACCATGCATTTGTAATGCTAAGGAATATTAATTTCTTGAGAAAAGTGAGATTGTTATTATAGTTGTAAAGTGTTCATTTCAAATTTAAAGCCTGTTTCAATGAAAGCATAAGACTTCAAATTCATCAATTTCACCCAAATAACCAAATATATAGTTTATTTTTTGGTTTTTGGATAATTGACATTGCACAGACCATGTGTGTAGAACTTTCGTAGGACATAACTATATGAATTGATCACATTGTTCTGGAGGATTGCCATATTGTTTTCATCTAAAAAAAAAATCAGCTAGAGTGTGTAAAGTTCATATAATAATTTGCTTACCACTTAATATTCCTCCAATCTAAATAAAATATTTGACCGTAGAACTTGCTCTAGGTTGACATATAGCTCACTAAATCTTATGAATATTTTGTTCTTTGACTTAGAAGTAGTTAAACTTTTAATTGCTCAAAAGTATTAGTCTTTTATGTTCTATAGTTACATGCTCATGTTTGGGATGGTGTCGCGAATGTGACTTTAGGTATCGAAAGTTACTTGTCGACTAGTCCTTACAGACACTTTTACCTTACTGCTATGATGGCAAGAGGTCGGTATTGCTAGACCCTTTATTAGTCCCTCTTGTGCTAGTGGAGTTAACTGGGCATTTCGAGTGTACTTAGAGCGGACAAGCATAAGGACGGAATTCCTACGTGTTATTAGCTAAGTATACTTAGCCCGGTAAGGAGTTCCCGTCTCGTTTTGTTTTGCACTTGCTAGTGACAAGAACCCTCGTGTATTGAGATTAATCCCTCAATATCGCTACATGATAGCTTACCGTGTCTGCTAAACACCCTCGCTATCATGCCCTTTGTGTTAGTCTCATTTCGGTCCCAAATGCTATTTATGAAAAGTGTCTAGATTTGCTCATTTGGCATATCTACAGAATGTAGAAATTGTCCTTAACACAATGGTGTTCGTCCCGTATCCAAATTCGCAATCTAAGGACATTCCATATTTAGTAAATTTCGAGCTTGTCCCAGAGACTAACTCCTGATACTAAGGGAGGCTTAGGGTGAAAGCCCAAAGCGTGTGTTCCTCAAGGGGGGGGGGGGGGGGGGGGGGTTTTTTGGGGGTCCCCAAATTTTAAAAAGAAAAAGGGGGGGGTTGGGCATGGCCGACCAACCTGAGGCATAGGCTAACTTTCGCTTGCATGCCTGTCCTTGTTCTGTGTCCGGCTTGGGTCTAAGCCCAAGTTCCATTCCATGCTAGTTGGTGGAGTACCCATATCCTCGTGCTAGACCACCGGTATGCCAAAATAGTGCTAGACTCTGTTTGGCTCCGTTTTGCGTGCTGGTCCTGGCATTGGGATGCTGGTTGCTCCAGGACTGTTCCAAATCGCTCCGGGCTCCTGTCCCTTCGCTCCTTGAGCTTTATGCTTAGGAGTTGCTCCATGGTTCAGTTCCGTCACTCCTTGGCTCCATGTTTGGGAGTTTGGCACCGTTCCTTCGTTTAAGGCCCAAGGCCCTAAACCTCAGATTCCTATGGACACATGGCATGGACATGTGGCATATGATACGTGGCACATAAAGGGTTTAGGTTCCGCTTCGTGGTGTTATCCTATGGTAAATCACCATAGGATAAAGGGTCAAAACCACATGCGCTACATTTAGTATCGGAGCATTGTCCACCATTGACGGGAACTCCTTACCGGGCTAAGTATGCTTAACTAATAACACGTAGGAATTTTGTCCTTATGCTCGTCTGGTCTAAGTACACTCGAAATGCCCAATTAACTCCACTAGCACAAGAGGGACTGATAAAGGGTCCAGCAATACCGACTTCCTGCCATTGTGGCAGTAAGGTAAGAGTGTCCGTAAGGACTAGTCGACAGGTAACTTTCGATACCCGAAGTCACATTCGCGACAGATGGTACTGGGTAGAGAGTTGAATCATTTTGCTCCCCAATTCGGAATAATGGCCAGTATCCATACATACGTCGTGGTCAGGAATGACTTGTCTGAGTGGAACTGATCCAATCGCGTGACCGGGGAAAAGAACTTTCTCGATTGATTGAGCTTACTTACTCATTGTTTTCTTTTGAGAGTTTTAAGGTTCTCAATTGGTTTTATTGTAAATTAAATTCCAATAGCATTTACTTTGTGAGGTTGTGACCAAGAGGTTGTGTCAATGTTATAATAAATAAATATTCCACTAAATCTTTAAAATGATATATATTTTATTATAACTTAGCCTTTTATATAAGAGTGCATAAAGGTCTATTGTAAGATAGAGATGACTAAATCATTCTAGAAAGTTTTATATTAAAATATACATTTAGAGCAACTTTTTCCAATAGTGGGTAGTAATTATTTTAAAACTCATTTAATAAAGAAAGAGAATTAATAAAGAAATCAATGTTAATAGTTCTTTATCTGAGAAATAATTAAAGTCTTTAAATGTAGAAAACAACTAAACCCCCATATTAGCTAAGTCTGTAGTTCTAAACTTATATTCCCTATAAACATTACCTTCAACCCACTAAAATGTATTAACTTGTTTAAATCCTTTAAAGTGTTCAAACTTTTTAAACTCTAGTACAATCAATTGTGCTTATTATGGTATTCACCTCGAATGCATTTCTTTATATGTCATGTAACTCTACTCTTGATAGAGAAGGCAACTCCTCTTTCAGATAATTAAAATTTTATTTTTGGAACCATTATACATAATTCTAATGCCTCCTCAATTTTTTTATGCTTCATTACTCATGAAATTGTAAAGCATTTGTGGTGTTGAAAATTTTATTCCAACATGGTATGCGTTGTTCAAAAAAGAACTTAAAATAGCATTTCTCTTAAATAACTATTACCATCAAGGATTATGCTCTATATAAAAGGATTTTCTAATAAAGAGAACATAAATAAAGGAGTTCACAAAAATATTTTTATACACTAAAGACTATTTTATTAAGTTTTTAGCTTTAATATTTTTATTAAACAGGTATTTTAAAAATAGTAATTTAAGTATCTAATATTTATGGGCAATACTTGCTATTTGATAGAGGCTTTGCATTATCACCTAATTTAGAGAAAAAATATAATTTTAATATCTAAAAATTAGTACTTATACTAATTAATAAAGTTATATATCTATATTATGATTTCATTACATTTTTAGTGTAATTATAAGAAGTGCTCTATATTTTTTTCAATGTCATTTATATATACAATTTATTTTAATTTCAAATACAATCTCAATATCTTTTTTTTACACCTCATATTCAGATGTTATAATGAATCCAAAGTTTAACACTTGGATCCATCCTATGCAAAGGATAAAATACTCTAGAATTTTAACATTTAAAGAATTATGTGTAATTGCAACTTTGTTGTAAAGCATTCTATTTAGTGTCACTTCCATAAATGAGAATCATATACTCGTGATGATGGTATTGCTGCTTAATGTTGATCTTTTACTTTTAATTATAATGCCTTTGAGTATGTTGTTTTTGCTTCCTTTGACCAAGTATTTGTAATCTCATATATTTGTTGTTTCTCGTCTACTAATATGAAATCAAGAAAGATTTAAAGAACTTGAATTGTAATTATAAAGTTTGTATATATGTACAGGGCATGGTTGAAAGAAGAATATAACATCTAATCTACAATAAAACCTTGGACAAAATTAAGTCCCATATACACTAATGAAAAAAGTTCTATATACTAATGTAAATACGTGTGTGAATAGGCTTGTACAGATTTAAAGTGACCAAACACTATAAATCTATAATTGGTTTGCTTAAGCAAACCTGCAGCAGTATTGACTATATTTAAATATGCTTGGAGATTCTAGGATATTTTAATAGCTAATAGTTGTTCATTTAGATTAATATTTTTATTTATATTCCTAAACACCTTCTAGCATATTCTTGTTTTTTCTACTATTGATATGGAATAATATTAATCTTGACTTATAAATTATAAATATGTTTATAACCATTGATCAATTAAAATACTCATACTACTGAAGAGATAAGTTGTCTCTCATATTTTTTATCCTTCACCATGGTGTGCCAGCTAAGATCTTTTCAGGTGCCATCTTTATTTGGGTTTTATGGACAGCTCCATCAACCTTGCATCACACTCTTTCCTTGCAAAGTTTACCAACCTCTCGAGATAAACTTTTCTCTCATTGAGCAAGCATGCTGAGTAGTGGATTCCATCCAGATTTCTCTCCCGGATTTGTGAGTGGAGCCTCTTCTCTGCTAAGTCGCTGTGTGCCTTGAGCGCCACCATGAAAGTCTGAGCGTTTGGCTGCTGGCTTGCTCATAGCACTCAAGAGCAAAGGTTGTTCTCAGCATATCCCAGGAAACGATGTTTTGCTGCTCCATGCAAAGTCTCAGCGTTTGGAGGCAGGCCAGCTTCTCGTTGCATCTGATAGAAGACGTGCATGTTCGTGTTCCAGGCAACCAACGTCGTATTTCTTTGTCCTCCTGAACACTTCTGATGGTTCCACAGTCCACGAGGCTGCTTGGGACGAACGCATACTGCTTTGTATTCACAATTTGCGAGGTAGACCAACCTATCCTGTTCTTCGTCCCATCCTGTTGAACAACCTGTGTTGCAAGCCGCAGTGTAGACTTCAACCATACTATCACAATTGCACTTGCTTGATTCCCGGCTTGACTCTGGTGAAACTTATCTGGCTGCTATGCCCTGCACTGCTTCTTCTCATCGAAATTGAGATTTGAGCGCCTGCAAGAACAGAGAGCAAAAGTAGTACGTTACCTTTTCTCAAACCTTTCGTCTCAAGCAACTTCTCCGGCCTTTGGAGGTGCACTAACGTCTGCTCCCCCGTCACTCTAGAGGATAGCTCAGTCAAATCAAAACTTGGTAGGTTCTTGCTCTATTTTCCAGTCCATGTTCCGAGCCAGCTGTGCAATAACTTCCAAGTCTGGTAGTTGACCCTCGTATGTGATCTTCACTGTCCGTGAGCAAGAGCCTGCTGTCTTCTTGCTCTGCAACTTCATCTCCTTGAAGATTGTTTGTACACAATCTTCCATGTGACAACGCATGCACTGTGCTGAGTTACGCGTCACTGCCAGTGTTGGCAGGACACTTTGAGGAGAATCCTAGAGTGCCATTGCTGTGCAAACCACGAGTGTGAGCTTCCAGCTGTTTCTTCTCAGTCGGAGGATCGTCCACCACAACTTCGATCTGCCACCCGGGATCCTGAAAGATCACATTACTGCGCTGCTTCCGTCGAGATAACATCCATCGCACGAGCAGAAAGCACGCGAGCAGCACCAAGATCACAACAAAAATCCAGAGAAGGAGCTGGAGCAGTGACCACGGCGTCCTCCGAACCACTGTAACTACTGCTGCGGGTGTTGGTGTGGCCACTGCTGCGTCGTGACCGTCGCGACGATGGTGGTGGTGGTGGTGGTGGTGGTGGTTGTGGCGTCCTCCATGGTGGTGACCATGGTGATGGTGGTGAACAACCAGAGGAGCTCCATCACCGTGATGATGATGGTACACTGCTGCTGCTGGAGCTGGATGGTGGTGGCGAGCATGATCGAGGATAGCAGGCGCTGGAGCTAGATGAGCAGGGTGGCCGTGAGCAGGGTGAACGAAAGCAGCTGGCGCTGGGGCTCGATCTTGAAGAACTGGAGCTAAAGCTGGCGCTGGCTTGTGGCCTTGGTGGCCATGGTGGTGTGCTGGATGAGCTGGAGCTAGAGCTGGAGCTCGTGGGTGTGAAGCTCGGTGATGGCCGCCATGCCAGGGCGCTTGAGCTCGGCGGGCAAGCATTGGGGCGGCGTGAGCGCGAGAGACCATAGCTTACCTGACGAGAGCTTCGACAATAGAAAAATCCAAGCGAGAAAGATTATAACCTAACCCTTGTCTTAGAAAAAATAAAGAGGTACTTTTGGCTTTGTGAAAAAAAAAACAGCTGGTGACGCTGTGGATTGTCAGCAAGGGTGCCATCGGGCTTGAGCATGCCAAAGAGCCCAAACTTAGATGTGAACAGCGATTTAATCTCACAATCACGAAATGCTCTAGATACAAATGAACAACTTTAATTTGATGGCAACTCCTTTTTAAGCTTAATCTTAATGTAGTGAACAAAACTTTTTTACTCAGCTTTTTAAACTTTTGGAAATTTGGCACTCATTGAATGTGAGTTATGGAGCTTATGGAGACACAAACCATCAGCATGCACAAACTACTTCCTTTTGCAAAAAAGTGGGAAAAAGGAACACAAGATAAATATCTATCCATTGCTGTTTTGATATTCTCACGGTGTAACATAGCTCCATATTGATATTAATCCACAGCTCGTCCAGAGTAAAATTGGTCAAAACGCCTGGAACGATCCAACAATTGAACATATTTGGAGATGCTGGTATCGATCCCAAAAATCTAAAGCTTTTCTTTTCACCATTCTAGTACTTATCGATGAGGTTTTGAAGGACCAGCAAGCTTTTATAGCCAAGCAGCTACATGGAAATGGTACGTACATACTCAAGGTCATGAAATTTCATTTTGGCAACATCCTATGAAGTGCTCCAGGTTTAAGGCTAAGGGATTTGTGGAGCATACCCTCAAAAGAGATGTGTGGAATCCATAGGATGGGCTGCTTGATGTGTACGAGAGGAACTCCTTGCAAAGCTATTCCAGATCATACCAATTTGATTGATATTGCGTTGGTACAATTGCTTTAATCATCCTCTTGAATAACATTGCAAAGAAAAACACTATCCTTGTTCCTCCTCCTCCTGGTGAATATTATGTATTATTATTATAATTATTAGTAACACAAATATTATTTGGTATTTTGGTTTGCTAGTAAACATATTTAGCTACATAATTGTATAGCTAAAAGTCTTTTAAAATGAGTAACTTTTCTTTCTTACAAAATTTCAAAATTGGAAATGTCACCTTCACATTCTTTCAAAGTTTAAGCACATTTGCTTTTGGTGTCTCATAGCCCCTAAACAAAAAAGTAGAGACATTGGGCACACTTGATCAATTCAAAGAAACTAATCATTAAAAGTTTACTAGGTGATGTACAATTTGCTAATAGAGAGAGCCAGGTCAACAAAAATAGTCATTAAGAATAAAATTTTAAAATATTCTGGTACACTAAAGAATATTTTCTTATGGCAATATTTTTATATTTTAAAAAAACTAGTAATTTAAATAATATTTAAATATGAGTGGAAATATTTCCTAATTAATAGAGGTATTGCCTTGTAAGCTAATTTACAGAAGAAAGTATTATTTTAAGATTTAATAATTTATTATTATTAAATATCTAATTATTACTGTAAAATACATATAAGTTTAACTTTAAGAAATGCCCTTATATGTAACTTATAAATAATATTTTATAATAAATACTTTAAATTCAAATATAATACTAATATCTAATTCTTTCTCAATATTATGAACTCCTCATATTAACATTTTAACATTTGAGTCCATCCCAAAAATCATTAAATATATAAAATACAAATGTTTGTAAGGGATTAAAGACCTACCAAAAGTATAACATTGCAGGAAGCATATGCAAGTGCAACTTGGGAATTAATTTGTTGTGATATTGTAAATCTTTGTATTTACAATATCAATTCCATAATTGAGAATTATATACTTGTAATGATAGTATTGTTATTTAATGTTGATATTTTTAACTTCCACCTTCAACTGTAATGCTTTTGAATATGTTGCCTTGCTTCTTTTGATTATGTATTTGTAATTTTCACACATTCATTCTTTCTTGTTTTTAGAATTTCTTGAGAAAGGTGCTAAAGTTGAGTTTGTGGTTGTGGTTGTAAAGTGTTCTTTTCAAATTTAAAGTTTTCTTCAACTAAAGCCCATAATTAATACTACATAAACTATGTGAGCAGAACTTCTATAGGACATAACAACATGAATAATCACAATATTGTGGAGGATTGCTATATTGTTGTTATCTACAAAAACAATCAAATGGAGTGTGTAAAGTTCATATCATAATTTGCTTACTATATAATATTCCTCCAATCCAAGTAAAACATTTGATTGTAGAACTTACTTTAAGTCGATATCTAACTCACTAATTTCTATGAATCTTTCCTAATTTGACTTGGAAGCACCTAGGCTCTTCATTGCTCAAAAACATTGGTCCTCTTTGTTCTATAGTTATATACATATACTTGAGATAGTGCAAATGTGTTTGTTGTATGGGCTTACTTACTCATTCCTTTCTTTTGATAGTTTCAAGGTTCTCAATTGGTTTTATTGCAAATTAAATTCTAAAATCATATAAAGTTTATCTCATCACTTTTATTACTTTGTGACCAAGAGATTGTGTCAATGTTGTAGTAAATAAACATTCCACCAAACCCTCAAAATTACGTTGATTTTTTTTATAACTTAGCCTTTTATATAAAAGTGTATAAAGGCTTATTGTAGCATAGAGATGACCAAGTTATTCTAGTATGTTTCATTTGAAAATATGCATTTAGAGCAATTTTTTTTTGATAGCCATATCATATGGTAAATTTCAATAAGATTTATTATTAACATTTCGTAACAGGTATTTCAAAACTCATTGAATAAAGAAAGAGAATTAAGAAAGAGATCAATATAAGTACTTCCTTGTTTGAGAAATAACTAAAGTCCTTAAATGTGGAAAACAAATAAACCACTATGTCAGCGAAGTCTGTAGTTGTAAAATTGCATTTTTTATAAACATTACCTCCAACCCACTATAAACATATAAACTTGTAATACTTATTTGCATCTTGTAAAGTGTTTATACCTTTTAATTTCTAGCAAAACCACTTGTGGTTATTATGGTGTTCAACGTAAATACATTAATCTATGCATTCATATAAACTTTATTCCTAATGGAAAAGGCAACTCTTTCTCATTTAAGTAAAACTTTGTTTATACCACCATTATAGATAATTATAATAATTTGTTTATGCTTTATTACTCATGAAACCATAAAACATTTCCATATATTTGCTAATATAAGGAGCTAGTAAATAGTGAGCCAAGGGAGTTGACAAAAATATTCTAATACACTAAAGAATATTTTATTAAGGTTTTAGCTGCAAACAGTTTTATTAATCAGATATTTTAAATAAACTTAGTAATGAAAATAATATTTACATCTGTTTAACTTACCACCATCTAATCTTTGTGGCAGAGGTTTTGGGTTATATGTTAATTTAATATTCAATAATTAGTATTTATACTAACTGTAAGTTATTTATTACAATACCAATATCTATTTTTTTCACCTTATGTTCAAACATTATGATGAATCCAAGTTGAACATTTAGATCCATAATATGCAAAGGATGAAAGACTTTCAAAGTTTAATGTTAAAAAAAGTATATGCAATTGCAACTTGGGAATTAGTTGATTGTGATGTTGTGAAAATTCCCATTTACAATATCACTTTCTTAACTGAAATCTATATACTTGTGATTATGGTATTGTTGATTGATGTTCGTATTTAACTTTTTAACTATATTGCCTTTGAGAATATTGTCTTTGCTTTCTTTGACCAAGTATTTGTAATGTTCATATGTTTGTTATTTCTCTTCTATTAATACAAAATCAGAAAAGATTTAAATAACTTGAATTGTAATTATGAAGTTTGTATATTTGTACAAGGCATTGTTGAAAGAAGAATATATCATCTAATCTACAACAAAATGTTGTAAGTTTAAGTGAACAAACACCATAGATCTATAATTGGTTTGCTTAAGCGAACTTGAAGTGGTATTGAATAAACTTTAAATATGCTTGGATATTCTAGGATATTCTATAATTTGTGAACATGTTTATAATTTATAAAATTCGGAAAAAACTTTCTAGTATATTCTTTTCTATTCCACTATTTGCATCTATCAATTATTGGTGATGATTGACTATCATTTAGTATAGTTTATTAGATTACTAATCTTGGTTTATAAATTATAAATATGTTTATCATTATTTTTCAATTAAATTATTACTACTATCAAGTAAACCAAGCAAATTATTTACAAGATAAGTATTTTCTCAAATAGTTTTATCTCTTCACCATAAGATCCTTTTGCTTGTTTTCAGGTACCATATTGGTTTGGATTTCATTGACGGCTCCATCAACCTTGCATCACACTCTTTCCTCACAAAGCTTACCAACAAGCTCCTGAGAAAAGCTTTTCTCTCATTTTGATTAAGCTCTTCAAATCCATGAGATTAGAGCATATGCCTTCAGTGATACGATGGAGTTCCCTCATTCTGACACAACACTCCTAGTTCTCAGGCAACTCCTAAACACCTAAATAAAAAGTAACTTTCATGAGTAACACCTCCTAATACCCTCTCCACAATAAAATTGTATGTCCATTCCCATCCATGTCATTGATGAAAAAGTCAAAGAAGAAGATACTTACCATGTGTAAGGAGATAAGCTCCAAAGTCTCCATAGCTTTTCATTGCTAAGCTTCAATTTCCTCAAAACAGCTTGGAGATAAAGATTTTAAACTAGTTTGACAGAATTGTGTAAATGAAGTACCTTGTGAAAGCTATAAGACGAAACAAAAAAGCTATCAACTAATGAAAACAGTATAGTCCCTATGACCATCATGCTTCGTAGGGCACTCTCCAGTTACTCCAAATGAGTAGTGCAAGAAGTGTGTCATCGTGACACTGATGCCAGAGTACTTCTGAACTTGAGGTAGAAAACTTCTCGAGCATGTCTCCACTCTGAGCGAGCACGTGAGTAGTGGATTCCGTCCAGATTTCTCTCCCGGATCTGCGAGTGGAGCCTCTTCTCTGCTAAGTCGCCACGTGCCTTGAGCGCCACCATGAAAAGTCTGAGCGTTTGGCTGCTGGTTTGCTCGTAGCACTAAAGAGCAAAGGTTGTTCTCAGCATATCCCAGGAAAGGATGTCTCGCTGCTCCATGCAAAGTCTCAGCGTTTGGAGGCAGGCCAGCTTCTCGTTGCATCTGATAGAAGACTTGCATGTTCGTGTTCCAGGCAACCAACGTCATGTTTCTTTGTCCTCCTGAACACTTCTGATGGTTCCACAGTCCACGAGGCTGCTTGCAACGAATGCATACGGCTTTGTATTCACAATTTGCGAGGTAGACCAACCTATCCTGTTCTTCGTCCCATCCTGTTGAACAACCTGTGTTGCAAGCCGCAGTGTAAAGATCACATTACTGCGCTGCTTCCTTTGAGATAACATCCATCGCACGAGGAAAAAGCACGTGAGCAGCACCAAGATCGCAACCAAAACCAAGAGAAGAAGCTGGAGCAGCGACCACGGCGTCCTCCGAACCACTGTAACTACTGCTGCAGGTGTTGGTGTGGCCACTGCTGCGTCGTGACCGTCGCAACGATGGTGGTGGTGGGTGGTGGTGATTGTGGCGTCCTCCATGGTGGTGAACAACCAGAGGAGCTCCATCACCGTGATGATGATGGTACACTGCTGCTGCTGGAGCTGGATGGTGGTGGCAAGCATGATCAAGGATAGCAGGCGCTGGAGCTAGATGAGGAGGGTTGCCACGAGCAGGTGAACGAAAGCAGCTGGCGCTGGGGCTCGAACTGGAGTGTCACCTTGAAAGCTGGTGCTGGCTCGTGGCCTTGGTGTCCATGGTGGTGTGCTGGATGTGCTGGAGCTAGAGCTGGAGCTCGCGAGTGTGAAGCTCGGTGATGGCTGCCATGCCAGGGTGCTTGAGCTCGGTGGGCAAGTGTTGGGGCAGCGTGAGCGCGAGAGACCATAACTTACCTCTTCGACAGGAGAAAAAATCCAAGCGAGAAAGAGGTAGTGAAAAAAAAATTATGAGTAGAGTCGAGAGCTCGTGACGCTGTGGATTGTTGGACTTATACTGAGCGCCCAAACCTAGATGTGAACAAATGTTTTTACTCGCTTTTTCAAATCTCTGGAAACTTAGCACTCATTGAATGCGAGTCATGGAGCTCATAGAGACACAAGCCATCAGCATGCACAAAGTACAAAAAAAGTGGGAAGAAGAAACACAAGATAAATGTTTATCCATTGCTGTTTTTAGGTCTCACAGTGCAACATCCATCCAACACTAGTAAAATCGCTCAAAACGCCTGGAACGATCCAATAATCGAACATATTTGGAGATGCTGGGTATCGATCCCAGTGCCTCTCGTGTGCTAAGAGAACGCTCTACCAGCTGAGTTACATCCCCTTAGCAAAGAAAGCACCATTCTAATACTCATCCTTGGAGATTCTGGCATTTTTTGTTGCATTTCAAGAGCCTTTTGAGTGATGACCTTTGGAAAGACCACCATCTCCAGCAGGTTTCTATAGGAAAGCATCTGCATCTGCAGGCAACCATGAAGAATGTTACTAATGCTTATAATAATAGTAATAGTATTCACAAGAGGAGGACAAAAAGAGAGTGTTATTCAAGAGGATGAGTAAAGCAATTGGTAGAACCAACACAATATAAATCAATTATATGATCTTCAATAGCAATCAAATTGTATAAACACTAATATTATTTGGTATTTTGGTTTGCTAGTAAACATATTTAGCTACATAATTGTATAGCTAAAAGTCTTTTAAATGAGTAACTTTTTTTTCTTACAAAATTTCAAAATTGGAAACATCACCTTTACATTCTTTCAAAGCTTAAATGCATTTTCTTTTGGTCTCTCATAGCCTCTGAACAAAAAAATAGAGATATTGGGCACGCTTGATTAATTCAAAGAAACTAATTACTAAAAGATTACTAGGTGACGAAACTTGTAAGTTGTAACAAGGAAATCAAGGAGTCATTTTAAAAATATTTTCGTAAACTAAAGAATATTTTCTAAAATTTTTACTGGCAAACAGATATTTTAAACAAAATAGTAATTTAAATAATAACTAGATCTGACATTTTAGAGGTTTTTATTTGTGACCTAATTTGAATAATAAATTCACAATATTTAGTATTTCTAAATATAAATTATTACTATAAAATTCCAATTTATATGTTAAAATTTATTTATAAATATATCAAATTCAAATAAAATTCTAATAACTAGTTCTTCTCCAATATCTTTGATTCCTTTGACCATGCATTTGTAATGTTAAGGAACATTAATTTCTGTAGAAAAGTGAGATTGTTATTATAGTTGTAAAGTGTTCATTTCAAATTTAAACCCTATTTCAACTAAAGCATAAAACTCCAAATTCATCATTTTCACCCAAATAACTAAATATATGGTATATCTTCTGGTTTTTGGATAATTGACATTGCACAGACCATGTGTAGAACCTTCATAGGACATAACCATATGAATTGATCACATTGTTCTGGAGGATTCCCATGTTGTTTTCATCAACAAAAACAATCAGTTAGAGTGTGTAAAGTTCATATAATAATTTTCTTACCACATAATATTTCTCCAATCCAAACAAAATATTTGGCTGTAGAACCTACTCTAGGTTGACATTAACCTCACTAAATCTCATGAATACTTTGTTCTTTGACTTGGCTTTTAATTGCTCAAAAGCATTGGTCCTTTGTGTTCTATAGTTACATACTCATGCTTGGGATGTGCAAGTTTTTGGATTGCATGGGCTCACTTACTCATTGTTTTCTTCTAATAGTTTTAAGGTTTTCAATTGGTTTTAATGCAAATTAAATTCCAACAGCATTTAAAGTTGATCCCATCACTTTGTGAGGTTGTGAATAAGAGGTTGTGTCAATGTTGTAGTAAATAAACATTCCACCAAATCCTTAAAATTATATGTATTTTATTATAACTTAGCCTTTTATATAAGAGTGCATAAAAGTCTATTGTAAGATAGAGATGACCAAATCATTCTAGAAAGTTTTATATTAAAATATGCATTTAGAGAAACTTTTTTTTGATAGTGGGTAGCAAGTATTTTAAAACTCATTTAATAAAAAAAGAGAATTAATAAAGAAATCAATGCTAGTAGTTCTTTATCTGAGAAATAATTAAAGCTTTTAAATGTAGAAAATGACTAAACCACCATACTAGCTAAGGTTTTAGTTCTAAACTTGTATTCCATGTAAACATTATGTTCAACTTACTAAAATATATGAACTTGAATTACTTGTTTAAATCCTTTAAAGTGTTTGTACATTTTAAACTCTAGCATAACCAGTTGTGCTTATCATGGTATTCAACTTAAATGCATTTTCTATGTGTTCATGTAACTTTACTCTTAATGAAGAAGGCAACTCCTCTTTCAGATGATTAAACTTTATTTATGTGACCATTACACATAATTCTAATACCTCAATGTTTTTGTGCTTTATTACTCATGAAACTATAAAGCATTTGTGGTGTTGAAAATTTTATTTCAACTTGGTTTGTGTTGTTCAAAATAGAACTTAAAATGACATTTCTCTTAAACAACTATCACCATCAAGGATTATGCTCTATATAAAAGGATTTTTGAATAAAGAGAAATTAAATAAAGGAGTTCACAAAAATATTTTTATACACTAAAAAATATTCTATTAATGTTTTAGCTGTAATATATTTATTAAACAACTATTTTAAAAAATAGTAATTTAAGTATCTAATATTTATGGGCAATATTTGCTATTTGATCACCTAATTTAGAGAAGAAATTATTATTTTTAATATTTAATATTTATTACTTATACTAATTATTAAAATTATACATCTATATTATGTTTTCATTACCTTTTTAGTGTAATTACAAGAAATGCCCTATATTTTTTTCAATGTAATTTATAGATAAAATTTATTTTAATTTTAAATACAATATCAATATCTATTTTTTTCACCTCATATTCAGATGTTATAATGAATCCAAAGTTTAACAATTGGATCCATCCTATGTAAAGGATAAAATACTCTAGAATTTTAACATTTAAAGAATTATATGTAATTGCAACTTTGTTGTAAAGCTGTCTATTTACAGTGTCACGTCCATAACTGAGAATCATATACTCATGATGATGGTATTGTTGCTTGATGTTGATCTTTTACTTTTAACTATAATGCCTTTGAGTATGTTGTTTTTGCTTCCTTTGACCAAATATTTGTAATCTTCACATATTTGTTATTTCTCGTCTACTAATATGAAATCAAGAAAGATTTTAAAACTTGAATTGTAATTATAAAGTTTGTATATATGTACTGGGCATGGTTGAAGAAGAATATAACATCTAATCTACAATAAAATCTTGGAGAAAATTAAGTCCCATATATACTAATTAAAAAAATTCTATATACTAAAAATACATTTGTGAATAGGCTTGTTTAGATTTAAAGTGACCAAACACTATAAATCTATAATTGGTTTGCTTAATCAAACCTAGCTATCTATAATAATAAGAACGAAGGGCCTAGACCCCCGCAGCTGTCCAATCACGGGCTCGGAAGCCATGGTTCTCAAGAAGGGGAGGCCACCCCAAGCCCAGGCCAAGGCCAGTGGCCATGGTTAACGGGAATATTGGCTCAATGTTGTGGCAGCCAATGGGCGGGATGCACATGTGGCCGTGAAAGGAAGAGGGCGTGGTGACAACTATTATGCCATGCACTCCTAGGGCTCCATGGCTACTCTGCTCAGACAAGGTTGTGTGGGCATTCCCATGAGAGTCTGTGTGTCTGTAAGCTCCTAGAGGAGGTAATAGGGGTGAGAAGAATGGTAGTTGGGCACACAATCTAGGTTCCTCTCGGGATCAACTCAAGACTGTGAGAGGCAAATTGGCTCATCTCCAACTCAACAAAGCTTTGATCCCTGTTCACCACTGCCTCAAGAGCTCTATAGCTTTGGCCTACAAGAAAGCAATTATCAAGGACACTCCCTCTTCATCCCCAGATTCTCTTGAGAAATCCCTTGCTGCTGGGCCTAGTGAGGCATTGTTGTTTCAGCACATGCTTGGGATCAACTCCGTTTGTAGGAACCAGGTGTTTCGAGTTGATGTAGGGCTGTCGAGTTACTGTGCCAGCCAACACTACTCCTGAAGTTTTGGAAATCTGACATGGCACTAATGTCTAGGTTCTCTCAAAAGAGAAGGAGAAGGAGAAGGTGCCACCACAGGCATCACCTGGTTTAGCTTCGTTTTTAGATCAAGGTAAGTTGTAAGTTTGGATATCTTTCTATTTTATGATGAGATTTTTTTTCTGTCCGATACTGCTTCGGTCAAATCTAAAATTTAGTTCCAGTTTCCGAGATTCCGAGGGCTGGTTTCAACAATGCGTGCTTATGGGCTTTCTCAGGTGTCTGGGATGCTATGCTAGGTAACCTGATGCTAGCGTAGGAGCAACACTTGGGGCTGCAGCTCAAAATTGCAAAGCTGTGGATTATGAGGCAGAGATTGGTAAACACAACATTGGAGTTATTACGTTGTTCTTGAGTGTGTTTCGCAAAAGTCTAATATTTCCCTTTCAGATCATTACATAGTTGTGAATTTTATATATTTCCAACTGTAGTCTGCATTTCTATTCTGCATAAACTTCTATACAAACTCAATTAAAAATATATATATAAAAGCTTCAAATCTATAATCAAACTGACGGAAAATGCCTCACCCTTGCCATCTTTTAAAGATTTAGATGCCTCTAAAACTATGATTGATCATGATACACATACTATAGCTGTTCAAAATAATCATGATAATGATTCTATACACCATAATATTAAAATTGGAGGTAATATAACTTGGTTATTCTGGCAACACATTGAAGAGTTTTCATCTTTAAAATGCAATGCATTACAAAAAATACAAACAAATGATAAACTACCGATATTAAAATTTATAATGTTAAAGTCATTATAAATGCTATGGCTTGCTAGTGTGGTATTCATGGGTGGGAGTGGTGGATTTAATATTGCTTATAATCATTATTATGATCACCTTTACCATTTGATATTAGACACTACAATAATGCTCTTGCTTTTGCATCTATGTCTTCTAATATTGATATTGTAAAAGCTCATGGTCCTTATTACTTTAAAATCCATGGTCAAATATATCATAATATTGTATCAACACATCCTTCTGAAGGTTAATATAAAACTTATGGACAACTTTATATGCTTGATACTCTAGAAGCTATATATATAAGAAAGCAAAACCCTTTTAATTCAAGATGTAAGACAAACTTATTTAAACATCTTGATGCTCTCCTTCATCATGCTCAAGCTTTCAAAATGATGTATGAAATGGAACAAGAAGAAATTTGTTTTGCTACATTTTCAAGTTATCTTATATATGGTGTTTACATGTTATTAAAAACTGAAGGAACTGATCCATGATGATATAATGCTCCATGGACAAATGATGTTGTTGTTGTGTTTGTTAGTGATGATGGAGAACTACCACATAGTCGTGAAATTTGTATATATCCAATTGTAAGCAATTCTATATGTATCTCAACTCTTGATTATAATTGTGATCCTGTGGTTTACCCATTAATATTTCATTTTGGTGACAAAGGTTAGCACAAAAATATTTTTAATTCCGGATGTCGAATTAGATTACTCCAATATTATGCATACTATTTATCTATAAGAGACACAATACACTTTTATTTTGATCAAATTTTACATGCAGGAAAACTCACACAATAATATATAGTTGATGCTTATGTAAAAGTTGAAAGCAATAATTTGAATTACTATTGCACTCATCAGATAAAATTGCAAGTTGAAATGTATACTGGTCTTATGGATTATAATGCAAACTGTGCTACTAATGAAAATATAAATCCAGAAAAGATTTTTATTTTACCTTCAAGTTTTGGGGGTGGCCCTAAAGCAATGCAACAAAATTATCAAAATGCAATGGCTATAGTTATTCATTTTTTAAAACCAGATCTTTTCATTACTTTTACATGCAATTCCAAATGGCCACAAATTTCTAAATACTTACATCCAAATGAAGGCCTTGAAGATCATCCACGCTTGGTTTCTAGAGTATTTCATATCAAGCTTAAAGAATTTTGAATGATATTACTAAAAAATATATTTTTGGAAATTGTATTCCTTTTATATATGTAATTGAATTTCAAAGGAGAGGCCTTCCACATTGTCACTTTCTAGGGATTTTATCTCATGAAAACAAAATTAAAGACTGTGGTGCTATTAATCAATACATAATGGCACAATTGCTTAATCCTCAAGATGAACTTAAAATTTCTAAAATAACTACCTTTAATATGATACATGGTCCATGCAAGCCTCTTTACCCTAATACTCCTTGCATGGAAAATGGCATTTTCTCAAAAGGTTATCCAAAAAAATTTAATTATGAAACTACTTTTAGTGTTGATAGAAATCTAGATTATTATAGACCTGATAATGGCAACATAATTCTAAAAATTGGGTGCTATATTAATAATTATTGGGTAGTGCGCTATAATAAATAACTTTTAAAAAAATATAATGCTCATATTAATATTGAAATTTGTGCTACTATAAAAAGTATTAAATATTTATTTCAATATGGTTATGATTGTGCTACAATTGAAATCCATTCGACAACCCAACAACTTAATAATATTTTAAATTGGGATGAAATCTCAACTTTTTAAATACACATTATATATCTGCTCCAAAAGCAATATAGAGATTTTTTAAATTTAAAATGCATAACTATTCGACCCCTATAATCTGTCTTCCTATCCATCTTTCAAATTTTCAAAACATCTATTTTATAAAGGGTTCTGAACAAATGGCACTTCAAAAAGCTTCTCAAAATGATACAATATTGACAAAATGGTTAGAATTAAATATAAATGACCGAAATGCTAGATAATATATATATCTTGATACTGTCCTTTATATTATACATTTAACCTTCATACTCATAATTGGCAAATTTGACATACAACAAATGTCATGCCCCAAATGTATTATGTGTCTCCATCTAATGTTGAACTATATCATTTACATCTTATTTTACTCTATAAAAAAGGTGTTACATCTTTCAAAAATCTCTAAACAATTAACAATATTTATTATGACACATTTCAACAAGTTGTAAATGCAATGGGGCTTATATCTAATGATATCGAATGGGAAAAATGTTTAGAAGATGCTTACTTTTTTAAAATGCTATCACAATTAAGACAATTATTTGTATTACTTTGTACCTTTTGCACTCCAAAAGATCCTTACTTTTTATGGGATAAATTTAAAGACTTCCTTTCTAAGAATTTCATGCAAAAAAATCCAATTTTTCATTATGAATATGCTTTACATGATATAAATATTAAAATGAAAATGCATGGCAAAATTAATCAAAATTACCATCTACCTTTCCTGTCTAAAAATTTTGATAATGAAAATAATGTCAACTCAACACAAATATATCAAAATGTTGAACAAAATATTCCTTGATTTAATCAAGAATAGTTAAATATTTTTAATGATATTCTTAATGTTATTGATCACCCAACTAAGCATAATCAATAAATTCTCATTGATGGCCTTGGTAGTATTGGTAAAACATTTTTTCTTAACACTCTTATAAATATTTTACAACTAAAAAAATAAATGTTGTTAGCATGGCTTGGATAGAAATTGCAAGTACTTTACTTTATAATAGCCAAACTTCACATGCTACTTTTATATTTCTTATTCCAATAAATGAAACATCAACTTTTATAACTACTAATAGTGAAGCAGGTATAAGAATCAAAACTATTAACGTATTGTTATGGGATGAAATAAGTATAGTTCACATTGATGCATTCACTGTTGTTGATCGAGTGTTGCGAGGCTTAAAAATACATCATTACCTTTTGGTGGCATAATTATTGTCACTAGTGGGGACTTTAAACAGACACTTTCAGTCATTCCACATGGACATAGGGCATAAATTGTTTCAAGTTTTATAAGAATGAATAAATTATAAAGATTATTTAGAAAATTATCTTTGAAAACAAATATGTGACTTGTTGAAAGTGATAAATCATAGGCTGAATGGATTTTCAAAGTTGGAAATGGTGAAAATTTTCAAAATTTACCATCTTTACCTTCTAACTCCATTTTATTACCTCATATACAACTAATTTATTCATTTATTATTGATTTTGTCTACCCTTTAGTACTTGATATTTCAAACCCTATCAAGTCATATTTACCCCACTTAATGATGAATATTTGCAATCAATAACACTATTGTATCTAAGGTGATACATATATCTACAAAAGTGTTGATTTTGTTGATACTAAACATCTTAAAAAATTTCCAATAGAATTCCTAAATTTTATCACACCTTTTGGTCTCTCACCATATAAACTCTCTCTCAAACAAGGTGCTATTCTTATCCTCCTAAGGAATATGCCTCCATCAGCAAAACTATGCAATGGCATATGTCTCATCTTGAAAAATGCACTACCAAATGTTTTAGACTATGAAATTCTGATGGGGCAATTTAAAAGGACAAGAGTTTTTATCCCATGTATCGCACTAATACCATCAAATACAAAAATTCCATTCAAAATGTTCAAAAGACAATTTCTAATTCTTTTAGGTTACTACTTAACAATCCCCAAATGCTAAGGATAGATATTTGACTGAGTTGGAGTTTACTTGCCCCCCCCCCTAGTTTTCATTCATGGGCAAATTTATGTGGCTTTATCAAGATACACATCACCACATGGCATTAGAATCAAAGTTCAAAACATCACACGCCAAGGCCACCTCTTTCCTTAAAATCCTTCTGTTTTTACAATTAACACTGTTTATAAAGAAGTTTTATATTAAACCTCTTTATAAACCACCCAGCATTTGCTGGGCAAGTACTCATCTATCACAATAAGGAGTTGCTGAAGTTGGGCACACAATCCAGACTCCTTTCGGGATCAACTTGCTTGCAAGCGGTGCATGAGCAGCACCACAGTCAGGGCTGGTGAGGGAGTGCACCATAAATGAAGAGCTGGGCTATGCTTGGGTGGAGCTGACTGGCACCATGGTAGCAGGTGTGGGTGATGCAAGGTATGCGAGTGACCAGATGGTGTGTGCAACCTGAAGGCGTCAAAGGAGTACTTTGAGCTGTCAAAGGAGGGGAAGCTGAAGAAGCTGAAATACACTGCCAGTGATCCTCCAGCATCCGCCCAAAGAGATTGAGAGCCGAGGCTACATCTCCTTGGTGGGAGTAGCTGGAGATGATTGCGTTCCAAGTTACAGCGTCACATCCTGTGCTGGCCACTGAGTTGAAAACTTCACAAGCTTCCACCATGCAGCCACACTGTCCGTAGAAGCCAAGAAGAGAGTTCACAACAACCACCTCGGCTTCCATCTCGGCATGACAGATCTGCTGGTGGATGGCACTTCCAGTCTCCAGAGCCTTGGAGCTCCCACAGGCCTGGAGCGCAGTGGTGTAAGTTGGAGCATCAGGTACAAGGCCTTGGACTTGCTGCATCTGCAAGAAGAGATCCAGTGCAGCTGGTGCTTGCTCCGCCTGGATGTATCCGAGCATCAGTGTTGTCCACGAGACAACATCGTGCCTCTCCATCCAGTCAAAAACTCTCCACACATCCACCTCTTTGTAAACCACCCAGCATTTGCTAGGCAAGTACTTGTATTCAAATATAGATTCTAGGATATTTTAATAACTAATAGTTGTTGTTCATTTATATTAATATTTTTATTTATAATTTATAATCTTCACTAAACACTTTCTAGTATATTCTTGTTTATTCTACTATTGATATGGAATAATATTAATCTTGACTCCTATGTTTATAACCATTGATCAATTAAAATACTCAATGAATGATACTAACTATTGTCTCTCATATTTTTTATCCTTCACCATGGTGTGCCAGCTAAGACCCTTTTGCGTCTTTTCAGGTACCATGGGTTTCATGGACGGCTCCATCAACCTTGCATTCCTTGCAAAGTTTACCAACCTCCCAAGAAAAGCTTTTCTCTCATTGAGCAAGCATGCTGAGTAGTGGATTCCATCCAGATTTCTCTCCCAGATCTGTGAGTGGAGCCTCTTCTCTGCTAAGTCGCTGTGTGCCTTGAGCGCCACCATGAAAGTCTGAGCGTTTGGCTGGCTGGCTTGCTCATAGCACTCAAGAGTAAAGGTTGTTCTCAGCATATCCCAGGAAACGATGTTTTGCTGCTCCATGCAAAGTCTCAGCGTTTGGAGGCAGGCCAGCTTCTCGTTGCATCTGATAGAAGACGTGCTGTTCGTGTTCCAGGCAACCAACGTCATGTTTATTTGTCCTCCTGAACACTTCTGATGCTTCCACATGTCCACGAGGCTGCTTGCGACGAATGCATCGGCTTTGTATTCACAATTTGCGAGGTAGACCAACCTATCCTGTTCTTCGTCCTATCCTGTTGAACAACCTGTGTTGCAAGCCGCAGTGTAGACTTTGACCATACTTTCACAATTGCACTTGCTTGATTCCCAGCTTGACTCTGGAGAAACTTATCTGGCTGCTATGCCCTGCACTGCTTCTTCTCAAATTTAAAGTTTGCTTCAACTAAAGCCCAAAGCTCCAAATTCATCAATTTCACCCCTTCTTCAACTAATTAAATACATAGTATATATTTTACTTTCTGGATAATTAACACTACATAGACTATGTGAGCAGAATTTCTATAGGACATAACAACATGAATAATCACAATATTGTGGAGGATTGCCATATTGTTGTTATCTACAAAAACAATCAAATGGAGTGTGTAAAGTTCATATAGTAATTTGCTTACTATATAATATTCCTCCAATCCAAGTAAAACATTTGATTGTAGAACTTACTTTAAGTCGATATCTAACTCACTAATTTCTATGAATCTTTCTTAATTTGACTTGGAAGCACCTAGGCTCTTCATTGCTCAAAAGCATTGGTCCTCTTTGTTCTATAGTTATATACTTATATTTGAGATAGTGCAAATGTGTTTGTTGTATGGGCTCACTTACTCATTCCTTTCTTTTGATAGTTTCAAGGTTCTCAATTGGTTTTACTGCAAATTAAATTCTAAAATCATATAAAGTTGATTTCATCACTTTTATTACTTTGTGACCAAGAGGTTGTGTCAATGTTGTAGTAGATAAACATTCCACCAAACCCTCAAAATTATGTTGATTTTTTTTATAACTTAGCTTTTTATATAAAAGTGTATAAAGGTCTATTGTAGCATAGAGATGACCAAGTCATTGTAGCATGTTTTATTTGAAAATATGCATTTAGCGCAATTTGTTTTTGATAGCCATATCATATGGTAAATTTCAATAAGATTTATTGTTAACACTTCGTAGCAGGTATTTCAAAAATCATTGAATAAAGAAAGCAAATTAGTAAAGAGATCAATATGAGTACTTCCTTATTTGAGAAATAACTAAAGTCCTTAAATGTGAAAAACATATAAACCACTATATCAGTGAAGTCTGTAGTTGTAAAATTGCATTTTTTATAAACATTACCTCCAACCCACTATAAACGTATAAACTTGTAGTACTTATTTGCATCTTGTAAAGTGTTTATACATTTTAAACTCTAGCAAAACCACTTGTGGTTAACTTAAATATATTAACCTGTGCGTTCATATAAACTTTATTCCTAATGGAAAAGGCAACTCTTTTTCATTTGACTGAAACTTTGTTTATATCACCATTATAGACAATTCTAACACCTTATCAATTTGTTTATGCTTTGTTACTCATGAAACCATAAAACATTGATGGTGTTGAAAATCCTAATCCAACTTAATATATATTATTTAGTAGTGTTTAAAAAAGAACTTAAAATGGCATCTCTTTCAAATAGTTATATTTTCTAATATAAGGAGCTAGTAAATAGTGAGCCAAGGGAGTTGACAAAAATATTTTTATACACTAAAGAATATTTTATTAAGGTTTTAGCTGCAAACAGTTTTATTAATAAGATATTTTAAATAAACTTAATAATTTAAATAATATTTACATCTGTTTAACTTACCACCATCTAATCTTTGTGGCAGAGGTTTTGGGTTATCACCTAATTTAGAGAGTAATTTGTTAATTTAATATTCAATAATTAGTATTTATACTAATTGTTTAAGTTATTTATTACAATACCAATATCTATATTTTTCACCTTATGTTCAAACATTATAATGAATCCAAACTTTAACATTTAGATCCATAATATGCAAAGGATGAAAGACTTTCAAAGTTTAATGTTAAAAAAAGTATATGCAATTGCAACTTGGGAATTAGTTGATTGTGATGTTGTGAAAATTCCCATTTACAATATCACTTTCTTAACTGAAAACTATATACTTGTGATTATGGTATTGTTGATTGACGTTTGTATTTACTTTTTAACTATATTGCCTTTGAATATATTGTCTTTGCTTTCTTTGACCAAGTATTTGTAATATTCATATGTTTGTTATTTCTCTTCTACTAATACAAAATCAGAAAAGACTTAAATAACTTGAATTTTAATTATGAAGTTTGTATATTTGTACAAGGAATTGTTGAAACAAAACGTTGGAAAAATGCAAGTCCCAAGTTTTTATATCGGTTTAATTATATAAGTTTGGGAAAAGAAATCTATATATTAATGAGTACATGAGTTAATGAAATAGGTCTGTGAATAAGCTTGTGTAAGTTTAAGTGACCAAACACCATAGATCTACAATTGAACTTGAAGTGGTACTGAATAAACTTTGAATATGCTTGGATAATCTACTATCTAATGGTTGTTGTTCATTTAGATTAATCTATTTTTTATAATTTGTGAACATGTTTATAATTTATAAAATATCAAAAAACAAACTTTCTAGTATATTCTTTTCTATTCCACTATTTATTATTAAATTCTTGGTTTATAAATTATAAATATTTTTAACATTATTTCTCAATTAAATTATTACTACTATCAAGTAAACCAAGCAAATTATTTATGAGATAAGTATTTTCTCAAATATTTTTATCTCTTCACCATAAGATCCTTTTGCTTGTTTTCAGGTACCATATTAGTTTGGGTTTCATTGACAGCTCCATCAACCTTGCATCACACTCTTTCCTCACAAAGCTTACCAACAAGCTCCTGAGAAAAGCTTTTCTCTGATTTTGATTAAGTGTTTTGGATCCATGAGATTAGAGCATATGCCTTCAGTGATACAATGGAGTTCCCTCATTCTGACACAACACTCCTAGTTCTCAAGCAACTCCCAAGCACTTAAATGAAAAGTAACCTTCCTTAATAGCCTCTCCACAATAAAATTTTATGTCCATTCCCTGATGAAAAAGTTAAAGAAGAAGATACTTACCATGTGTAAGGAGATAACTCCACAGCTTTTCATTGCCAAGCTTCAGTTTCCTCAAAACAGCTTGAAGATAGGGATTTTAAACTAGCTTGACAGAATTGCATAAACGAAGTACCTTGTGAAGGCTATAAGACGAAACAAAAAAGCTATGAACTAATGAAAACACTATAGTACCTATGACCATCATGCTTCGTAGGGCACTCTCCAGTTACTCCAAATGAGTAGTGCAAGAAGAAGTGTGTCATTGTGACAGTGACGCCAGAGTACTTCTGAACTTGGGGTAGAAAACTTCTCGAGCGGCAGGCATGTCTCCACTCTGAGCAAGTAGTGGATTCCGTCCAGATTTCTCTCCCGGATCTGCGAGTGGAGCCTCTTCTCTGCTAAGTCGCCACGTGCCTTGAGCGCCACCATGAAAAGTCTGAGCATTTGGCTGCCGGTTTGCTCGTAGCACTAAAGAGCAAAGGTTGTTCTCAGCATATCCCAGGAAACGATGTCTTGCTGCTCCATGCAAAGTCTCGGCGTTTGGAGGCAGGCCAGCTTCTCGTTGCATATGATAGAAGACGTGCTGTCCCATGATGATCATGTTCCAGGCAACCAACGTCGTGTTTCTTTGTCCTCCTGAACACTTCTGATGGTTCTTTGTCACTTCTGGCTGTTTTGATGGTCTCACGGTGCAACATCCATCCATAGCTCCCCCAGAGGTCAACACCAGTAAAATCGCTCAAAACACATGGAACGATCCAATAATCAAACATATTTGGAGATGCTGGGTATCGATCCCGGTGCCTCTCGCATGCTAAGCAAACGCTCTACCAGCTGAGCTACATCCCCTTAGCAAAGAAAGCACCATTCGAATACTCATCCTTGGAGATTCTGGCATCTTTTGTTGCATTTTAAGAGCCTTTTGAGTGATGAGCTTTGGAAAGACCACCATCTCCAGCAGGTTTCTATAGGCAAGCATCTGCATCTGCAGGCAACCATGAAGAATGTTACTAGTGCTTATAATAATAGTATTAGTATTCACAAGAGGACGAAAAGAGAGTGTTATTCAAGAGGATGAGTAAAGCAATTGGTAAAACCAACACGAAACTTGGTAGGTTCTTGCTCTATTTTCCAGTCCATGTTCCGAGCCAGCTGTGCAATAACTTCCAAGTCTGGTAGTTGACCCTTGTATGTGATCTTCACTGTCTGTGAGCAAGAGCCTGCTGTCTTCTTGCTCTGCAACTTAATCTCCTTGAAGATTGTTTGTACACAATCTTCCATGTGACAACGCATGCACTGTGCTGAGTTACATGTCACTGCCAGTGTTGGCAGGACACTTTGAGGAGAATCCTAGAGTCCCATTGCTGTGCGAACCATGAGTGTGAGCTTCCAGCTGTTTCTTCTCAGTCGGAGGATCGTCCACCACAACTTCGATCTGCCACCTGGGATCCTGAAAGATCACATTACTGCGCTGCTTCCTTCGAGATAACATCCATCGCACGAGCAAAAAGCACGCGAGCAGCACCAAGATCGCAACCAAAACCCAGAGAAGAAACTGGAGCAGCGACCACGGCGTCCTCCGAACCACTGTAACTACTGCTGCGGGTGTTGGTGTGGCCACTGCTGCGTCGTGACCGTCGCGACGACGATGGTGGTGGTGGTGGTGGTGGTGGTGGTTGTGGCGTCCTCCATGGTGGTGACCATGGTGATGGTGGTGAACAACCAGAGGAGCTCCATCACCGTGATGATGATGGTACACTGCTGCTGCTGGAGCTGGATGGTGGTGGCGAGCATGATCGAGGATAGCAGGCGCTGGAGCTAGATGAGCAGGGTAGCTGTGAGCAGGGTGAACGAAAGCAGCTGGCGCTGGGGCTCGATCTGGAGCGTCACCTTGAAGAACTAGAGCTAAAGCTGGCGCTGGCTCGTGGCCTTGGTGTCCATGGTGGTGTGCTGGATGTGCTGGAGCTAGAGCTGGAGCATGGGTGTGAAGCTCGGTGATGGCCGCCATGCCAAGGCGCTTGAGCTCGGCGGGCAAGCATTGGGGCGGCGTGAGCGCTAGAGACCATAGCTTACCTGACGAGAGCTTCGACAATAGAAAAATCCGAGTGAGAAAGATTATAACCTATGGATTGTCAGCAAGGGTGCCATCGGGCTTGAGCATGCCAAAGAGCCCAAACCTAGATGTGAATAGCGATTTAATCTCATAATCACAAAATGCTCTAGGTATTTCCAAAAGAGAAAACAACTTTAATTTGATGACAACTCCTTTTTAGGCTCAATCCTAATGTAGTGAACGAAACTTTTTTACTTGCTTTTCAAACCTCTGAAAACTTGGCACTTGGAGCTCATGGAAACACAAGCCATCAGCGTGCACAAACTACTTCCTTTTGAAAAAAAGTGGGAAAAAGAAACAAAAATAAATGTCTATCCATTGCTGTTTTGATGGTCTCACAGTGCAACATCCATCCATAGCTCCCCCAAAGGTCAACACCAGTAAAATCGAAATAAATGTCTATCCATTGCTGTTTTGATGGTCTCATAGTGCAACATCCATCCATAGCTCCCGCAAAGGTCAACACCAGTAAAATCGCTCAAAACACCTGGAACAATCAAATAATCAAACATATTTAGAGATGCTGGGTATCGATCCCAGTGCCTCTCGCATGCTAAGGAAGCACTCTACCATCTTCCCCTTAGCAAAGAAACAAAAATGCTAATCTTTCCTCTTCACCATTCTAATACTCATCCTTGTAGATTCTGGCATCTTTTGTTGCATTTCAAGAGCCTTCTGAGTGATGAGCTTTGGAAAGACCACCATCTCCAGCAGGTTTCTATAGGAAAGCATCTGCATCTGCAGGCAACCATGAAGAATGTTACTAATGCTTATATAATAGTAATAGTATTCACAAGGGAGGACGAAAAGAGAGTGTTATTCAAGAGTATGAGTAAAGCAATTGGTAGAACCAACACAATATAAATCAATTATATGATCTTCAGTAGCAATCAAATTGTATAAACACTAATATTATTTGGTATTTTGGTTTGCTAGTAAACATATTTAGCTACATAATTGTATAGCTAAAAGTCTTTTAAAATGAGTAACTTTTTTTTCTTACAAAATTTCAAAATTGGAAACGTCACCTTTACATTCTTTCAAAGTTTAAATGCATTTGCTTTTGGTCTCTCATAGTCTCTGAACAAACAAATAGAGATATTGGGCACACTTGATCAATTCAAAAAAACTAATTATTAAAAGCTTACTACAAGATGGATTTTGTTTCAAGGTGGCCTCTCTCCATTCCTTGTATTCTAAGCATGTTGTCCCACCTGGATCTTGTATAAAAACCAAACTAATGCCTTTAGAACTTGTAAGTTTGTAACAAGGAAATAAATGTCCCCTATTGACCTCAAGAATGTACAACTTAATGTACTTTCAAGTGGATCTGCTAATAAAGAGAGCCAAGTCAACAAAAAAGTCATTAAGAATATTTTAAAAATATTTTGGTACACTAAAGAATATTTTCTTAATGTTTTAGTGGCAAACAGGTATTTTAAACAAAATAGTAATCTAAATAATATCTAGATCTTGTGAGGTCCAAGTGTACGGCTACGATGCCATATATTAATATTAGCATAGTGGGATTTTGGTAGCTGTCAGATTGGTTTCAATCCAGACCACTTGCTCTTGTATATAAACTAGGGTTTTTGGGTTAATTAATATGCACATTTTCTGTATTCCCTTTTTATATTTAATGCACTCACATTGGTGGAGATGAGGGGCATCTTTGATTGTCCTTGAGGAGTGTTTAAATTTGGGATTTTTGGTTTAGATATAACTTTTGCATCATCTAGGTTTAATTTTTTCCATTTCCTTTTTTTTATTTTTTCCTTTCAAGATCTAACTTTTTGCATTGTCTAAATCTCCCTTTCCTTCTAGCCTTTTTTCATCTCTTCTTTTGTTTTTTCCTTTTCGTTCATTTTCATAGTAGATTAGTAATCTCATTCTCTTTTGACTCTAGAGCAGCAATTGGTACAATTGCTTGATGCTATATGATTGCAATTGAACAACCAAACTCAATTGATGGTGGCATTCATGGCATGTAGTACAACTCTTCCTATTTTTAGTGCCAATTCTTGTGTTCAGCCGAAGTTCTTTTGCGGGAATCTTGGGGATAATGTGTACCATTGATTCGATCACTTCACGGTGATTGCCATATATTATTCTTGGGATGATGCTTGACGTTTGCATGAATTTCCCACATGTCTCCAAGGGACAGCGTTGCAGTGGTACAATTGTTTGAACGCAGCCACTTGTGAAGATTGGAATATTCTCCCGGACGTCTTTAAACATGCATTCGAACATGCCAACGATTGTGATGATGCTTTCCAACAATTGCATTATTTTTGTCAAGGGCCATCTAAGTTGGTGATGCAATTTAGCATTCATTTCCGAAGCCTCTTGCTTCATGCAGAGCCAAATATGTTGAAGCGGATCAAGCTAGGAATGTTGTGGCCAGTACTTCGTCAAGATTTTGTCAAACTTATACATGCACTTGCTCCTGCCACCCTTGACAATGCTCTTCGCTTGGCACAACATTATGAGATGTCGCTTCTTCCACTTCTCGCTTCACATCCTTCAGCTCCACTTCCTGTGGGTGATGGTCTTGTTCCAATGGAGGTTGATGCTACTACTGCTCAAGTCCAAGGACAAGAGCGAGGCTGTGGTTGTGGCTGTGATATTCGTTATTGGGTGCTTGATGAAGTTGGTCACACTTATCGGCATTGTCGGTGTTTTCCAAATTAGTAGCCACTATTTCTTGAGTGGATACCTTGGCATCAATAACATCTTTTTGGTGTTGCTGTAGTAGAAGGTTTGAACACTAAGATGCATTCGGGAAATAAGGAGTGGCGTGAGTAACGGAGGGACCTTGTGCGAATAAGTTAGTGACCCCTCAATATTTCTTTCGAAAGTATCATCAAGGGGTTCACTTGGCACCAGTTCATCCAGTGTTTACTTTCCAAGCTTATTTTTATAACAAATGGTCTCCTATTATTTTCTCTGTGTTGGTTGATATAGGTTCGAGTTTATCTTCTATTGCTTGACCTGTTGCCACAAGTTGCCATTTACACTTGCGTCGTGCAGTGGAGCCAGTTTTCATTATTTATGGCAACGGCCGTACATATGCATGTGCACAGGATGAGGCAGACCTAGTTGTGCATGTGAACGATCCCGAGCTTGGGTTGCAATCATTGTAGGTGGTGCTAAGTCAAGCTTTTGACTTCATCCTTGGTATAGATTGATTGCAACACAATCATGCCAAGTGTGACTTTGAGGCTTCTCCCCCTTGTCTCATATTTCTTTATATTTCATCCATTCTTCTCACTTCTGTATTCTTCGTCCCTCTAATTCTACCTCTGCTTCTATTTCTTTTGTCCCCCCACTACTTCCTCTTATGTTTCCATCTTGTTTTGCTTTTCTCTTTTCCGATTTAGCATTTGTGGATTTTCTAAACGAGGATTCTGTGCCGTCGGGGGTTTCTGTACTTGACATTTAGTGTCCACAAGGTGCGGAGCAAAATCTACCTTCTCTTAATGAGGTTCACGAGGCTCAAAAGATTGAGCCATGGATTTGAAAGCTTCGAGATGGGTTTGAGAATCCTAGATCACTTGCTAATGACTTGCTTTTCCTTCATTTACATTCTCAATATCGCCTTGAAGACGGCCTTTTTTATTTTGTGAAGATAGATCCTGATGATCCTTTATAGCTGGGGATGCCTTCTGTCTTTATTCTACGGTTTCTCCATGCCTACCATGATTCTCCTATTCTAGACGAACATATGGGATATCGTTGTGTGATTGAAAAGTTGCATAAATCTTTCTATTGGCCGAAGATGCAATGTGATGTTATTCAATATGTGTGTAGTTACATTTGGTGCTAAGCCCGTAATACTCCTCTTTATTCCTCGGAAAGACAATTGGAGTCAATTGCAATTTCCCGTCCGTTTAAGTTGGTGGCGTTTGATCTTATAAGACCTTTTCCACGATCAATTATTAGCAATGAGTATGTTATTATTGCTTCTGACTATTTGACTCATTGGGTGGAAGTTGGTGCTCTTGCTAGTGCCTCTGCAACTGTTATTAAATACTTCTTCCTCAATCGAGTGGTGTTCTAGCATTCTTGTCCATAGCGGATTCTTTCGGACAATGGTCCCGCATTTATGGCTGAGGCATTTCATATTTTGATGTCTCAGTTGGGGATACACCACACCTTCACAAATGTTTATCATAAATACAAATGGTTTGGTGAAACGGCTCGTTCGGACGTTTAAAGGGATGATTGCAAAGTATGTGAACTTTTAGCATTCGAATTGAGATGGTTATTTGCCTTCTCTTTGGTATGCATATGTCACAAAGGTGCAGAGTTCTATTGTTGCTTCACCATATAAACTTCTATGTGGTCATGATCTAATATTGTTAACAGAGTTGGGTTTACCTTCACAATTGTCACGAGCTGCCGATGCTAGGTTGTGGGATCAGTATTTGACGAGCATTCTTCCACTTGTTCGAGTAGAGTCTACCAAACACTTAAGCCACGTACAAGTGGGACAACAATAGTGCTACAAGTCCCATCATCGTCCGCCTATGGAGTACAAAGTGGATGATATGGTGTTAGTCTGTTTTCCCCATTTTATAGTATGTGGTTTATTTAAAGGGCTCCTTGCTCAGTGGAAAGGACTATATTGAGTGTTGTGGCAAGTTGGACCACAAGTTTATAAGATTTGGCATGATATCCATAGGCAAATCCTCCAAAAATTGTGCATATGCAACAATTAAAACGTTTCGTATAAAAGGATTAGAAAAAATTAATACCACCTATAGATCCGCTAATGCCTCCTTCTAACGTTCCTCCAGATCCTAGCCCATTTATAAAAGAACTTGATGGTCTTTCATTATTCCGAGAAGAAGGGATGATATAAAGTCCAAGTCCAAGTGTATGGTTACAATGTTATATATTAATATTAGCATAGTGGGATTTTAGTAGCCATCGGATTAGTTTCAATCCAGACCCATCTTCCATGCACTCATAATCTGAAATTTTAGAGGTTTTTATTTCTGACCTAATTTAAATAATAAATTAACTATATTTAGTATTACTAAATATAAAATTATTACTATAAAATCCTAATTTATATATTAATCTTTATTTATAAATATATCAAATTCAAATACAATACTAATAACTAGTTCTTTTCCAATGTCTTTGATACCTCTAACCATGCATTTGTAATGTTAAGGAACATTAATTTCTTGAGAAAAGTGAGATTGTTATTATTGTTGTAAAGTGTTCATTTCAAATTTAAAGCCTGTTTCAATGAAAGCATAAAACTTCAAATTCATCAATTTCACCCAAACAACCAAATAAATTGCTTATTTTTTGGTTTTTGGATAATTAACATTGCACAGACCATGTGTGCAAAACTTTTGCAGGACATAACCATATGAATTGATCACATTGTTCTGGAGGATTGCCATATTGTTTTCATCTACAAAAACAATTAGCTAGAGTGCGTAAAGTTCATATAATAATTTGCTTACCACATAATATTCCTCCAATCCAAACAAAATATTTGATTGTAGAACTTGCTCTAGGTTGACATATAGCTCACTAAATCTTATGAATAATTTTTTTTTTGACTTAGAAGTAGCTAAGCTTTTAATTGCTCAAAAGTATTGGTCCTCTATATTCTATAGTTACATACTCATGTTTGGGATGGTACAACTTTCTCGATTGCTTGGGCTTACTTATTAATTGTTTTCTTCTGAGAGTTTTAAGGTTCTTAATTGGTTTTATTGTAAATTAAATTCCAATAGCATTTACTTTGTGAGGTTGTGACCAAGAGGTTGTGTCAATGTTATAGTAAATAAACAGTCCACTAAATCTTTAAAATGATATGTATTTTATTATAACTTAGCCTTTTATATAAGAGTGCATAAAGGTCTATCGTAAGATAGAGGTGACCAAATCATTCTAGAAAGTTTTATATTAAAATATGCATTTAGAGAAACTTTTTTTCAATAGTGGGTAGCAAGTATTTTAAAACTCATTTAATAAGAAAGAGAATTAATAAAGGAATCAATGCTGGTAGTTCTTTATCTGAGAAATAATTAAAGTCTTTAAATGTAGAAAACAACTAAACCACCATGTTAGCTAAGTTTGTAATTCTAAACTTGTATTCTCTATAAACATTACTTTCAACCCACTAAAATGTATAAATTTATATTACTTGTTTAAATTTTCTAAAGTGTTTGTACTTTTTAAACTCTAACACAATTAGTTATGCTTATCATGGTATTCACCTCGAATGCATTTTTTTATATGTTCATGTAACTCTACTCTTGATAGAGAAGGCAACTCCTCTTTCAGATAATTAAAATTTTATTTTTGGAACCATTATACATAATTCTAATGCTTCCTCAATTTTTTTATGCTTCATTACTCATGAAATTATAAAGCATTTGTGGTGTTGAAAATTTTATTCCAACATGATATACATTGTTCAAAAAAGAACTTAAAATAGCATTTCTCTTAGATAACTATTACCATCAAGGATTATGCTCTATATAAAAGGATTTTCTGTTAAAGAGAACTTAAATAAAGGAGTTCAGAAAAATATTTTTATACACTAAAGAATATTTTATTAAGGTTTTAGCTGTAATATTTTTATTAAACAGATATTTTTAAAATAGTAATTTAAGTATCTAAACTTTATTGGAAATAGTTTCTATTTGATAGAGGCTTTGCATTATCACCTAATTTAGAAAAAACTTATTATTTTAATATCTAATAATTAGTACTTATATTAATTATTAAAGTTATATATCTATATTATATCAATATCTATTTGTTTCACCTCATATTCAGATGTTATAATGAATCCAAAGTCTAACACTTAGATCCATCCTATGCAAAGGATAAAATACTCTAGAATTTTAACATTTAAAGAATTATGTGTAATTGCAACTTTGTTGTAAAGCTTTCTATTTACAGTGTCACTTCCATAAATGAGAATCATATACTCGTGATGATGATATTGCTGCTTAACGTTGATCTTTTACTTTTAATTATAATGCCTTTGAGTATGTTGTCTTTGCTTCATTTGACCAAGTATTTGTAATCTCATATATTTGTTGTTTCTCGTCTACTAATATCAAATCAAGAAAGATTTAAAGAACTTGAATTGTAATTATAAATTTTGTATATATGTACAGGGCATGGTTGAAAGAAGAATATAGCATCTAATCTACAATAAAATCTTGGAGAAAATTAAGTTCCTTATACACTAATGAAAAAAGTTAAATATACTTATGTAAATACGTTTGTGAATAGGCTTATACAGATTTAAAGTGACCAAACACTATAAATCTATAATTGGTTTGCTTAAGCAAACCTGTAGCAGTATTGACTATATTTAAATATGCTTGGAGATTCTAGGATATTTTAATAGCTAATAGTTGTTGTTCATTTAGATTAATATTTTTATTTATAATTTATAATCTTTCCTAAACACTTTATAGTATATTCTTGCTTATTCTACTATCGATATGGAATAATATTAATCTTGACTTATAAATTATAAATATGTTTATAACCATTGATCAATTAAAATACTCAATGAATGCAGAGATAAGTATTGTCTCTCATATTTTTTATCCTTCACCATGGTGTGCCAGCTAAGATCCTTTTGCGTCTTTTCAGGAGCCATCTTTGTTTGGGTTTTATGGACAGCTCCATCAACCTTGCATCACACTCTTTCCTTGCAAAGTTTATCAACCTCCCGAGATGAGCTTTTCTCTCATTGAGCAAGCATGCTGAGTAGTGGATTCCATCCAGATTTCTCTCCCAGATTTGTGAGTGGAGCCTCTTCTCTGCTAAGTCGCTGTGTGCCTCGAGCGCCACCATGAAAGTCTGAGCGTTTGGCTGCTGGCTTGCTCATAGCACTCAAGAGCAAAGGTTGTTCTCAGCATATCCCAGGAAACAATGTTTTCCTACTCCATGCAAAGTCTCAGCGTTTGGAGACAGGCCAGCTTCTTGTTCCATCTGATAGAAGATGTGCTGTCCCATGATGATCGTGTTCCAGGCAGCCAACGTCATGTTTATTTGTCCTCCTGAACACTTCTGATGCTTCCACATGTCCACGAGGCTGCTTGCGACGAATGCATCGGCTTTGTATTCACAATTTGCGAGGTAGACCAGCCTATCCTATTCTTCGTCCCATCCTGTTGAACTACCTGTGTTGCAAGCCGCAGTGTAGACTTCGACCATACTTTCACAATTGCACTTGCTTGATTCCCGGCTTGACTCTGGAGAAACTTATCTGGCTGCTATGCCCTGCACTGCTTCTTCTTATCGAAATTGAGATTTGAGCGCCTGCAAGAACAGAGAGCAGAAGTAGTACGTTACCTTTTCTCATACCTTTCGTCTCAAGCAACTTCTCTGGCCTTTGGATGTGCACTAACGTCCGCCTCTAGAGCATAGCTCAGTCAAATCGAAACTTGGTAGGTTCTTGCTCTATTTTCCAGTCCATGTTCCGAGCCAGCTGTGCAATAACTTCCAAGTCTGGTAGTTGACCCTCGTATGTGATCTTCACTGTCCGTGAGCAAGAGCCTGCTGTCTTCTTGCTCTGCAACTTCATCTCCTTGA
>NW_003314307.1:860120-863102 GCF_000143415.4 Selaginella moellendorffii
ACTGCTGCGTCGTGACCATCGCGACGATGGTGGTGGTGGTGGTGGTGGTTGTGGCGTCCTCCATGGTGGTGACCATGGTGGTGACCATGGTGGTGAACAACCAGAGGAGCTCCATCACCGTGATGATGATGGTACACTGCTGCTGCTGGAGCTGGATGGTGCTGGCGAGCATGATCGAGGATAGCAGGTGCTGGAGCTAGATGAGCAGGGTGCCCGTGAGCAGGGTGAACGAAATCAGCTGGCACTGGGGCTCGATCTGGAGCGTCACCTTGAAGAACTAGAGCTAAAGCTGGCGCTGGCTCGTGGCCTTGGTGTCCATGGTGGTGTGCTGGATGTGCTGGAGCTAGAGCTGGAGCTCGCGGGTGTGAAGCTCGGTGATGGCTGCCATGCCAGGGCGCTTGAGCTCGGTGGGCAAGCATTGGGGCAGCGTGAGCGCTAGAGACCATAGCTTACCTGACGAGAGCTTTGACAATAGAAAAATCCAAGTGAGAAAGATTATAACCTAACCCTTGACTTAGAAAAAATAAAGAGGTACTTTTGGCTTTGTGAAAAAAAAAACGAGTGGACTTGAGAGCTGGTGACATGGATTGTTAGCAAGGGTGCCATGGGGCTTGAGCATGCCAAAGAGCGCAAACCTAGATGTGAACAATGATTTAATTTCACAATCACGAAATGCTCTAGGTACAAATATTTCCAAAAGAGAAAACAATTTTAATTTGATGGCAACTCCTTTTTAGACTCAATCCTAATGTAGTGAATGAAACTTTTTTACTCGCTTTTTAAACCTCTGAAAACTTAGCACTCATTAAATGCAAGTCATGGAACTCATGGAGACACAAGCCATCAGTGTGCACAAACTACTTCCTTTTGCAAAAAAGTGGGAAAAAGGAACACAAGATAAATATCTATCCATTTTTGTTTTGATATTCTCAAGGTGCAACATAGCTCTATATTGATATTAATCCATAGCTCGTCCAGAGTAAAATTGGTCAAAATGCCTGGAATGATCTAACAATTGAACATATTTGGAGATGCTGGTATTGATCCCAAAAATCCAAAGCTTTTATTTTCACCATTCTAGTACTCATCCATAAGGTTTGGAAGGATCAGCAAGCTTTTATAGCCAAGCAGCTGCATGGAAATGGTATGTACATACTCAAGGTCATGAAATCTCATTTTGGCAACATCCTATGAAGTGTTCCAGGTTTAAGGCCAAGGGATTTGTGGAGCATACCCTCAAAAGAGATGTGTGTGGAATCCACAGGATGGGCTGCTTGATATATACGAGAGGAACTCCTTGCAAAGCTGTTCCAGATCATACCAATTTGATTTATATTGTGTTGGTTTTGCCAATTGCTTTAATCATCCTCTTGAATAACATTGCAACGAAAAACACTAGGGTGAATATTATGTATTATTATTATAACTATTAGTAACACAAATATTATTTGGTATTTTGGTTTGCTAGTAAACATATTTAGCTACATAATTGTATAGCTAAAAGTATTTTAAAATGAGTAACTTTTCTTTCTTACAAAATTTTAAAATTGGAAATGTCTCCTTCACATTCTTTCAATGTTTAAGCACATTTGCTTTTGGTGTCTCATAGCCCCTGAACAAAAAATTAGAGATATTGGGCACACTTGATCAATTCAAAGAAACTAATCATTAAAAGCTTACTAGGTGATGTACAATTTGCTAATAGAGAGAGCCAGGTCAACAAAAAGAGTCATTAAAAATAAAATTTTAAAATATTCTGGTATACTAAAGAATATTTTCTTATGGAAATATTTTTATTAAAGAGGTATTTTAAACAAACTAATAATTTAAATAATATTTAAATATGAGTGGCTCCGTACAAAGCAAGGGGCTTCGGAAATGAATGCTAAATTGCATCACCAACTCAAATGGCCTTTGACGAAGACGCTGCAATTGTTTTAAAGCATCATCACAATCATCAGCATATTCAAATGCATGTTTAAAGACGTCCGGGAGAATATCAATTCCATAATTAAGAATTATATACTTGTAATGATAACATTGTTATTTAATGTTGATACTTTTAACTACCACCTTCAAGTGTAATGCTTTTGAGTATGTTGCCTTGCTTCCTTTAATTATGTATTTGTAATTTTCCCACATTCATTCTTTCTCATTTTTATAGTTTCTTGAGAAAAGTGCTAAAGTTGAGTTTGTGGTTATGGTTGTAAAGTGTTCTTTTCAAATTTAAAGTTTGCTTCAAATAAAGCCCAAAGTTCCAAATTCATCAATTTCACCCCTTCTTCATCTAATAAAATACATAGTATATATTTTACTTTCTGGATAATTAACACTACATAGACTATGTGAGCAGAACTTCTATAGGATATAACAACATGAATAATCCCAATATTGTGGAGGATTGCCATATTGTTGTTATCTACAAAAACAATCAAATGGAGTGTGTAAAGTTAATATAGTAATTTGCTTACTATATAATATTCCTCCAATCCATGTAAAACATTTGATTGTAGAACTTACTTTAAGTCGATATCTAACTCACTAATTTCTATGAATCTTTCCTAATTTGACTTGGAAGCATCTAGGCTCTTCATTGCTCAAAAGCATTGGTCCTCTTTGTTCCATATTTATATACTTATACTTGAGATAGTGCAAATGTATTTGTTGTATGGGCTCATTTACTCATTCCTTTCTTTTGATAGTTTCAAGGTTCTCAATTGGTTTTACTGCAAATTAAATTCTAAAATCATATAAAGTTAATCTCATCACTTTTATTACTTTGTGACCAAGAGATTGTGTCAATGTTGTAGTAGATAAACATTCCACAAAACCCTCATAATTACGTTGATTTTTTTATAACTTAGCCTTTTTTGTAGCATAGAGATGACCAAGTCATTCTAGCATGTTTTATTTGAAAATATGCATTTAGAGCAATTTTTTTTTTGATAGCCATATCATATGGTAAATTTCAATAAGATTTAT
>NW_003314307.1:863238-869178 GCF_000143415.4 Selaginella moellendorffii
CAGCGAAGTCTGTAGTTATAGAATTGTATTTTTTATAAACATTACCTCCAACCCACTATAAACGTATAAACTTGTAGTATTTATTTGCATCTTGTAAAGTCTTTATATCTTTTAAACTATAGCAAAACCACTCATGGTTATTATGGTGTTCAACTTAAATACATTAACCAGTGCGTTCATATAAACTTTATTCCTAATGGAAAAGGCAACTCTTTTTCATTTAACTACAACTTTGTTTATATCACCATTATAGACAATTCTAATACCTTATCAATTTTTTTATGCTTTGTTACTCATGAAACCATAAAACATTGATGGTGTTGAAAATCCTAATCCAACTTAATATATATTATTTAGTAGTGTTTAAAAAAGAACTTAAAATGGCATCTCTTTCAAATAGCTATATTTGCTAATATAAGGAGCTTGTAAATAGTGAGCCAAGGGAGTTGACAAAAATATTTTGATACACTAAAGAATATTTTATTAAGGTTTTAGCTGCAAACAGTTTTATTAATCACATATTTTAAATAAACTTAATAATTTAAATAATATTTACATCTGTTTAACTTACCACCATCTAATCTTTGTGGCAGAGGTTTTGGGTTATCACCTAATTTAGAGAGTAATTTTTTAATTTAATATTCAATAATTAGTATTTATACTAATTGTTTAATTTATATATTCATATTAAGTTAATACAATACCAATATCTATTTTTTTCACCTTATGTTCAAACATTATGATGAATCCAAACGTTAACATTTAGATCCATAATATGCAAAGGATGAAAGACTTTCAAAGTTTAATGTTAAAAAAAGTATATGCAATTGCAACTTGGAAATTAGTTGATTATGATGTTGTGAAAATTCCCATTTACAATATCACTTTCTTAACTGAAAACTATATACTTGTTATTATGGTATTGTTGATTGATGTTCGTATTTACTTTTTAATAATATTGCCTTTGAGTATATTGTCTTTGCTTCCTTTGACCAAGTATTTGTAATATTCATATATTTATTATTTCTCTTCTACTAATACAAAATCAGAAAAGATTTAAATAACTTGAATTTTAATTATGAAGTTTGTATATTTGTACAAGGCATTGTTGAAAGAGGAATATAACATCTAATTTAGAGAAGAAATTATTATTTTTAATATTTAATATTTATTACTTATACTAATTATTAACATTATATATCTATATTATGTTTTCATTACCTTTTTAGTGTAATTACAAGAAATTACCTATATTTTTTTCAATCTAATTTATAGATAAAATTTATTTTACTTTCAAATGCAATATCAATATCTATATTTTTCACCTCATATTCAGATGTTATAATGAATCCAAAGTTTGGATCCATCCTATGTAAAGGATAAAATACTTTAGAATTTTAACATTTAAAGAATTATGTGTAATTGCAACTTTGTTGTAAAGCTTTCTATTTACAGTGTCACTTCCATAATTGAGAATCATATGCTCATAATGATGGTATTGCTGCTTGATGTTGATTTTTTACTTTTAACTATAATGCCTTTGAGTATGTTGTTTTTGCTTTCTTTGACGAAATATTTGTAATCTTCATATATTTGTTGTTTCTCATCTACTATTATGAAATCAAGAAAGATTTTAAAAACTTGAATTGTAATTATAAAGTTTGTATATATGTACAGGGCATGGTTGAAGAAGAATATAACATCTAATCTACAATAAAATCTTGGAGAAAATTAAATCCCATATATACTAATGAAAAACATTCTATATACTAATGTAATACGTTTGTGAATAGGCTTCTATAGATTTAAAGTGACCAAACATTATAAATCTATAATTTTTTTGCTTAATCAAACCTAGCTATCTATAATAATAAGAACGAAGGGCCTAGATCCCCAGAGCCGTCTGATCACGGGCTCGGGGCAGCCTCAGAAGCCATGGTTCTTAGGAAGGGGAGGCCACCCCAGGCCTAGGCCAGGGCCAGTGGCCATGGTTAACGGGAATATCGGCTCAATGTTGTGGCAGCCAATGGGCGGGATGCACGTGTGGCCGGGAAGGGAAGAGGGCGTGGTGACAATTGTTATGCCATGCACTCCTAGGGCTCCATGGCTGCTCTGCTCGGATGGGGTTGTGTGGGCATTCCCGTGAGAGTCTGTGCGTCTGTAAGCTCCTAGAGGAGGTAATAGGGGCGAGTAGAATGGTAGTTGGACACACAATCCAGGTTCCTCTTGGGATCAACTCAAGACTGTGAGAGGCAAATTGGCTCATCTCCAACTCAGCAAAGCTTTGATCCCTGTTCACCACTGCCTCAAGAGCTCTATAGCTTTGGCCTACAAGAAAGCAATTATCAAGGACACTCCCTCTTCATCCCTGGATTCTCTCGAGGAATCCCTTGCTGCTGGGCCTGGTGAGGTATTGTTGTTTCAGCACATGCTCGGGATCAACTCCGTTGTAGGAACCAAGTGTTTCGAGTTGATGTAGGGCTGTCGAGTTACTGTGCCAGCCAACACTACTCCTGAAGTTTTGGAAATCCAACACAGCACTAATGTCTGGGTTCTCTTCAAAGAGAAAGAGGCGCCACCGCAAGCATCACCTGGTTTAGCTTCGTTTTTAGATTGAGGTAAGTTGTAAGTTTGGATATCTTTGTATTCTATGATAAGATTTTTTCTCCGTCTGATACTGCTTCCATCAAATCTAAAATTTAGTTCCAGTTTCCGAGATTCTGAGGGCTGGTTTCAACAATGCGTGCTTATGGGCTTTCTCAGGTGTCTGGGATGCTGTGCCAGGTAACCTGATGTTGGTGTATGAGCAACACTTTGGGCTGCAGCTCAAAATTGCAAAGCTCTGGATTATGAGGCAGAGATTGGTAAACACAACATTGGAGTTATTATGTTGTTCTTGAGTGTGCTTTGCAAAAGTCTAATATTTTCCTTTCAGATCATTACATAGTTCTGAATTTTATATATATCCAACTGTAGTCTGCATTTCTATTCTGCATAAACTTCTATACAAACTCAATTAAAGATATATATAAGCTTAAAATCTATAATCAAACTGACTGAAAATGCCTCGCCCCCACGATCTTTTGAGAGCCATACAACATAGTAAACAATCTAATGGAGATTTAGATGCCTCTGAAACTATGATTGATCATGATACACATACTATAGCTGTTCAAAATAATCATGATAATGATTCTATACACCAAAATATTAAAATTGGAGGTAATATAACTTGGTTATTTTGAAGAGTTTTCATCTTTAAAATGCAATGCATTACAAAAAGTACAAACAAATGATAAACTACCGATATTAAAATTTATAATGTTAAAGTCATTAAAAATGCTATGGCTTGCTAGTGTGGTATTAATGGGTGGGATTGGTGGATTTAATATTGCTTGATATATGTAATCATCATAATGACATGCATGTAAGGTTCTAAATGCTTATGACTATCCAACTGATTGGTGTATATAATCATTATCATGATCACCTTTACTATTTGATATTAGACACTACAATAGTGCTCTTGCTTTTGCATCTATGTCTTCTAATATTGATATTGTAAAAGCTCATGGTCCTTATTGCTTTAAAATCCATGGTCAAATATATCATAATATTGTATCAACACATCCTTCTGAAAGTCAATATAAAACTTATGGACAACTTTATATGCTTGATACTCTAGAAGCTATAGATATAAGAAAGCAAAACCCTTTTAATTCAAGATGTAAGACAAACTTATTTAAACATCTTGATGCTCTCCTTCATCATGCTCAAGCTTTCAAAATGATGTATGAAATGGAACAAGAAGAAATTTGTTTTGCTACACTTTCAGGTTACTCTATATATAGTGTTTACATGTTATTAAAAACTGAAGGAACTAATCCACGATGCTATAATGCTTCATGGACAAATGATGTTGTTGTTGTGTTTGTTAGTGATGATGGAGAACTGCCACATAGTCATGAAATTTGTATATATCCAACTATAAGCAATTCTAAATGTATCTCAACACTTGATTATAATTGTGATCCAATAGTTCCCAAGTTGCACTTGTATATGCTTCTTGCAATGTTATACTTTTGGTAGGTCTTTAATCCCTTACAAACATATGTATTTTATATATTTAATGCTTTTTGGGATGAATTCAAATGTTAAAATGTTAATATGAGGAGTTCATAATATTAAGAAACAATTAGATATTAGTATTGTATTTGAATTTAAAAAAATTATTATAAAATATTAATTATAAGTTACACATAACATAACAAAGGGCATTTCTTAAAGTTACACTCAAATGGATTTTACAGTAATAATTAAATATTTAATAATAATAAATATTAAAACTTAAAATAATACTTTCTTCTGTAAATTAGGTTACAAGGCAAAACCTCTATTAATTAGGAAATATTGCCACTCATATTTAAATATTATTTAAATTACTAGTTTGTTTAAAATACCTCCTTAATAAAAATATTGCCATAAGAAAATATTCTTTAGTGTACCAGAATATTTTAAAATTTTATTCTTAATGACTCTTTTTGTTGACCTGGATCTCTCTATTAGCAAATTGTACATCACCTAGTAAACTTTTAATAATTAGTTTCTTTGAATTGATCAAGTGTGCCCAATATCTCTTTTTTTTTGTTCAGGGGCTATGAGACACCAAAAGCAAATGTGCTTAAACTTTAAAAGAATGTGAAGGTAACATTTCCAATTTTGAAATTTTGTAAGAAAGAAAATTTACTCATTTTAAAATACTTTTAGCTATACAATTATGTAGCTAAATATGTTTACTAGCAAACCAAAATACCAAATAATATTTGTGTTACTAATAATTAAAATAATAATACATAATATTTACCAGGAGGAGGAGGAACAAGGCTAGTGTTTTTCAAGTAAAGAAATTGGCAAAACCAACACAATATAAATCAAATTGGTATGATTTAGAACAACTTTGCAAGGAGTTCCTCTTGTACACATCAAGCAGCCCATCCTATGGATTCCACACACATCTCTTTTGAGCATATGCTCCACAAATCCCTCGGCCTTAAACCTGGATATCAATCCCAAATATCCAAAGCTTTTCTTTTCACCATTCTAGTACTCATCGATGAGGTTTGGAAGGACCAGCAAGCTTTTGTAGCCAAGCAGCTGCATGGAAATGGTACGTACATACTCAAGGTCATGAAATCTCATTTTGGCGACATCCTATGAGGTGCGATACCAGCATCTCCAAATATGTTCGATTGTTGGATCGTTCTAGGCGTTTTGACCAATTTTACTCTGGACAACCTGTGGATTAATATCAATATGGAGCTATGTTGCACCGTGAGAATATTAAAACAGCAATGGATAGATATTTATCTTGTGTTCCTTTTTCCCATTTTTTTGCAAAAGGAAGTAGTTTGTGCACACTGATGGCTTGTGTCTCCATGAGTTCCATGACTCGCATTCAATGAGTGTCAAGTTTCCAAAGGTTTGACAAGTGAGTAACAAAATTTCATTCACTACATTAACATTAAGCCTAAAAAGGAGTTGCTATCAAATTAAAATTGTTTTTTCTGTACCTAAAGCATTTCGTGATTGTGAGATTAAATTGCTGTTCACATCTAGGTTTGGGCTCTTTGGCATGCTCAAGCCCGATGGCACCCTTTCTGACAATCCACAGCGTCACCAGCTCTCGAGTCCACTCGTTTTTTTTTTCACAAAGCCAAAAGTACCGCTTTATTTTTTCTAAGTCAAGGGTTAGGTTATAATCTTTCTCACTTGGATTTTTCTATTGTCAAAGCTCTCGTCAGGTAAGCTATGGTCTCTCGCGCTCACGCCGCCCCAATGCTTGCCCGCCGAGCTCAAGCGCCCTGGCATGGCGGCCATCACCGAGCTTCACACCTGCGAGCTCCAGCACATCCAGCACACCACTATGGACACCAAGGCCAC
>NW_003314307.1:869365-891513 GCF_000143415.4 Selaginella moellendorffii
ATGGAGCTCCTCTGGTTGTTCACCACCATCACCATGGTCACCACCATGGAGGACGCCACAACCACCACCACCACCACCACCATCGTCGCGATGGTCACGACGCAGCAGTGGCCACACCAACACCCACAGCAGTAGTTACAGTGGTTCGGAGGACGCCGTGGTCGCTGCTCCAGCTTCTTCTCTGGGTTTTGGTTGCGATCTTGGTGCTGCTCGCGTGCTTTTTGCTCGTGCGATGGATGTTATCTCGAAGGAAGCAGCGCAGTAATGTGATCTTTCAGGATCCCGGGTGGCAGATCGAAGTTGTGGTGGACGATCCTCCGACCGAGAAGAAACAGCTGGAAGCTCACACTCGTGGTTCGCACAGCAATGGCACTCTAGGATTCTCCTCAAAGTGTCCTGCAAACACTGGCAGTGACGCGTAACTCAGCACAGTGCATGCGTTGTCACATGGAAGATTGTGTACAAACAATCTTCAAGGAGATGAAGTTGCAGAGCAAGAAGACAGCAGGCTCTTGCTCACGGACAGTGAAGATCACATACAAGGGTCAACTACCAGACTTGGAAGTTATTGCACAGCTGGCTCGGAACATGGACTGGAAAATAGAGCAAGAACCTACCAAGTTTCGATTTGACTGAGCTATCCTCTAGAGTGACGGGGGAGCAGACGTTAGTGCACCTCCAAAGGCCGGAGAAGTTGCTTGAGACGAAAGGTTTGAGAAAAGGTAACGTACTACTTTTGCTCTCTGTTCTTGCAGGCGCTCAAAGCTCAACTTTGATGAGAAGACGCAGTGCAGGGCATAGCAGCCAGATAAGTTTCTCCAGAGTCAAGCCGGGAATCAAGCAAGTGCATTTGTGAAAGTATGGTCGAAGTCTACACTGCGGCTTGCAACACAGGTTGTTCAACAGGATGGGACGAAGAAGATGAGAGACAATACTTATCTCTTCAGTAGTATGAGTATTTTAATTGATCAATGGTTATAAACATATTTATAATTTATAAGTCAAGATTAATATTATTCCATATCAATAGTAGAAAAAACAAGAATATACTAGAAAGTGTTTAGGAAAGAATATAATAAAAAGATTAATCTAAATGAACAACAACTATTAGCTATTAAAATATCCTAGAATCTCCAAGCATATTTAAATATAGTCAATACTGCTACAGGTTTGCTTAAGAAAACCAATTATAGATTTATAGTGTTTAAATCTGTACAAGCCTATTCACAAATGTATTTACATTAGTATATAGAACTTTTTTCATTAGTGTATATGGGACTTAATTTTCTCCAAGATTTTATTGTAGATTAGATTTTATATTCTTGTTTAATAAAAATATTACAACTAAAACCTCAATAAAATATTCTTTAGTGTATAAAAATATTTTTGTGAACTCCTTTATTTAAGTTCTCTTTATTAGAAAATCCTTTTATATAGAGCATAATCCTTGATGGTAATAGTTATTTAAGAGAAATGCTATTTTAAGTTCTTTTTTGAACAACGTATATCATGTTGGAATAAAATTTTCAACACCACAAATGCTTTACAGTTTCATGAGTAATGAAGCATGAAAAAATTGTGGAGGCATTAGAATTATATGTAATGGTTCAAAAAATAAAATTTTAATTATCTGAAAGTGGAGTGGCCTTCTCTATCAAGAGTAGAGTTACATGAACATATAAGCATATGCATTTGAGGTGAATACCATGATAAGCACAATTGATTGTGCTAGAGTTTAAAAAGTACAAACACTTTAGAAAATTAAACAAGTAATACAAGTTTATACATTTTAGTGGGTTGAAGGTAATGTTTATAGAGAATACAAGTTTAGAATTATAGACTCAGCTAACATGGTGGTTTAGCTGTTTTCTACATTTAAAGGCTTTAATTATTTCTCAGATAAAGAACTACCAGCATTGATTTCTTTATTAATTCTCTTTTTTTATTAAATGAGTTTTAAAATACTTGCTACCCACTATTGAAAACAATTTGCTCTAAATGCATATTTTAATATAAAACTTTCTTGGTCACCTCTATCTTACAATAGACCTTTATGCACTCTTATATAAAAGGCTAAATTATAATAAAATACATATACTTTTAAAGATTTGTTGGAATGTTTATTTACTATAACATTGACACAACCTCTTAGTCACAACCTCACAAAGTGATGGGATCAACTTTAAATGCTATTGGAATTTAATTTACAATGAAACCAATTAAGAACCTTAAAACTCTCAAACGAAAACAATAAGCCCAAGCAATTGAGAAATTTGTACCATCCCAAACATGAGTATGTAACTATAGAACATAGAGGACCAATACTTTTGAGCAATTAAAAGCTTAGCTACTTTTAAGTCAAAGAATAAAATATTCATAAGATTTAGTGAGCTATATGTCAACCTAGAGCAAGTTCTACAGTCAAATATTTTGTTTGGATTGGAGGAATATTATGTGGTAAGCAAATTATTATATGAACTTTACGCATTCTAGCTGATTGTTTTTGTAGATGAAAACAATATGGCAATCCTCCAGAACAATGTGATCAATTCATATGGCTATGCCCTACGAAAGTTCTGCACACATGGTCAATTATTCAAAAACCAAAAGATATACCATATATTTGGTTATTTGGGTGAAATTGATGAATTTGGAGCTTTATGCTTTTGTTGAAACAAGCTTTAAATTTGAAATGAACACTTTACAACTATAATAACAATCTCACTTTTCTCAAGAAATTAATGTTCCTTAACATTAAAAATGTATGGTCAGAGGAATCAAAGACATTGGAAAAGAACTAGTTATTAGTATTGTAATTTAATTTGATATATTTATTAAAAAAAATTAATATAAAATTTAGGATTTTATAGTAATAATTATATATTTAGTAATACTAAATATAGTGAATTTATTATTTAAATTAGGTCAGAAATAAAAACCTCTAAAATTTTAGATTGTGAGTGTATGGAATATAGAAAGAGAATACAAAAAATATGCATTAGCCCAAAAAACCTGTTTATATATAGGAACAAGTGGTCTGGATTGAAACTAATCCGATGGCTACTAAAATCCCACTACACTAATATTAATATACAGCATCATAGCCGTACACTTGGACTTAGACCTCACATCATCCCTCCTCTCGGAATAATGGAAGACCATTAGGGTTCTTTTGTAGATGGGCTGGGATCTAAAGGAATGTCAAGAGGAGGCATTGGCAGATCTGTAGGTGGTATTAATTGTTTCTGATCTTTTTATATGAAGCGTTTTAACCGTTGCATATACACAATTTTTGGAAGATTTGCCTATTGGATGTCATGCCAAACCTCATAAACTTGTGGTCCAACTTGCCGCAACACTCAATATGGTCTTTTCCACTGAGCAAGGACCCCTTTAGATAAACCACATATTGTAAGATGGGGAAAATGGACTAACACTATGTCATTCACTTTGTACTCCGCATGCGGATGATGATAGGACTTATAGCATTATTGTTATCCCACTTGTATACGGCCTAAGTGTTTGGCAGACTTTACTCGAACAAGTGGAAGAATGCTCGTCAAATACTAATCCCACAACCTAGCATTAGTAGCTCGTGACAATTGCAAAGGTAAACCCAACTCTGTTGGTAACATTAGATCATGACCACATAAAAGTTTATATGATGAAGTAACAATAGAACTCTACACCCCTGTGACATATGCATACCAAAGAAAAGGTAAATAACCATCCCAATTCGAATGTTGAAAGTTCACGTACTTTGCAATCATCCCTTTAAACATCCAAACGAGCCGTTCCACCAAACCGTCTAATTATGGATAATAAGCATTCGTGAAAGTGTGGCGTATCCCAAACTAAGATGTTAAAACATGAAATGCCTCAGATATAAATACGGGACCATTATCCGAAAGAATCTGCTCTGGACAAGAATGCTAAAACACCACTCAATTGAGGAGGAAATATTCAATAGCAGTTGCAAAGGCGCTAGCAAGAGCACCAACTTCCACCTAATGAGTCAAGTAGTCAAAAGCAATAATAACATACTCATTATCAATAATTGATTGTAGAAAAGATCTTATAAAATCAAACGCCACCAACTTAAACAAACGAGAAACTGCAATTGACTCCAATTGTCTTTCCAAGGCACGAGGGAGAGTATTATGGGCTTGGCACCAAATGTAGCTACACACATACCAGATAATGTTATGTTGCATCTTCGGCTAATAGAAAGACTTGTGCAACTTTTCAATCACACAACGATATCCCATATGCTTGTCTAAAACAGGAGAATCATGGTAGGCATGGGGAAACTATAAAATAAAGACAGAAGGCACCACCAGCCGTAAAGGATTATTAGGATTTGTCCCCACAAAATAAAGAAGGCCATCTTCAAGGCAACATTGAGAATGTAAATGCCAGAATGGCAAGTTATCAACAAGTGATGCAAGATTCTCAAACCCATGTTAAAGCATTTGAATCCACAGCTCAATCTTTTGAGCCTTACGAACCTCATCAAGAGAAGGTAAATCTTGTTCTACACCTTGTGGATATTGAATGTCAAGTACAGCAACTGCTGACGGCACAAAATCCTCGTCTATAAAATTCACAAATGTTGGAATAACAGGCTTGTTAGAAACATGAGAAGAAAGAGAAGAAGGAAGAAGAGCTCAAGAAAGGGCATCAGCATTAGCCATAGAATTCCCTAAGTGATGAACAACATCAAAATCAAATATCTGAAGCTTCAAAGCCCACCAAGCAGTATGATCAACCAGGTTCTTCCGCTTCAATAATGAAGTAACGGCAGCATGATCACCTTCAAGTAACATCCGAGAACTACATAAATATGCATGAAGTTTCTTGAAACCCTACACTGCTGCTAAACACTCTTTCTCTATCATGGAGTAGTTCATCTTTGTTAGTTGTAATGTACGGCTTATATATACAATGGGATGGCACTGACCAAGCACACTTAAGTTCTTTTGTATCAACACACTTCTAAGACCAATATCAAAAACATCCATGCGCAAAATAAAAGGTCAAGTGTAGTCAGGATATGCCAAAACTAGAGGAGTTGTCAATATCTCTTTGAAATCCACATACGCTTGCTCACAATCCGAAGACTAGATGAAAGATGACATTGATGACTTCAACAACACTCGCAATGGTGTAGTGCGATAAAAAAAATGATCCACAAAATGACCGAGATACTACACCTTGCCCAGGAAGCGCTGCATCATTCACACACTTTGGAGTAGGGAACTTTAGGATAGCCACAAGTTTTTCATGATCAACTTGCAAACCCTCACGAGAAATATGGTACCCAAGATAAGTCGTGTCTTTGGACCCAAACACACATTTCGACTGCTTCAGCTTTAAACCAACATCCCATAGTTGATCCAACACTTTACAAACATCATAAATGTGCTCCTCCCACGTCCCCTCCGAGTGGATCAAGACATCATCAATGAAGTCAGTAATTATCTCCAACATATCGCAAAGAACCTGATCATCCATCATCCACTAAAAAGTTGCAAGAGCATTGTTCAAACCAAACGGCATCACCAAGAACTCGTACAAATCAAATAGTGTACAAAAAGTAGTTTTAGGAATATTTTCTTCGGCCATTAGTACTTGCTAATAACTAAAAGTATGATCTAGCTTGGTGAACCAATAACTTCGCCCCAGACAATCCAAAAGATCAGCCATGGGGGGGACAAAAGAAATGGAAACAAAGGTAGAAGTAGAGGGACAAAGAGTACAGAAGTGAGAGGAATTGATAAAATATAAAGAAATATGAGATAAGGGGAAAAAGCCTCAAAGTCACACTTGGCATGATTGCGTTGCAATCAATCTATACCAAGGATGAAGTCAAAAGCTTGATTTGGCACCACCTGCAATGATTGCAACCCATGCTTGAGATCACCCACATGCATAACTAGGTCCACCTCATCCCGTGCACATGCATATGTATGGCCGTTGCTATAAACAATGAAAATTGGCTCCACTACATGACGCAAGTGTAAATGGTAACATGTGGCAATAGGTCAAGCAATAGAAGATAAACTTGAACCTATATCAACCAACATAGAGAGAATAATAGGAGATTGCTTGTTATAAAAATAAGTTTGGAAAGTAAACACTGGATGAATTGGTGCTGAATGAACCTTTTGATGATACTTCCGAAAGAAATATGAAAGGGTCACTAACTTATTCATGTAAGGTCCCTCTATTACTTGTGTAACTCCTTGTTTCCCAAATGCATCTCAGTGTCCAAACCTTCTATTACAGCAGCACCAATAAGATGTTGTTGATGCCAAGGTGTCCACTCAGGAAATGGTGGCCACCAATTTGGAAAACACCGACAACGCTGATAAGTGTGACCAACTTCATCACACGCCCAACAACAAATACTACGGCCTCGCCCTTGTCCTTGGATTTGAACAGTAGCAGCATCAACTTCCATTGGAACAAGACCATCACCCATAGAAAGTGAAGCTGAAGGATGTGACGCGAGAAGTGGAAGAGGCGACGTTTTATAATGTTGTGCCAAGCGAAGAGCATTATCAAGGGTGGCGGGAGCAAGTGTATGCATAAGTCTGACAAAATCTTGATGAAGTGCTGGCTACAATATTCCTAGCTTGATCCGCTTCAACATATTTGGCTCCGCACGAAGTAAGAGGCTTCGGAAACGAATGTTAAATTGCATCACCAACTTAGATGGCCCTTGACAAAGACGATGCAATTGTTGGAAAGCATCATCACAATTGTCAGCATGTTCGAATGTGTGTTTAAAGACGTTCAAGAGAATATTCCAATCCCCACAAGTGGCTGCGTTTAAACCATTATGCCACTACAATGCCATCCCTTAGAGACATGTGGAAAACTCATGCAAACATCAAGCATCATCCCAAGAATGATATATGGCAATCACCGTGAAGTGATCGAACCAATGGTACACATCATCCCCAAGATTCCCGCAAAAAAACTCCGGCTGAATACAAGGATCAGCACTAAAAACAAAAGGAGTTGTACTACATGCCATGAATGCCGCCATCAACTGAGTTTGGTTGTTCAATTGCAATCGCATAACATCAAACAATTGTACCAACTACTATTCCAGAGTTAAAAGAGGAGGAGATTGCTAATCTACCATGAAAATGAACGAAAAGGAAAAAGCAAAAAAAGAGAGATGAAAAAAGGCTAGAAAGAAAGGAAGATCTAGACAATGCAAAAAGCTAGATCTTGAAAGGAAAGAATAAAAGAAAGGAAATGAAAAAGTTAGATCTAGATGATGCAAAAGTTATATCTAAACCAAAAATCCCAAATTTAAACACTCCTCAAGGACAATCAAAGATGCCCCTCATCTCCACCAATGTGAGTGCATTAAATATAAAAAGGGAATACAGAAAATGTGCATATTAATTAACCCAAAAACCCTAGTTTATATACAAGAGCAAGTGGTCTGGATTGAAACTAATCTAACAGCTACCAAAATCCCACTATGCTAATATTAATATACGGCATTGTAGCCGTACACTTGGACCTCACAAGATCTAGATATTATTTAAATTACTATTTTGTTTAAAATACATGTTTGACACTAAAACATTAATAAAATATTCTTTAGTGTACCAAAATATTTTTAAAATATTCTTAATGACTCCTTTTGTTGACTTGGCTCTGTTTATTACCAGATCCACTTGAAAGTACATTAAGTTGTACATTCTTGAGGTCAATAGGAAGGCATTGATTTCCTTGTTACAACTTACAAGTTCTAAAGGCATTAGTTTGGTTTTTAAACAAGATCCAGGTAGGCAACATGCTTAGAATACAAGAAATGGAGAGAGGCCACCTTGAAACAAAATCCATCACCTAGTAAGCTTTTAATAATTAGTTTTTTTGAATTGATCAAGTATGCCCAATATCTCTATTTGTTTGTTCAGAGGCTATGAGAGACCAAAAGCAAATGCATTTAAACTTTGAAAGAATGTAAAGGTAACGTTTCCAATTTTGAAATTTTGTAAGAAAAAAAAGTTACTCATTTTAAAAGACTTTTAGCTATACAATTATGTAGCTAAATATGTTTACTAGCAAACTAAAATACCAAATAATATTAGTGTTTATACAATTTGATTGCTACTGAAGATCATATAATTGATTTACATTCTGTTGGTTTTACCAATTTCTTTACTCATCCTCTTGAATAACACTCTCTTTTCGTCCTCCCTTGTGAATACTATTACTATTATATAAGCATTAGTAACATTCTTCATGGTTGCCTGCAGATGCAGATGCTTGCCTATAGAAACTTGCTGGAGATGGTGGTCTTTCCAAAGCTCATCACTCAAAAGGCTCTTGAAATGCAACAAAAGATGCCAGAATCTCCAAGGATGAGTAATAGAATGGTGAAGAGAAAAGATTAGCATTTTTGTTTCTTTGCTAAGGGGATGTAGCTCAGATGGTAGAGCGCTCGCTTAGCATGTGAGAGGCACCGGGATCGATACCCAGCATCTCCAAATATGTTCAATTATTTGATCATTCCAGGCATTTTGAGCGATTTTACTGGTGTTGACCTTTGGGGGAGCTATGGATGGATGTTGCACCGTGAGACCATCAAAACAGCAATGGATAGACATTTATTTTGTTTTTCTTTTTCCCACTTTTTTGCAAAAGGAAGTAGTTTGTGCACGCTGATGGCTTGTGTCTCCATGAGCTCCATGACTTGCATTCAATGAGTGCCAAGTTTTCAGAGGTTTGAAAAACACGTAAAAAAGTTTCATTCACTACTTTAGAATTAAATTGCCATCAAATTAAAATTGTTTTCACTTTTGGAAATATTTGTACCTAGAGCATTTCGTGATTGTGAGATTAAATCGCTATTCACATCTAGGTTTGGGCTCTTTGGCATGCTCAAGCCCGATGGCACCCTTGCTGACAATCCACAGCGTCACCAGCTCTCGAGTCCACTCGTTTTTTTTTTCACAAAGCCAAAAGTACCTCTTTATTTTTTCTAAGTCAAGGGTTAGGTTATAATCTTTCTCGCTTGGATTTTTCTATTGTAGAAGCTCTCGTCAGGTAAGCTGGCTCTCGCGCTCACACCGCCCCAATGCTTGTCCGCCGAGCTCAAGCGCCCTGGCATGGCGGCCATCACCGAGCTTCACACCCGCGAGCTCCAGCTCTAGCTCCAGCACATCCAGCACACCACCATGGACACCAAGGCCACGAGCCAGCGCCAGCTTTAGCTCCAGTTCTTCAAGGTGATGCTCCAGATCGAGCCCCAGTGCCAGCTGCTTTCGTTCACCCTGCTCACGGCTACCCTGCTCATCTAGCTCCAGCGCCTGCTATCCTCGATCATGCTCGCCACCACCATCCAGCTCCAGCAGCAGCAGTGTACCATCATCATCACGGTGATGGAGCTCCTCTGGTTGTTCACCACCATCACCATGGTCACCACCATGGTCACCACCATGGAGGACGCCACAACCACCACCACCACCACCACCACCATCGTCACGACGGTCACAATGCAGCAGTGGCCACACCAACACCCGCAGCAGTAGTTACAGTGGTTCGGAGGACACCGTGGTCGCTGCTCCAGTTTCTTCTCTGGGTTTTGGTTGCGATCTTGGTGCTGCTCGCGTGCTTTTTGCTTGTGCGATGGATGTTATCTCGAAGGAAGCAGCGCAGTAATGTGATCTTTCAGGATCCCGGGTGGCAGATCGAAGTTGTGGTGGACGATCCTCCGACTGAGAAGAAACAGCTGGAAGCTCACACTCGTGGTTCGCACAGCATGGCACTCTAGGATTCTCCTCAAAGTGTCCTGCCAACACTGGCAGTGACGCGTAACTCAGCACAGTGCATGCGTTGTCACATGGAAGATTGTGTACAAACAATCTTCAAGGAGATGAAGTTGCAGAGCAAGAAGACAGCAGGCTCTTGCTCACGGACAGTGAAGATCACATAACCAGACTTGGAAGTTATTGCACAGCTGGCTCAGAACATGGACTGGAAAATAGAGCAAGAACCTACCAAGTTTCGATTTGACTGAGCTATCCTCTAGAGTGACGGGGGAGCAGACGTCAGTGCACCTCCAAAGGCCAGAGAAGTTGCTTGAGACGAAAGGTTTGAGAAAAGGTAACGTAGTACTTTTGCTCTCTGTTCTTGCAGGCGCTCAAAGCTCAACTTCGATGAGAAGACGCAGTGCAGGGCATAGCAGCCAGATAAGTTTCTCCAGAGTTAAGCCGGGAATCAAGCAAGTGCACTTGTGAAAGTATGGTCGAAGTCTACACTGCGGCTTGCAACACAGGTTGTTCAACAGGATGGGACGAAGAACAGGATAGGTTGGTTTTCCTCGCAAATTGTGAATACAAAGCCGATGCATTCGTCACAAGCAGCCTCGTGGACATGTGGAAGCATCAGAAGTGTTCAGGAGGACAAATAACATGACGTTGGCTGCCTGGAACACGATCATCATGGGACAGCACGTCTTCTATCAGATGCAACGAGAAGCTGGCCTGCCTCCAAACGCTGAGACTTTGCATGGAGTAGCAAAACATCGTTTCCTGGGATACAACCTTTGCTCTTGAGTGCTATGAGCAAGCCAGCAGCCAAACGCTCAGACTTTCATGGTGGCGCTCAAGGCACACAGCGACTTAGCAGAGAAGAGGCTCCACTCACAGATCTGGGAGCGAAATCTGGATGGAATCCACTACTCAGCATGCTTGCTCAATGAGAGAAAAGCTTTTCTCGGGAGGTTGGTAAACTTTGCAAGGAATGCAAGGTTGATGGAGCCGTCCATGAAACCCAAACAAAGATGGTACCTGAAAAGACGCAAAAGGGTCTTAGCTGGCACACCATGGTGAAGGATAAAAAATATGAGAGACAATACTTAATATCATTCATTGAGTATTTTAATTGATCAATGGTTATAAACATATTTATAATTTATGAGTCAAGATTAATATTATTCCATATCAATAGTAGAATAAACAAGAATACACTAGAAAGTGTTTAGGAAAGATTATAAATTATAAATAAAAATATTAATCTATGCGTCATTGACACACTATGTGCGAGCGAGTTTGTTTTCAGCATGCCTTTCAAGCCAGACTCGGTGGACCTGAGCTCGATTCATCAACTGTTGTAAGAGATCGAGTGGATCGATCTAAGAGTTTATCGAAGAGCTTTTAGTTACCGGTTGATCCATTCATTGGCACGGCCACCCGACTCGTCCACGGCTTTGCCAATGCGTGGCCTCTCCTGTTTTCTCGAGGCTGGAGCGAATCACTGTGGCTCCCCAGCACTGGAGAGCGTTGGCCACATCGTCCAAGTGTAGGAGATATTCTTCCTCACTCAGTGGAAACGATCTCTGGAAGAAAAAATGTAATTGTTCAGGGTTTAAACTCAAATGTCGCAATGTTTCACCTTGAATGCTTCTAGAAGTTTCAGGGGAGAGGAGGAAGGTTAGACACTAGATCAAACTTCAAATTTAAATAAATGTTGTTTAGAATTGTGGCAAGATGAGACCTCTCCAATCTCAAGAGATTACATTCTTGTCATCATGTCCAGGATTTTATGAGAGTGATCAAAGAGTTTCAAATCACATTAATTTATATATTTTTTAATTTGTGAACATGTTTATAATCTATAAAAACTTTCTATGATCCAGAACTAAAAGATAAAAAAGTCTAGCCTCCCTAGGCCTCATCTTGAGGTTCCTCACCCCGAGCTACCCAGTGCTACCTCTCCGAGTTTTTTAAGTAGGTTAAGTTACTTACCCTAGGTGAATTTTCCCAATGCACCCTTGAGCTTTCCTTTGACTTATGTTGACCATGTTGCCGAAGTTAACAATGCCTCACACATTGAAAAGGTGCCTTAAGAGCCTCCCTTCTAGTACAAAAAACTAACACTTTTATTATGAGTTGAGTTTGGACACAAAAAAAGCCTAGAAAGTTGGATAGGTGACCTCTGCTAGTGCCTGTGGCAAAGTCATCTATATAAATAGGAAGAGTGTGTAACATAAGGTCATGAAACATGAACATCATCAACTGCTAAAAGGTTGATAGAGTTCCAAAAGGGAGAACTTGATAAGAAAAAATTCCCCATGACATGTGAAAATAAGTCTTAAGCTGGTCCTCTTTTGCAATTTGAATTTGGTTATAACATGAAAACCCATCCATAAAACTGTGTACTTCCTTTCCTGCCATCACATCAAGAATAGTATATACACAGAGTCGGGACCTTGCTTACTTCTAAGTTTCCATTAGCTTTAAGTACTAGCACTCCAATTAGCAACCTCCACCAGCTAAATATAGTTGAATTGAATCTCTTGCTTGATAAGAGGCTCAAGAAGATTGAACAAGATTGATCTGGTGAGCTGGTTGTTGAATCGGTATTGCATTAGTCTTGAGTAGAATATGGTGCATGATGACATCAGGATCTACACCTTTCAAGTCCTTATAACTCCACACAAACATGTCTAAAAACTCCTTGGATATAGCCTCCACAGATTTGTGCTTCTCAGAAACAACGATCTTCTATGTGCCTAGTAGAAACAAAAATTGGGGACTAATATGGCACTGAATACACCATTGGTTGCCAAGCCTGCATACTTGATAATACTGGAGCTGGTGGTGGTGGCCACTGAGGTGAATTGTGATAACTAGGAGGCACAGCAGTCTGATGGGAAACCACATCCTTGACCTCATGGTCTATAGTAACTGTTCACATGATAAGCTAGAAAAAATTCCAGAGGCAAGCCATCCTGTTGGTAAATAGACGTTTTTGCAACTAGGTCTGAGACTGTTGAGGTAACCACCAAGTTTATAGGAATGTGTTCCTATCCAAGTCATGTTGATGCCAATCAAGCTAGCAGCTTCTCTCTTTTGACCTTTGTTTATGGTAGTGAGAACATCCTACATGCAAATTTTCAATTCCAAAGAGTGTCTGTAAAGACTGGCTAACAAATATCTTTCGATACCCAAAGTCATATCTACAACAGAGTGACTAGATGGTGTGTGCAACCTAAAAGCATCAAAGGAGGGGAAGCTGAAGTACATTGCCAGTGATCCTCCAGCTTCCGCTCAAAGAGCCTGAAAGCTGAGGCTACATCTCCCTGGTGGTAGTAGCTGAAGATGATTGCATTCCAAGTTACAGCGTTGCGTCCCGCGCTGGCCATGGCCGCTGAGTTGAAAACTTCGCAAGATTCCACCACGCAGCCACACCGTCCGTAGAAGCCCAGCAGAGAGTTCACAACGACCACCTCGGCTTCCATCTCGGCATGACAGATCTGCTGGTGGATGGCACTTCAAGTCTCCAGAGCCTTGGAGCTCCCACAGGCCTGGAGCACAGCAGTGTAAGTTGGAGTGTCGGGTACTAGGCCTTGGACTTGCTGCATCTGCGAGAAGAGATCCAGTGTAGTTGGTGATTGCTCCGCCTGGATGTATCCGAGCATCAGTGTTGTCCACGAGACAACATCGTGCCTCTCCATCCGGTCGAAAACTCTCCATGCATCCACCTCTTTTTAAAATTCGTATTCAAATATAGATTCTAGGATATTTTAATAGCTAATAGTTGTTGTTCATTGCTATGGAGTTTCTTACTGGACACCACGAAGAAATGCGAGCTTAGGCAGCTAAAGCATCGACGAGCAGCATCAACGTGGCCGGATCGACTGCAAGCCAGCAAGATCGAGACAAAAGAGCTCTCATCTGGCCGTAAACCATCACAACTCATCGAGCTCAAGATCTGGAACGCTCTTTACGAGCAAAGGCTAGCGCTCTGGGATTGAGCGCAACAGGCCAGGAGAGAGTTCACACTGAGACGTCAGCCAAAACTAAGAATTCGCTCGTCTTTCTCGAAAGGTGGCGATGGCATTCTTTGCGAGAAAACGTAGAAGCCATGACACTCCACGCAACGAAGTTTCTCTCCGGCATGGAGTGAAAGATCGAGGCAGCGTTTCAAACGAATCCATTGCGCGCGTATCTGTTGAGCATAGCGGTCCAGGAAACCAAGCTCGCCTCCTCCATCGCCGGGAAGATCTCCTCGGCCTTGGACAGATGCCCGTTTTGGGCATACGCTGCGAGCATCGCTGTGCAGGCGATGAGATTCCACTCGGCCATGGCACGAAAGAAGAAATCCTCGGCGCTCGCCAGATCTGAATCTTGGATGTAAGCCGAGAGCATCTAATTCCAGGAAGAATCGATCTTGGCGGGCATGGAATCAAATAGCTTTCTCGCTTCGACGGCATGCCCGCGCTGGGCATACACGGTGATCATCGCGTTCCAACACACCTCGTCCCGGACGGGGGTAGAATCAAAGAGAAACCGCGCCGATTCCAAATCCCCGAGGCCCGAGCGAGCGTGTGGATCATGGTAGTGATCGTGATGGCGTCGTGCTCCGGCATGGCGGCGAAGAGGATACGTACGCGGCACAGATGCCCTCTCTTGGCATACGCGTCCAGCATCGCATTGCAAGAGACGAGGTCGCGGTTGGGCATCTGGGCGAAGAAGAGCTCTGCCACTTTGATCGCCTCTTCTCCCTCCATTTCCCCTGCCACCAAGAATGCCGAGAGCATTGTGTAAGGAGACGAGGCTCCTCTCGGGCATGGAATCGAAATGGGATTTGGTAGCAGCCAAATGCCTAGCTGTGGCATATGCGGCAAGCATTCCATTCCACGCAATCAAATCCCACTCTGGCATTGATTGAAAGACTATCTGGGCTTGATTGATTAATTTTTTTTCGGGCGAGATTGCACACATGAAGTCATATCCATTTTTCCCGTGCATAAATTTTATAAATTGTACATGTGGGACAACAATGCATTATAAATCTCTTCGGTATATAAAAATGTCAGAGAGCAAGACGAAAATTTAAATAAAAAACAATTACCATTAGTCTAGCAAACAATTTTCGCTAAGTTACAGGCAGGGTAAATTCATCTTATTGAGACCTAAAGTAAGCTTTGGCTTGCAAAAGACTCAAGCACTTAGTCTGCAATTATATAAAAGACCAATCACCATAGATCTCATATTGTCTCGGCATATATAACGTAATTGTCTTTAATATTTGACCATGATGTGCCACCTAAGATCCTTTTGCTTGTTTTCACGAACCATCTTTGTTTGGGTTTGGTTGACAGCTCTGTCAACCTTGTATTACACTATTTCTTCATTTTTCTCGAAAATTTTACTGGAGAAAACCTTTTCTCTCATTTTTTATTAAGTTCTTCATATCCATAAAATTGGCCTTCAGTGATAGTTTTGACGCAGCACTCCTAGTTCTCAGGCAACTCCCAAACACCTAAATTGGAAGTATGATAAATACCTTCCAAGGTGAGATGTGCAAAAGACCTAATACCTTCTCCACATTAAAATTGCATCTTGTGAAAACAAAAAAGCTATGAACTAGTGAAAAAAACTTAGAGTACTTGTGAACATCAGTTCTCAGATGCTTCGTAAGGTGCTCTCCAATTACTCCAAATGAGTAGTGCAAGAAGAAGTGTGTCATCGTGACAGTGACACTAGAGTACTTCTGAACTTGGGGTGGAAAACTTCTTGAGCGGCAGGCATGTCTCCACACTGAGCGAGCATGTGAGTATGGATTCCGCTCTCCCAGATCTGCAAGTGGGGCTATTCTCTGCTAAGTCGCCACGTGCCTTGAGCGCCACCATGAAAAGTTTGAGCGTTTGGCTGCCGGTTTGCTCATAGCACTCAAGAGCAAAGGTTGTTCTTGGCATATCCCAGGAAACGATGTTTTGCTGCTCCATGCAAAGTCTCAGCGTTTGGAGGCAGGCCAGCTTCTCATTGCATCTGATAGAAGACGTGCATGTTCGTGTTCCAGGCAACCAACGTCATGTTTCTTTGTCCTCCTGAACACTTCTGATGGTTCCACAGTCCACGAGGCTGCTTGGGACGAATACATACGGCTTTGTATTCACAATTTGCGAGGTAGACCAACCTATCCTGTTCTTCGTCCCATCCTGTTGAACAACCTGTGTTGCAAGCCGCAGTGTAGACTTCGACCATACTTTCACAATTGCACTTCCTTGATTACCGGCTTGACTCTGGAGAAACTTATCTGGCTGCTATGCCCTGCACTGCTTCTTCTCATCAAAATTGAGATTTGAGCGCCTGCAAGAACAGAGAGCAAAAGTAGTACGTTACCTTTTCCCAAACCTTTCGTCTCAAGCAACTTCTCTGGCCTTTGGATGTGCACTAACGTCCGCCTCTAGAGCATAGCTCAGTCAAATCGAAACTTGGTAGGTTCTTGCTCTATTTTCCAGTCCATGTTCCAAGCCAGCTGTGCAATAACTTCCAAGTCTGGTTATGTGATCTTCACTGTCCGTGAGCAAGAGCCTGCTGTCTTCTTGCTCTGCAACTTCATCTCCTTGAAGATTGTTTGTACACAATCTTCCATGTGACAACGCATGCACTGTGCTGAGTTATGCGTCACTGCCAGTGTTGGCAGGACACTTTGAGGAGAATCCTAGAGTGCCATTGTTGTGCGAACCACGAGTGTGAGCTTCCAGCTGTTTCTTCTCAGTCGGAGGATCGTCCACCACAACTTCGATCTGCCACCCGGGATCCTGAAAGATCACATTACTGCGCTGCTTCCTTCGAGATAACATCCATCGCATGAGCAAAAAGCACGCAAGCAGCACCAAGATCGCAACCAAAACCCAGAGAAGAAACTGGAGCAGCGACCACGGCGTCCTCCGAACCACTGTAACTACTGCTGCGGGTGTTGGTGTGGCCACTGCTGCGTCGTGACCGTCGCGACGATGGTGGTGGTGGTGGTGGTGGTGGTGGTGGTTGTGGCGTCCTCCATGGTGGTGACCATGGTGATGTTGGTGAACAACCAGAGGAGCTCCATCACCGTGATGATGATGGTACACTGCTGCTGCTGGAGCTGGATGGTGGTGGCGAGCATGATCGAGGATAGCAGGTGCTGGAGCTAGATGAGCAGGGTGGCCGTGAGCAGGGTGAACGAAATCAGCTGGCGCTGGAGCTCGATCTGGAGCGTCACCTTGAAGAACTGGAGCGTCACCTTGAAGAACTGGAGCTAAAGCTGGCACTGGCTCGTGGCTTTGGTGTCCATGGTGGTGTGCTGGATGTGCTGGAGCTTGCAGGTGTGAAGCTCGGTGATGGCCGCCATGCCAGGGCACTTGAGCTGGGCGGGCAAGCATTGGGGCGGCGTGAGCGCGAGAGACCATTGCTTACCTGACCAGAGCTTCGACAATAGAAAAATCCAAGCGAGAAAGATTATAACCTAACCCTTGACTTAGAAAAAATAAAGAGGTACTTTTGGCTTTGTGAAAAAAAAAACAAGTGGACTCAAGAGCTGGTGACGTGGATTGTCAGGAAGGGTGCCATCGGGCTTGAGCATGCCAAAGAGCCCAAACCTAGATGTGAACAGTGATTTAATCTCACAATCACGAAATGCTCTAGGTACAAATATTTTCAAAAGAGAAAACAATTTTAATTTGATGGCAACTCCTTTTTAGACTCAATCCTAATGTAGTGAATGAAACTTTTTTACTCGCTTTTCAAACCTTTAGAAATTTGGCACTCATTGAATGCAGAGTTTATGGAGACACAAGCCATTAGCATGCACAAACTACTTCCTTTTGCAAAAAATTGGGAAAAAGAAACACAAGATAAATGTCTATCCATTGTTGTTTTGATGGTGGCACTCATTGAATGCAGAGCTTATGGAGACACAAGCCATTAGCATGCACAAACTACTTCCTTTTGCAAAAAATTGGGAAAAAGAAACACAAGATAAATGTCTATCCATTGTTGTTTTGATGGTCTCACAATGCAACATCCATCCATAGCTCCCCCAAAGGTCTAATGGCTTGCACAAACTACTTCCTTTTGCAAAAAATTGGGAAAAAGAAACACAAGATAAATGTCTATCCATTGTTGTTTTGATGGTGGCACTCATTGAATGCAGAGCTTATGGAGACACAAGCCATTAGCATGCACAAACTACTTCCTTTTGCAAAAAATTGGGAAAAAGAAACACAAGATAAATGTCTATCCATTGTTGTTTTGATGGTCTCACAATGCAACATCCATCCATAGCTCCCCCAAAGGTCAACACCATTAAAATCGCTCAAAACACCTGGAACGATCCAATAATCGAACATATTTGGAGATGCTGGGTATCGATCCCGGTGCCTCTCGCATGCTAAGCGAGTGCTCTACCATCGGAGCTACATCCCCTTAGCAAAGAAACAAAAATGCTAATCTTTTCTCTTCACCATTCTAATACTTATCCTTGGAGATTCTGGCATCTTTTGTTGCATTTCAAGAGCCTTTTGAGTGATGAGCTTTGGAAAGACCACCATCTCCAGCAGGTTTCTATAGGCAAGCATCTGCATCTGTAGGCAACCATGAAGAATGTTACTAATGCTTATAATAATAGTAATAGTATTCACAAGAGGAGGACAAAAAGAGAGTGTTATTCAAGAGGATGAGTAAAGCAATTGGTAAAACCAACACAATATAAATCAATTGGTATGATCTTCAGTAGCAATCAAATTTTATAAACACTAATATTATTTAGTATTTTGGTTTGCTAGTAAACATATTTAGCTACATAATTGTATAGCTAAAAGTCTTTTAAAATGAGTAACTTTTTTTTCTTACAGAATTTCAAAATTGGAAACATCACCTTTACATTCTTTCAAAGTTTAAATGCATTTGCTTTTGGTCTCTCATAGCCTCTGAACAAACAAATAGAGATATTAGGCACGCTTGATCAATTCAAAAAAACTAATTATTAAAAGCTTACTAGGTGATGGATTTTGTTTCAAGGTGGCCTCTCTCCATTCCTTATATTCTAAGCATGTTGTCCTACCTGGGTCTTGTATAAAACCAAACTAATGCCTTTAGAACTTGTAAGTTGTAACAAGGAAATCAATGCCTTCCTATTGACCTCAAGAATCTACAACTTAATGTACTTCTAAGTGGATCTGCTAATAAAGAGAGCCAAGTCAACAAAAGGAGTCATTAAGAATATTTTAAAAATATTTTGGTACACTAAAGAATACTTTCTTAATGTTTTAGTCATGGAGCTCATGGAGACACCCATCAGCATGCACAAACTACTTCCTTTTGCAAAAAAGTGGGAAAAAGGAACACAAGATAAATATCTATCCATTGCTATTTTGATATTCTCACGGTGCAACATAGCTCTATATTGATATTAATCCACAGCTCGTCCAGAGTAAAATTGGTCAAAACGCCTGGAATGATCCAACAATCAAACATATTTGGAGATGTTGGTATCGATCCCAAAAATCCAAAGCTTTTCTTTTCACCATTCTAGTACTCATCCATAAGGTTTGGAAGGACTAGCAAGCTTTTATAGCCAAGCAGCTGCATGGAAATGGTATGTACATACTCAAGGTCATGAAATCTCATTTTGGCAACATCCTATGAAGTGTTCCAGGTTTAAGGCCAAAGGATTTGTGGAGCATACCCTCAAAAGAGATGTGTATGGAATCCACAGGATGGGCTGCTTGATATATACAAGAGGAACTCCTTGCAAAGCTGTTCCAGATCATACCAATTTGATTTATATTGTGTTGGTTTTGCCAATTGCTTTAATCATCCTCTTGAACAACATTGCAAAGAAAAACACTAGGGTGAATATTATGTATTATTATTATAACTATTAGTAACACAAATATTATTTGGTATTTTGGTTTGCTAGTAAATATATTTAGCTACATAATTGTATAGCTAAAAGTCTTTTAAAATGAGTAACTTTTCTTTCTTACAAAATTTTAAAATTGGAAATGTCATCTTCACATTCTTTCAAAGTTTAAGCACATTTGCTTTTGGTGTCTCATAGCCCCTGAACAAAAAATTAGAGATATTGGGCACACTTGATCAATTCAAAGAAACTATTCATTAAAAGCTTACTAGGTGATGTACAATTTGCTAATAGAGAGAGCCAGGTCAACAAAAAGAGTCATTAAAAATAAAATTTTAAAATATTCTGGTATACTAAAGAATATTTTCTTATGGAAATATTTTTATTAAAGAGGTATTTTAAACAAACTAATAATTTAAATAATATTTAAATATGAGTGGCTCCGTACAAAGCAAGGGGCTTCGGAAATGAATGCTAAATTGCATCACCAACTCAAATGGCCTTTGACGAAGACGCTGCAATTGTTTTAAAGCATCATCACAATCATCAGCATATTCAAATGCATGTTTAAAGACGTCCGGGAGAATATCAATTCCATAATTAAGAATTATATACTTGTAATGATAACATTGTTATTTAATGTTGATACTTTTAACTACCACCTTCAAGTGTAATGCTTTTGAGTATGTTGCCTTGCTTCCTTTAATTATGTATTTGTAATTTTCCCACATTCATTCTTTCTCATTTTTATAGTTTCTTGAGAAAAGTGCTAAAGTTGAGTTTGTGGTTATGGTTGTAAAGTGTTCTTTTCAAATTTAAAGTTTGCTTCAAATAAAGCCCAAAGCTCCAAATTCATCAATTTCACCCCTTCTTCAACTAATAAAATACCTAGTATATATTTTACTTTATGGATAATTAATACTACATAGACTATGTGAGCAGAACTTCTATAGGACATAACAACATGAATAATCCCAATATTGTGGAGGATTGCCATATTGTTGTTATCTACAAAACAATCAAATGGAGTGTGTATAGTTAATATAGTAATTTGCTTACTATATAATATTCCTCCAATCCATGTAAAACATTTGATTGTAGAACTTACTTTAAGTCGATATCTAACTCACTAATTTCTATGAATCTTTCCTAATTTGACTTGGAAGCATCTAGGCTCTTCATTGCTCAAAAGCATTGGTCCTCTTTGTTCCATATTTATATACTTATACTTGAGATAGTGCAAATGTATTTGTTGTATAGGCTCACTTACTCATTCCTTTCTTTTGATAGTTTCAAGGTTCTCAATTGGTTTTACTGCAAATTAAATTCTAAAATCATATAAAGTTAATCTGATCACTTTTATTACTTTATGACCAAGAGATTGTGTCAATGTTGTAGTAGATAAACATTCCACCAAACCCTCATAATTACGTTGATTTTTTATAACTTAGCCTTTTTTGTAGCATAGAGATGACCAAGTCATTGTAGCATGTTTTATTTGAAAATATGCATTTAGAGCAATTTTTTTTTGATAGCCATATCATATGGTAAATTTCAATAAGATTTATTTTTAACACTTCATAGAAGGTATTTCAAAACTCATTGAATAAAGAAAGAGAATTAATAAAGAGATCAATATGAGTACTTCCTTATTTGAGAAATAACTAAAGTCCTTAAATGTGGAAAACAAATAAACCACTATGTCAGCGAAGTCTGTAGTTATAGAATTGCATTTTTTATAAACATTACCTCCAACCCACTATAAATGTATAAACTTGTAGTATTTATTTGCATCTTGTAAATTGTTGATATCTTTTAAACTATAGCAAAACCACTCATGGTTATTATGGTGTTCAACTTAAATACATTAACCAGTGCGTTCATATAAACTTTATTCCTAATGGAAAAGGCAACTCTTTTTCATTTAACTAAAACTTTGTTTATATCACCATTATAGACAATTCTAATACCTTATCAATTTGTTTATGCTTTGTTAATCATGAAACCATAAAACATTGATGGTGTTGAAAATCCAAATCCAAGTTAATATAGTAGTGTTTAAAAAAGAACTTAAAATGGCATCTCTTTCAAATAGCTATATTTGCTAATATAAGGAGCTTGTAAATAGTGAGCCAAGGGAGTTGAAAAAAACATTCTGATACACTAAAGAATATTTTATTAAGGTTTTAGCTGCAAACAGTTTTATTAATCAGATATTTTAAATAAACTTAGTAATGAAAATAATATTCACCTAATTTAGAGAGTAATTTGTTAATTTTATATCCAATAATTAGTATTTATAATAATTTTTTAATTTATATATTCATATTAAGTTAATACAATACCAATATCTTTTTTTTTCACCTTATGTTCAAACATTATGATGAATCCAAATGTTAACATTTAGATCCATAATATGCAAAGGATGAAAGACTTTCAAAGTTTAATGTTAAAAAAAGTATATGCAATTGCAACTTGGGAAT
>NW_003314307.1:892439-896377 GCF_000143415.4 Selaginella moellendorffii
AGTCCCATATATACTAATGAAAAACATTCTATATACTAATGTAATATGTTTGTGAATAGGCTTCTATAGATTTAAAGTGACCAAACATTATAAATCTATAATTTTTTTGCTTAATCAAACCTAGCTATCTATAATAATAAGAACGAAGGGCCTAGATCCCCAGAGCCGTCTGATCACGGGCTCGGGGCAGCCTCAGAAGCCATGGTTCTTAGGAAGGGGAGGCCACCCCAGGCCTAGGCCAGGGCCAGTGGCCATGGTTAACGGGAATATCGGCTCAATGTTGTGGCAGCCAATGGGCGGGATGCACGTGTGGCCGGGAAGGGAAGAGGGCGTGGTGATAATTGTTATGCCATGCACTCCTAGGGCTCCATGGCTGCTCTGCTCGGATGGGGTTGTGTGGGCATTCCCGTGAGAGTCTGTGCGTCTGTAAGCTCCTAGAGGAGGTAATAGGGGCGAGTAGAATGGTAGTTGGACACACAATCCAGGTTCCTCTCGGGATCAACTCAAGACTGTGAGAGGCAAATTGGCTCATCTCCAACTCAGCAAAGCTTTGATCCCTGTTCACCACTGCCTCAAGAGCTCTATAGCTTTGGCCTACAAGAAAGCAATTATCAAGGACACTCCCTCTTCATCCCTGGATTCTCTCGAGGAATCCCTTGTTGCTGGGCCTGGTGAGGGATTGTTGTTTCAGCACATGCTCAGGATCAACTCCGTTGTAGGAACCAGGTGTTTTATGTTGATGTAGGGCTGTCGAGTCACTGTGCCAGCCAACACTACTCCTGAAGTTTTGGAAATCCGAAATGGCACTAATGTCTGGGTTCTCTTGAAAGAGAAGGAGAAGGAGAAGGCACAAGCATCACCTGGTTTAGCTTTGTTTTTAGATCGAGGTAAGTTGTAAGTTTGGATATCTTTGTATTCTATGATGAGATTTTTTCTCCGTCCGATACTGCTTCCGTCAAATCTAAAATTTAGTTCCAGTTTCCAAGATTCTGAGGGCTGGTTTCAACAATGCATGCTTATGGGCTTTCTCAAGTGTCTGGGATGCTGTGCCAGGTAACCTGATGCTGGCATATGAGCAACACTTGGGGCTGCAGCTCAAAATTGCAAAGCTGTGGATTATGAGGCAGAGATTGGTAAACACAACATTGGAGTTATTATGTTGTTCTTGAGTGTGCTTCGCAAAAGTCTAATATTTTCCTTTCAGATCATTACATAGTTGTGAATTTTATATATATCCAACTGTAGTCTGCATTTCTATTCTGCATAAACTTCTATACAAACTCAATTAAAGATATATATAAGCTTAAAATCTATAATCAAACTAACTGAAAATGCCTTGCCCCCGCGATCTTTTGAGAGACATACAACATAGTAAACAATCTAATGGAGATCTAGATGCCTCTGAAACTATGATTGATCATGATACACATACTATAGCTGTTCAAAATAATCATGATAATGATTCTATACACCAAAATATTAAAATTGGAGGTAATATAACTTGGTTATTTTGGCAACACATTGAAGAGTTTTCATCTTTAAAATGCAATGCATTACAAAAAGTACAAACAAATGATAAACTACCGATATTAAAATTTATAATGTTAAAGTCATTAAAAATGCTATGGCTTGCTAGTGTGGTATTAATGGGTGGGAGTGGTGGATTTAATATTGCTTATAATCATTATTATGATCACCTTTACCATTTGATATTAGACACTACAATAATGCTCTTGCTTTTGCATCTATGTCTTCTAATATTGATATTGTAAAAGCTCATGGTCCTTATTACTTTAAAATCCATGGTCAAATATATCATAATATTGTATCAACACATTCTTCTGAAGGTTAATATAAAACTTATGGACAACTTTATATGCTTGATACTCTAGAAGCTATAGATATAAGAAAGCAAAACCCTTTTAATTCAAGATGTAAGACAAACTTATTTTAACATCTTGATGCTCTCCTTCATCATGCTCAAGCTTTCAAAATGATGTATGAAATGGAACAAGAAGAAATTTGTTTTGCTACACTTTCAGGTTACTCTATATATAGTGTTTACATGTTATTAAAAACTGAAGGAACTAATCCACGATGCTATAATGCTTCATGGACAAATGATGTTGTTGTTGTGTTTGTTAGTGATGATGGAGAACTGCCACATAGTCATGAAATTTGTATATATCCAACTATAAGCAATTCTAAATGTATCTCAACACTTGATTATAATTGTGATCCAATAGTTCCCAAGTTGCACTTGTATATGCTTCTTGCAATGTTATACTTTTGGTAGGTCTTTAATCCCTTACAAACATATGTATTTTATATATTTAATGATTTTTGGGATGAATTCAAATGTTAAAATGTTAATATGAGGAGTTCATAATATTAAGAAAAAATTAGATATTAGTATTGTATTTGAATTTAAAAAAATTATTATAAAATATTAATTATAAGTTACACATAACATAACAAAGGGCATTTCTTAAAGTTACACTCAAATGGATTTTACAGTAATAATTAAATATTTAATAATAATAAATATTAAAACTTAAAATAATACTTTCTTCTGTAAATTAGGTTACAAGGCAAAACCTCTATTAATTAGGAAATATTGCCACTCATATTTAAATATTATTTAAATTACTAGTTTGTTTAAAATACCTCCTTAATAAAAATATTGCCATAAGAAAATATTCTTTAGTGTACCAGAATATTTTAAAATTTTATTCTTAATGACTCTTTTTGTTGACCTGGCTCTCTCTATTAGCAAATTGTACATCACCTAGTAAACTTTTAATGATTAGTTTCTTTGAATTGATCAAGTGTGCCCAATATCTCTTTTTTTTTTGTTCAGGGGCTATGAGACACCAAAAGCAAATGTGCTTAAACTTTAAAAGAATGTGAAGGTGACATTTCCAATTTTGAAATTTTGTAAGAAAGAAAATTTACTCATTTTAAAATACTTTTAGCTATACAATTATGTAGCTAAATATGTTTACTAGCAAACCAAAATACCAAATAATATTTGTGTTACTAGTAATTAAAATAATAATACATAATATTTACCAGGAGGAGGAGGAACAAGGCTAGTGTTTTTCAAGTAAAGAAATTGGCAAAACCAACACAATATAAATCAAATTGGTATGATTTAGAACAACTTTGCAAGGAGTTCCTCTTGTACACATCAAGCAGCCCATCCTGTGGCTTCCACACACATCTCTTTTGAGGGTATGCTCCACAAATCCCTCAGCCTTAAACCTGGATATCAATCCCAAATATCCAAAGCTTTTCTTTTCACCATTCTAGTACTCATCGATGAGGTTTGGAAGGACTAGCAAGCTTTTGTAGCCAAGTAGCTGTATGTAAATGGTACGTACATACTCAAGGTCATGAAATCTCATTTTGGTGACATCCTATGAAGTGCGATACCAGCATCTCCAAATATGTTCGATTGTTGGATCGTTCCAGGCGTTTTGATGAATTTTACTCTAGACAAGCTGTGGATTCATATCAATATGGAGCTATGTTGCACTGTGAGAATATTAAAACAGCAATGGATAGATATTTATCTTGTGTTCCTTTTTCCCATTTTTTTGCAAAAGGAAGTAGTTTGTGCATACTGATAGCTTATGTCTCCATGAGCTCCATGACTCGCATTCAATGAGTGCCAAATTTCCAGAGGTTTGAAAAGCGAGTAAAAAAGTTTCGTTCACTACATTAGAATTGAGCCTAAAAAGGAGTTACCATCAAATTAAAGTTGTTTTCACTTTTGGAAATATTTGTACCTAGAGCATTTCGTGATTGTGAGATTAAATCACTGTTCACATCTAGGTTTGGGCTCTTTAGCATGCTCAAGCCCGATGGCACCCTTGCTGACAATCCATAGTGTCACCAGCTCTCTGAGTCCACTCGTTTTTTTTTTCACAAAGCAC
>NW_003314307.1:898393-899210 GCF_000143415.4 Selaginella moellendorffii
TTTAGGAAAGATTATAAATTATAAATAGAAATATTAATCTAAATGAACAACAACTATTAGCTATTAAAATATCCTAGAATCTCCAAGCATATTTAAATATAGTCAATACTGCTACAGGTTTGCTTAAGCAAACCAATTATAGATTTATAGTGTTTGGTCACTTTAAATCTGTACAAGCCTATTCACGAATGTATTTACATAAGTATATAGAACTTTTTTCATTAGTGTATATGGGACTTAATTTTCTCCAAGATTTTATTGTAGATTAGATGTTATATTCTTCTTTCAACCATGCCCTGTACATATATACAAACTTTATAATTACAATTCAAGTTCTTTAAATCTTTTTTGATTTCATATTAGTAGACGAGAAACAACAAATATATGAGATTACAAATACTTGGTCAAAGGAAGCAAAGACAACATACTTAAAGGCATTATAATTAAAAGTAAAAGATCAAGGTAAAGCAGCAATACCATCATCACGAGTATATGATTCTCATTTATGGAAGTGACACTGTAAATAGAAAGCTTTACAACAAAGTTGCAATTACACATAATTCTTTAAATGTTAAAATTCTAGAGTATTTTATCCTTTGCATAGGATGGATCCAAGTGTTAAACTTTGGATTCATTATAACATCTGAATATGAGGTGAAAATAATAGATATTGATATTGCATTTGAAATTAAAATAAATTTTATATAAATGACATTGAAAAAAATATAGGGCATTTCTTATAATTACACTAAAAATGTAATAAAAGCATATTATAGATATATATCGTTAATAATTAGTATCAGTACTAATTATTAGA
>NW_003314307.1:910951-980497 GCF_000143415.4 Selaginella moellendorffii
GGTTGGTGTTTGGTGGAGATCCTATTTTCGAGGTGCAAGCCTTTGCTCGAATACTGGGAGAAGATTATATCTGCTATCCAAAATGGGCCGGTTGTATATGAAGAATTGGAAGAGTCCTTTTGGCCAGAACCCAGAGCACCAGATAGTAGCGGAACAATGTCCTCTGGAAATGCAGTGACAGATAACGATGTTGAGGATCACTATTGTGGGCCGAGGAACAAGAAGCCGGATTCAGCATTCAATCCAGTACAGGTCTGCAAAGGAATGGTCATGCTTGTCAGACCCAGTAATAAAAAACAAATGATATGGGTGGGGCGCTGCATCACTGATGCAGAGGAGGACGCGGAAACTAACTCCTTCAATGTAACTGTGGAGTGGTTCAAGCCAAGTTCCGGATATACGAACGATTGCCTAGAAAAGAGATGGGTGCTGAATCCAAGGGATCCCAGCATGAGCATATCGGTGGATAATGTTGTGCATGGTTGGATGCGGAAGCAGAGTGCCACCATCACCTTGCCAGACCATGCAAGAGATGCAGCAAGAGCATTCATAACCCGGGTTCAAGGTGAGATTCATGAATATTCCTTTACTAAGTTTCTAATGTATTTTATTTCAAGGTGAACAATCCGAATCTGAATCAGAGGAGGCGTGATGGCATGTGGCCTTACGCCATTCCTAGGTGAGATGATACAAATAACAAGTATAAATTCTTAGTTGTTCTAGCAAATCTTACTTAAAGTTCAAGGTGAACAAGCCGAATATGAATTCATCGGATTGTTATAACAAATTGCGAGGTGATGGCATGAGGCGATACGCCATTTGAGAGTGGTAGCCATTCCTATATGAGGTGAGTGAAGTATTTATTAGAAATACCTCATTCAATTGTGCACTTTTAAGTCTTGGTCCACTTAGTACTGTTTGCATGTTTTTATTTTAATTCTTTCTCTAAAATGTTATTTAGCATGTGGCTTCATGCCATTGCTCTCCACAATCATGCATTGAATTTATATCCTTGCATAATACTTCTCCATATATATAGCATGTGCGCACATGTGATATGGTTCATTAGGCCTGATATAGTGTGTGAGGTAAAACAAAGATGATGTGACATATGCATTTACCAATCACACGTGCATAAATCTAATAATATGGCGTGTGGCCCATATTAATGGCACATAAACCCATATTGTGGGCTTACGTGCTTTATGTACCATCATTCCCTTGCAGCCTGTGTGTTGGTTTCCTTTTATAACACAACGAACTCCATATTTTAGGGTGAAGAGCGTTCTCATGGCAAGCACAAAATCTGTAAGTGAGGCAGAAAAGGAGACGGAGAAGGAGATAGGTGAAGATATAGAATATATAAGTCTTCCAAACTCCCCGTACTATACTCCAGGTGATCATTTTTTTGAACAAACGGCAACATTAACAACTATCGAGAACGCCCCAGTAACGTCAGAGACAACAATCCAAAGCAAAACAACTGACCCGGAGAAGGATGATAGTACCGCTGAGAGTACCAAAAAGGAGGTGTCCACTAGCGCTTAGGCTTATAATGGCGTGTGCCCTCATGCCATTTACTTGATCACCAAATACCTTTTTCCCTTTGCACTAGTATATCTTAATACCGGTCTGAGAAATAGAATGGCATGTGCCCTCAGGCCTTTTACTAAATCACCTTTGAAAGAAATGCAAGCCTCTATGTCGTAAAAAAAAGGTACTAGAGAAATTCCTTAATAATATGAATGTTATTTAGTTTCATGAAAATACACTAAGGGTCAAATGAGTTAAATGACTTCTCCAGACTAGCAATGCCTCTTGCTACACCTTCACAATTAGATTCGTTAGAAAAAGATAACATTGAATAATATCTAAATGTTCTCACCATTAAGTTATATGTCTGGCTAATAGGAATGACGTTCATCTTGGAAAGCTCACCACACGCTCAATGAACAAACAAATAGTGTGTGCGCGTATGCCATCGCTCTTCTTTAGCTTCAGATTCAGCTTGTTCACCTTGACAATGAGATTTATTATACAACCAGATGGACTCAGTCTGGACATAAAGTCACCGCGCTAGTCACCATGCCCCAGATATGTCTAGCCCCTGGACAAAAAACATATAATTTCACGTCATTTTCAAATACTTGAAAATTTGTACCTAGTCCCATTTTACTGAATAAATCCCACTTAACGAAATAGAGCATATGAAGCGTTTTAACCGTTGCATATACACAATTTTTGGAAGATTTGCCTATTGGATGTCATGCCAAACCTCATAAACTTGTGGTCCAACTTGCCGCAACACTCAATATGGTCTTTTCCACTGAGCAAGGACCCCTTTAGATAAACCACATATTGTAAGATGGGGAAAATGGACTAACACTATGTCATTCATTTTGTACTCTGCATGCGGATGATGATGGGACTTGTAGCACTATTGTTATCCCACTTGTATATGGCTTAAGTGTTTGGCAGACTTTACTCGAACAAATGGAAGAATGCTCGTCAAATACTAATCCCACAACCTAGCATAGGCAGCTTGTGACAATTGCAAAGGTAAACCCAGCTCTGTTGGTAATATTAGATCATGACCACATAAAAGTTTATATAATGAAGTAACAATAGAACTCTACACCCCTGTGACATATGCATACCAAAGAAAAGGTAAATAACCATCCCAATTTCAATGTTGAAAGTTCACGTACTTTGCAATCATCCCTTTGAACGTCCGAACGAGCCGTTCCACCAAACCGTTTAATTATGGATAATAAGCATTCGTGAAAGTGTGGTGTATCCCAAATTGAGATGTTAAAACATGAAATGCCTCAGCTATAAATACGGGACCATTTTCCGAAAAAATCCGCTTTGGATAAGAATGCTAGAACACCACTAAATTGAGGAGGAAGTATTCAATAACAGTTGCAAAGGCGCTAGCAAGAGCACCAACTTCCACCTAATGAGTCAAGTAGTTAGAAGCAATAATAACATACTCATTGTCAATAATTGATTGTAGAAAAGATCTTATAAGATCAAATGCCACCAACTTAAACAAACGAGAAACTACAATTGACTCCAATTATCTTTCCAAGGCACGAGGGAGAGTATTATGGGCTTGGCACCAAATGTAACTACACACATATCGGATAATGTCACGTTACATCTTCGGCCAATAGAAAGACCTGTGCAACTTTTCAATCACACAACAATATCCCATATGCTTGTCTAGAACAGGAGAATCATGGTAGGTATGGGGAAACTATAGAATAAAGACAGAAGGCACCACCAGCTGTAAAGGATTATTAGGATTTGTCCCCACAAAATAAAGAAGGCCATCTTCAAAGCAATATTGAGAATGTAAATGCTAAAATGGCAAGTTATCAGCAAGTGATGCAAAATTCTCAAACCCATCTTAAAGCATTTGAATCCACAGCTCAATCTTTTGAGCCTTACGAACCTCATCAAGAGAAGGTAAATCTTGTTCTACACCTTGTGGATATTGAATGTCAAGTACAGCAATTGCCGACGGCACAAAATCCTCGTATAGAAAATTCACAAATGTTGGAATAACAGGCTTGTTAGAAACATGAGAAGAAAGAGAAGAAGGAAGAAGAGCTCAAGAAAGGGCATCAACATTAGCCATAGAATTCCCTAGGTGATGAACAACATCAAAATCAAATATCTGAAGCTTCAAAGCCCACCAAGAAGTATGATCAACCAGGTTCTTTCGCTTCAATAATGAAGGAACGGCAGCATGATCACCTTCAAGTAACATTCGAGAACCATATAAATATGCATGAAGTTTCTCGAAACCCTACACTGCTGCTAAACACTCTTTCTCTGTCGTGGAGTAGTTCACCTCTACTAGTTGTAATGTACGGCTTATATATACAATGGGATGGCGCTGACCAAGCACACTTAAGCTCTTTTGCATCAACACACTTTTAAGACTAATATCAAAAACATCCACACGCAAAATAAAAGGTCGAGTGTAGTCAGGATATGCCAAAACTGGAGGAGTTGTCAATATCTCTTTGAGATCCACATACGCTTGCTCACAATCCGAAGACTAGATGAAAGATGACATTGATAACTTCAACAATGTTCACAATGGTGTAGTGCAATCAAAAAGATGATCCACAAAACGACTGAGATACTACACCTTGCCCAAAAAGCGCTGCATCATTCACACACTTTGGAGTAGGGAATTTTAGGATAGCCACAAGTTTTTCATGATCAACTTGCAAACCCTCACGAGAAATATGGTACCCAAGATAAGTCGTGTCTTTGGACCCAAACACGCACTTCGACCGCTTCAGCTTTAAACCAACATCCCATAGTTGATCCAACACTTTACAAACATCATGAATGTGCTCCTCCCACGTCCCCTCCAAGTGGATCAAAACATCATCAATGAAGTGAGTAGTTATCTCCAACATATCACAAAGAACCTTATCCATCATCCACTAAAAAGTTGCAAGAGCATTGTTCAAACCAAACGGCATCACCAAGAACTCGTACAAATCAAATAGTGTACAAAAAGTAGTTTTAGGAATATTTTCTTCGGCCATTAGTACTTGCTAATAACTAAAAGTATGATCTAGCTTGGTGAACCAATAACTTCGCCCCAGACAATCCAAAAGATCAGCCATGGGGGGGACAAAAGAAATGGAAACAAAGGTAGAAGTAGAGGGACAAAGAGTACAGAAGTGAGAGGAATTGATAAAATATAAAGAAATATGAGATAAGGGGAAAAAGCCTCAAAGTCACACTTGGCATGATTGCGTTGCAATCAATCTATACCAAGGATGAAGTCAAAAGCTTGATTTGGCACCACCTGCAATGATTGCAACCCATGCTTGAGATCACCCACATGCATAACTAGGTCCACCTCATCCCGTGCACATGCATATGTATGGCCGTTGCTATAAACAATGAAAATTGGCTCCACTACATGACGCAAGTGTAAATGGTAACATGTGGCAATAGGTCAAGCAATAGAAGATAAACTTGAACCTATATCAACCAACTTAGAGAGAATAATAGGAGATTGCTTGTTATAAAAATAAGCTTGGAAAGTAAACACTGGATGAATTGGTGCTGAATGAACCTTTTGATGATACTTCCGAAAGAAATATAAAGGGGTCACTAATTTATTCATGTAAGGTCCCTCTATTACTTGTGTAACTCCTTGTTTCCCAGATGCATCTCAGTGTCCAAACCTTCTATTACAGCAGCACCAATAAGATGTTGTTAACGCCAAGGTGTCCACTCAGGAAATGGTGGCCACCAATTTGGAAAACACCGACAACGCTGATAAGTGTGACCAACTTCATCACACGCCCAACAACAAATACTACGGCCTCGCCTTTATCCTTGGATTTGAACAGTAGCAGCATCAACTTCCATTGGAACAAGACCATCACCCATAGAAAGTGAAGCTGAAGGATATGAAGTGAGAAGTGGAAGAGGCGACGTTTTATAATGTTGTGCCAAGCGAAGAGCATTATCAAGGGTGGCGGGAGCAAGTGCATGCATAAGTCTGACAAAATCTTGATGAAGTGCTGGCCACAACATTCCTAACTTGATCCGCTTCAACATATTTGGCTCCGCACGAAGTAAGAGGCTTCGGAAACGAATGCTAAATTGCATCACCAACTCAGATGGCCCTTAACAAAGACGATGCAATTGTTAGAAAGTATCATCACAATCGTCAGCATGTTCGAATGTGTGTTTAAAGACGTCTGGGAGAATATTTCAATCCCCACAAGTGGCTGTGTTCAAACCATTATACCACTGCAATGCCATCCCTTAGAGACATGTAGAAAACTCACGCAAACGTCAAACATCATCCCAAGAATGATATATGGCAATCACCGTGAAATGATCGAACCAATGGTACATATCATCCCTAGGATTCCCACGAAAAAACTCTGGCTGAATACAAGGATTGGCACTAAAAACAAAAGGAGTTGTACTACATGCCATGAATGCCACCATTAACTGAGTTTGGTTGTTCAATTGCAATCGCATAGCATCAACCAACTGTACTAACTGCTATTCCAGAGTCAAAAGAGGAGATTGCTAATCTACCATAAAAATGAACGAAAAGGAAAAAGCAAAAGAAGAGAGATGAAAAAAGGCTAGAAAGAAAGGAAGATCTAGACAATGCAAAAAGCTAGATCTTGAAAGGAAAGAATAAAAGAAAGGAAATGAAAAAGTTAGATCTAGATGATGCAAAAGTTATATCTAAACCAAAAATCCCAAATTTGAACACTCCTCAAGGACAATCAAAGATGCCCCTCATCTCCACCAATGTGAGTGCATGAAATATAAAAAGGGAATATAGAAAATGTGCATATTAATTAACCCAAAAACCCTAATTTATATACAAGAGCAAGTGGTCTGGATTGAAACCAATCTGACAGCTACCAAAATCCCACTATACTAATATTAATATACGGCATCGTAGCCGTACACTTGGACCTCACAAGATCTAGATATTATTTAAATTACTATTTTGTTTATAATACCTGTTTGCCACTAAAACATTAATAAAATATTCTTTAGTGTACCAAAATATTTTTAAAATATTCTAAATGACTCCTTTTGTTGACTTGGCTCTCTTTATTACCAGATCCGCTTGAAAGTACATTAAGTTGTACATTCTTGAGGTCAATAGGAAGGCATTGATTTCCTTGTTACAACTTACAAGTTCTAAAGGCATTACTTTGGTTTTTATACAAGATCCAGGTAGGCAACATGCTTAGAAGACAAGGAATGAAGAGAGGCCACCTTGAAACAAAATCCATCACCTAGTAAGCTTTTAATAATTAGTTTTTTTGAATTGATCAAGTGTGCCCAATATCTCTATTTGTTTGTTCAGAGGCTATGAGAGACCAAAAGCAAATGCATTTAAACTTTGAAAGAATGTAAAGGTAATGTTTCCAATTTTAAAAAAATTTTAAGAAAAAAAAGTTACTCATTATAAAAGACTTTTAGCTATACAATTATGTAGCTAAATATGTTTACTAGCAAACCAAAATACCAAATAATATTAGTGTTTATACAATTTGATTGCTACTGAACATCATATAATTGATTTACATTCTGTTGGTTTTACCAATTTCTTTACTCATCCTCTTGAATAACACTCTCTTTTCGTCCTCCCTTGTGAATACTATTACTATTATATAAGCATTAGTAACATTCTTCATGGTTGCCTGCAGATGCAGATGCTTGCCTATAGAAACCTGCTGGAGATGGTGGTCTTTCCAAAGCTCATCACTCAAAAGGCTCTTGAAATGCAACAAAAGATGCCAGAATCTCCAAGGATGAGTAATAGAATGGTGAAGAGAAAAGATTAGCATTTTTGTTTCTTTGCTAAGGGGATGTAGCTCAGATGGTAGAGCACTTGCTTAGCATGTGAGAGGCACCAGGATCGATACCCAGCATCTCCAAATATGTTCAATTATTTGATTGTTCTAGGCATTTTGAGCGATTTTACTGGTGTTGACCTTTGGGGGAGCTATGGATGGATGTTGCACTGTGAGACCATCAAAACAGCAATGGATAGACATTTATTTTGTGTTTCTTTTTCCCACTTTTTTGCAAAAGGAAGTAGTTTGTGCACGCTGATGGCTTGTGTCTCCATGAGCTCCATGACTTGCATTCAATGAGTGCCAAGTTTTCAGAGGTTTGAAAAACACGTAAAAAAGTTTCATTCACTACTTTAGAATTAAATTGCCATCAAATTAAAATTGTTTTCACTTTTGGAAATATTTGTACCTAGAGCATTTCGTGATTGTGAGATTAAATCGCTATTCACATCTAGGTTTGGGCTCTTTGGCATGCTCAAGCCCGATGGCACCCTTGCTGACAATCCACAGCGTCACCAGCTCTCGAGTCCACTCGTTTTTTTTTTCACAAAGCCAAAAGTACCTCTTTATTTTTTCTAAGTCAAGGGTTAGGTTATAATCTTTCTCGCTTGGATTTTTCTATTGTAGAAGCTCTCGTCAGGTAAGCTGGCTCTCGCGCTCACACCGCCCCAATGCTTGTCCGCCGAGCTCAAGCGCCCTGGCATGGCGGCCATCACCGAGCTTCACACCCGCGAGCTCCAGCTCTAGCTCCAGCACATCCAGCACACCACCATGGACACCAAGGCCACGAGCCAGCGCCAGCTTTAGCTCCAGTTCTTCAAGGTGATGCTCCAGATCGAGCCCCAGTGCCAGCTGCTTTCGTTCACCCTGCTCACGGCTACCCTGCTCATCTAGCTCCAGCGCCTGCTATCCTCGATCATGCTCGCCACCACCATCCAGCTCCAGCAGCAGCAGTGTACCATCATCATCACGGTGATGGAGCTCCTCTGGTTGTTCACCACCATCACCATGGTCACCACCATGGAGGACGCCACAACCACCACCACCACCACCACCACCATCGTCGTCGCGACGGTCACGACGCAGCAGTGGCCACACCAACACCCGCAGCAGTAGTTACAGTGGTTCGGAGGACGCCGTGGTCGCTGCTCCAGTTTCTTCTCTGGGTTTTGGTTGCGATCTTGGTGCTGCTCGCGTGCTTTTTGCTCGTGCGATGGATGTTATCTCGAAGGAAGCAGCGCAGTAATGTGATCTTTCAGGATCCCGGGTGGCAGATCGAAGTTGTGGTGGACGATCCTCCGACTGAGAAGAAACAGCTGGAAGCTCACACTCGTGGTTCGCACAGCAATGGCACTCTAGGATTCTCCTCAAAGTGTCCTGCCAACACTGGCAGTGACGCGTAACTCAGCACAGTGCATGCGTTGTCACATGGAAGATTGTGTACAAACAATCTTCAAGGAGATGAAGTTGCAGAGCAAGAAGATAGCAGGCTCTTGCTCACGGACAGTGAAGATCACATACGAGGGTCAACTACCAGACTTGGAAGTATTGAGGGAATATTCGTGATTCCCTCTTAGGTCAAGTTGACCGTCGTGTCTGTTCAGTTCTTATAGTCAATAAGAGAGACGCCCGGCAGGCCCCGGGCGTAGCGCCAGCAGCGGCTGGCATTCCAGAGTACATTCGTGATTTCTATCCCGAATATGGTATCGGAGCAGGATCACGTCCCACTCTGAAAAAGAAAGATGGCACCCTCATCTTCCTTAACCTTGGAAGTGTACGATGGCAAGGATTTCCAGTCATGGAAAACTCAGATGCTATTTTACTTCATGGAAAAGGATCTCTGGAGCGTGATCGAGAGCAGCCTCAAGCCAGAGGACGATGCAGATGAGAAAAAGGAATGGGACGCCAAGAATAACAAAGCTTTAGGGGTCCTGGGACGAGGCCTCGGAAAGAAATATCGAAGCTACCTTGACATTGACAAGACGGCGAAGGAAAACTGGGATGCTGTGTGTGCGATCCTTGGTACAACAACCAGAGCAAGGTTGTTGGAACTAAAATTACAGCTGAACAGCCGTAAACAGGGGGAGGCAGAATCCGTAAGTGATTTTGCCAGTGCTCTTGTAGACATCGCCAAGCAGATCGATGCAGTTCAAATGAAGGACTTCGATGAAGATGAGCTGATCACAGCTTTCTTCAAGGGGCTTAGCGGACCAATGCAACTCGCAGGGTCGCATCATTTAAGTTCCAGTAACACTTTCAGCCAGATCGTAGCCGACCTCACAGCGTTGGAGGGTTTTCTCAAGTCAGGGCAAGCGAGCTCAAATGAGAAAGAATTGGCACTCTTCGCAGGAAAGGGGAAACGATCTGTCACAGTGTGGGACAGACTAGGACCAACGAACGATCAGGGCGAGAGCAGCAAACCAGAAAAGTTCAAGAAGAAAAAGAAGAATGATCGCTGTAACATTTGCAAGAAACCAGGGCACTGGGCACGAGATTGCACAGACGAAGAGGCCAAGAAAGCTAAGGAGGCTCGAAAAGCTGAGGCAAAGAGACTGGCAGCAAGAAAGAACAAGTCAGCCAACTTTGCCAGGACAGCAGAAAGTAGTGAGGAAGACAACCAGGAGGATGTGGACGACCATGGCAGCTTGTTCATGGCCACTAGTATCCAGCAGGTTGCGAAGAACACTCTTGGCACAGAAGCAGAAGTGGTGTACCTTGATTCTGGGGCAAACAAACACATGACACACCTCAGGAAATTTTTCACCACGTTGAAGAAGGTCCCAGGAAATAAGCGAATTTTTCTTGGCGACGACTACTCATACAAGGTGGAGGGTGTTGGGACGATCGACATCAAGCTGCCAACAGGACAGATTGCCAGCGTGAAGAATGTTTACTATGTTCCTGGAGTGAACAAGACACTCTTCTCAGTGGGAAAGATTGCTGATCGTGATCTGGAGATCACATTCACAAAAAAGATGTGTGCAATCACAGACGTGAATGGAAATGGAATAGCTTGTGGGAGCAGACAGGCCGGTCTCTATCAACTTAATGCTGAGGTGGTGCAGCCAGTAAAAGCTTTTTTTGCTGGGACGAAAAAAGCAGCGGACCTCCAGATATGGCACAGGAGACTCGGCCACACCAACCTACAGGACATCAAAGAACTAGCGGCAAAAGAGATGGTAAAAGGTTTGAGCATCACTTCATCAAGTGCGATGAAGTTTTGCGAGCCGTGTGCACTCGGTAAACATCACCGGCTCCCTTTTCCACAGATAGCCACTAATCGTGCTAAAGAACCTCTAGCACTGATTCATTCTGATCTCTCTGGCAATATGCCCACACTTTCCAGAGACAAGAAGCTATACTTCGTGACCTTCATAGACGACTACTCACGAATCGTAGCAGTGAAGTTCCTCCAGCTCAAGTCAGAAGCCTTCCAGAAATTCAAGGAATACAAGGCTCAGGTGGAGTTGCAGACAGGAAAGAGAATCAAAATGCTAAGAAGTGATGGAGGTGGGGAGTATACATCCAAGGAATTTGCCAGTTTTTGTATTTCCTCTGGAATACAGCGGCAATTTTCAATCCCTGACACACAGCAGCAGAACGGTGTAGCAGAGCGAATGAATCGCACACTTCAGGAGGCAGCACGGACTCTCTTGCGAGACTCTGGCTTACCAAACTCGTTTTGGTGTGAGGCCATCGCAACGGCGGCATACTTGCGTAACCGCCAGCTCACAGCAGCTGTATCAGGGAAGACCCCATATGAAGCGTGGTATGGTGTAAAACCAGATGTGAGCCATCTACGTGTTTTTGGAAGCATTTGCTATGCGCATGTGCTGAAAAAGCACAGAGATAAACTCGCAAGCACAAGTCAAAAGTGTGTCCTTGTTGGATACGCAGACACAATGAAGGGCTATAAGCTCTTCAACCTCGAAACTCAGAAAATGATCGTGAGCAGGGACGTCATTTTTGAGGAGTCCAGGACGTATGCGACAAGAAATCTTCTGCCACCGCCACAGTTTTCTCCCACGGAAGTAGCTGCAGATGACTCGGAAGAAAGTGAAAACGAATTTCCAGTTAGGGCACGCGCAATCACACGAGGCAGAGCTGAAGGAACGAATTTCCAGTTAGGGCACGCGCAATCACACGAGGCAGAGCTGAAGGAGCCGGCCAGGGGAATGGAAGCGGCGACCAGGATGATCCAGGAGGCAACGAGGACGGTGCAGAGAGCGTGGATGGTGCTGGAGGCGATCCAAATGGAGGTGAGGGCTTGCTCCCTGAAGCTGAAGGCTTGCCACTCGACACAGCAGGCGTTGGAACCAGTGGGAGCGCTAGAACAGCAAACCCAGTCAGCGGCGAGGAAGACCACGGTGGTGAGCGCACTGTTGGCAGGACCAGGGCTGAAAATAGTGAGGGCAGTTTGAGACGTTCTGGCCGTGAGCGCGCACTCACAGAGGCTGGGCGTCAATACAGGGAGCAGCTGGACATACAAGCAGCTAAGCGGGCTTCTCGGCAAGAAACCAAGGCTGCTAGAGACAGATCAGTGACAGTGCCAATTCCTGAGACCTCCTACGATCCAGCCTTTTATTTTGCCAACTCTAGCATGGAGGAAGAAGGGGAGCAAGGCGAGAACCAGCTTCTCCTTCTCTTCAGCCATGGCCGAGATGCACTTGTTCCGAAGACCATGGAAGAAGCTCTTGCCGGACCTGATGCAGATCAGTGGCGCACTGCTCGTCAAGCTGAGTACAGCTCATTGATGGAGAACAAGACCTGGGATCTTGTGGAGCTGCCACCTGGGAGGAAGGTGATTAAGACCAAGTTCCTCTTGCGGCTCAAGACAGGACCTGATGGAGACACGCGCTACAAAGTCAGATTTGTTGCGAGAGGATTCTCACAAGTCGAAGGAGTCGACTTCTATGAGACCTTTTCACCAGTGGTGAAGCTTGCATCAATTCGACTTCTCTACAACTTAGCAGCTCACGAAGACATGCACGTCGAGCACATGGATGTAACGACGGCGTTCCTGAATGGTGACTTGGAGGAGGAAGTCTACATTGAGCAACCAGCCGGATTTATTGCCAAAGGACGAGAGCACTTGGTGTGCAAGCTCAAGAAGGCCCTCTACGGCCTGAAGCAATCGCCTCGTGCCTGGTACGCAAAGATGAACTCGTTTCTTCTTGCCCTTGGCTTCGAGAGTCTCTCTGCAGACACTAATGTGTATATTAAGCAAGTGGGAGCTCTCCTGGTGCTGTTGGCTTTGTACGTGGACGACTGCTTGCTCCTCAGCAAAAGCAAGAAGCTGATTCATCAACTGAAGAAAGATCTCAGCTCGAGATTCAAGATGGTGGACCTTGGGAGCGTCAAGTACTGTCTTGGCATCCAGATCTTCAGAGACAGGAGAAAGGGCACACTAGAAATGTCTCAGAAGAAATATATTGAAGAGCTCCTCCAGAAATTCAGGCTTAGTGACGTCAACTCTGCATCAACGCCAATGGAAGTTGGCATGCACCTCAGTAAGGACATGGCACCTCAGACGGAAGCAGCGAAAGCAGTGATGGAGAGGATCCCGTCAGGCAGATGGTAGGCAGTTTAGTCTACCTCATGGTTTGTACCAGGCCAGACATCGCCTATTCAGTGGGAGTGGTTTCGCAGTTCCTGGCAAATCCCGGCTTCCAGCACTGGCAGGCAGTTAAGCGTGTGTTTTGTTACCTGAAGGGGACAGCCGATTATGTTTTGTGCTACACAAAACAAGAGCAGCCTCAACTTAAGCTACAGGGATTCTCGGATGCAGACTGGGCAGGGGAAGTTGATCAGCGTAAATCAACTTCTGGCTACGTCTTCAGCCTGGGCAGCGCAGCAGTTACATGGAGCAGCCAGCGGCAGCCAATCGTGGCTCTCTCGAGCACAGAGGCTGAGTATATCGGGACGACCCAAGCAGCCAAGGAAATTCTTTGGCTCAGGACTCTGCTGAACGGTCTAAGCTACGAGCAACGGGAGGCAACGGTTCTGCATTGCGACAATCAAGGAGCTATTGCCTTGACGAAGAATCCAAGATTTCATCGCAGGACAAAACACATCCAGGTTCAGTTTCATTTTATTCGTGAACAGGTAGCGATGAAGAAAGTGGAACTCGTCTACTGTGCTACCACGGAGATGGTGGCAGATATATTCACGAAGGCACTTCCACCAGCAGTGTTCGCGCGACACGCACAAGCTCTGGGCGTGAAGAAAAGAAGTATCGCGAGCTCAACTTGAGTGGGAGTATTGAGGGAATATTCGTGATTCCCTCTTAGGTCAAGTTGACCGTCGTGTCTGTTCAGTTCTTATAGTCAATAAGAGAGACGCCCGGCAGGCCCCGGGCGTAGCGCCAGCAGCGGCTGGCATTCCAGAGTACATTCGTGATTTCTATCCCGAATAGGAAGTTATTGCACAGATGGCTCGGAACATGGACTGGAAAATAGAGCAAGAACCTACCAAGTTTCGATTTGACTGAGCTATGCTCTAGAGGCGGACGTTAGTGCACATCCAAAGGCCAGAGAAGTTGCTTGAGACGAAAGGTTTGAGAAAAGGTAACGTACTACTTTTGCTCTCTGTTCTTGCAGGCGCTCAAATCTCAATTTCGATAAGAAGAAGCAGTGCAGGGCATAGCAGCCAGATAAGTTTCTCCAGAGTCAAGCCGGGAATCAAGCAAGTGCAATTGTGAAAGTATGGTCGAAGTCTACACTGCGGCTTGCAACACAGGTAGTTCAACAGGATGGGACGAAGAATAGGATAGGCTGGTCTACCTCGCAAATTGTGAATACAAAGCCGATACATTCGTCGCAAGCAGCCTCGTGGACATGTGGAAGCATCACAAGTGTTCAGGAGGACAAATAAACATGACGTTGGCTGCCTGGAACAGGATCATCATGGGACAGCACGTCTTCTATCAGATGCAACGAGAAGCTGGCCTGCCTCCAAACGCTGAGACTTTGCATGGAGTATCAAAACATCGTTTCCTGGGATATGCTGAGAACAACCTTTGCTCTTGAGTGCTATGAGCAAGCCAGCAGCCAAACGCTCAGACTTTCATGGTGGCGCTCAAGGCACACAGCGACTTAGCAGAGAAGAGGCTCCACTCACAAATCTGGGAGAGAAATCTGGATGGAATCCACTACTCAGCATGCTTGCTCAATGAGAGAAAAGCTTTTCTCAGGAGGCTGGTAAACTTTGCAAGGAATGCAAGGTTGATGGAGCCGTCCATGAAACCCAAAGATGGTACCTGAAAAGACGCAAAAGGGTCTTAGCTGGCACACCATGGTGAAGGACAAAAAATATGAGAGACAATACTTAGTATCATTCATTGAGTATTTTAATTGATCAATGGTTATAAACATATTTATAATTTATGAGTCAAGATTAATATTATTCCATATCAATAGTAGAATAAACAAGAATATACTAGAAAGTGTTTAGGAAAGATTATAAATTATAAATAAAAATATTAATCTAAATGAACAACAACTATTAGCTATTAAAATATCCTAGAATCTCCAAGCATATTTAAATATAGTCAATACTGCTACAGGTTTGCTTAAGCAAACCAATTATAGATTTATAGTGTTTGGTCACTTTAAATCTGTACAAGCCTATTCACAAACGTATTTACATCAGTATATTTAACTTTTTTCATTAGTGTATATGGGACTTAATTTTCTCCAAGATTTTATTGTAGATTAGATGTTATATTCTTCTTTAACCATGCCCTGTACATATATACAAATTTCATAATTACAATTCAAGTTATTTAAATCTTTCAAGATTATTTAAATCTTACAAATACTTGGTCAAAGGAAGCAAAAACAATATACTCAAAGGCAATATAGTTAAAAAGTAAATACGAACATCAATCAATAATACCATAATCACAAGTATATAGTTTTCAGTTAACAAAGTGATATTGTAAATGGTAATTTTCACAACATCATAATCAACTAATTCCCAAGTTGCAATTTTTTAACGTTAAACTTTGAAAGTCTTTCATCCTTTGCATATTATGGATGTAAATGTTAAACTTTGGATTCATCATAATGTTTGAACAAACGGTGAAAAAAATAGATATTGGTATTGTATTAACTTAATATGAATATATAACTTAAACAATTAGTATAAATACTAATTATTGAATATTAAATTAACAAATTACTCTCTAAATTAGGTGATAACCCAAAACCTCTGCCACAAAGATTAGATGGTGGTAAGTTAAACAGATGTAAATATTAATTAAATTAATAATTTTATTTAAAACATATGATTAATAAAACTGTTTGCAGCGAAAACCTTAATAAAATATTCTTTAGTGTATTAGAATATTTTTGTCAACTCCCTTGGCTCACTATTTACTAGCTCCTTATATTAGCAAATATAGCTATTTGAAAGAGATGCCATTTTAAGTTCTTTTTTAAACACTACTAAATAATATATACTAAGTTGGATTAGGATTTTCAACACCATTAATGTTTTACGGTTTCATGAGTAACAAAGCATAAAGAAATTGATAAGGTATTAGAATTGTCTAAACAAGGTTTTAGTTAAATGAGAAAGAGTTGCCTTTTCCATTAAGAAAAAAGTTTATATGGGTTAATGTATTTAAGTTGAACACCATAATAACCACAAGTGGTTTTGCTAGAGTTTAAAAGGTATAAACACTTTACAAGATGCAAATAAGTATTACAAGTTTATACGTTTATAGTGGGTTGAAGGTAATATTTTTAAAAAATGCAATTCTACAACTACAGACTTGGCTGACATAGTGGTTTATTTATTTTCCACATTTAAGAAATTTAGTTAAGGAAGTACTCATATTGATCTCTTTATTAATTCTCTTTTTTTATTCAATGAGTTTTGAAATACTTGCTATGAAGTGTTAACAATAAATCTTATTGAAATTTACCATATGATATGGCTATCAAAAACAAATTTCTCTAAATGCATATTTTCAAATAAAACATTCTAGAATGACTTGGTCATCTCTATGCTACAATAGATTTTTATATATTTTTATATTTAAGGCTAAGTTATAAAAACAATCAATGTTATTTTGAGGGTTTAGTGGAATGTTTATCTATTACAACATTGACACAACCTCTTGGTCACAAAGTAATAAAAGTGATGAGATCAACTTTATATGATTTTTGAATTTAATTTGCAATAAAACCAATTGAGAACCTTGAAACTATCAAAAGAAAGGAATGAATAAGTGAGCCCATACAACAAACACATTTGCACTATCTCAAGTATAAATATATAACTATAGAACAAAGAAAACCAATGCTTTTGAGCAATGAAGAGCCTAGGTTCTTCCAAGTCAAATTAGGAAAGATTCATGGAAATTAGTGAGTTAGATATCAACTTAAAGTAAGTTCTACAATCAAATGTTTTACTTGGATTGGAGGAATATTATATAGTAAGCAAATTACTATATGACCTTTACACACTCCAGTTGATTGTTTTTGTAGATAACAACAATATGGTAATCCTCCACAATATTGTGATTATTCATGTTGTTATGTCCTATAGAATTTTTGCTCACATAGTCTATGTAGTGTTAATTATCCAGAAAGTAGAATATATACTATGTATTTGATTAGTTGAAGAAGGGGTGATATTGATGAATTTGGAGCTTTGGGCTTTAGTTGAAGCAAACTTTAAATTTGAAAAGAACACTTTACAACCACAACCACAAACTCAACTTTAGCACTTTTCTTAAGAAATTCTAAAAACAAGAAAGAATGAATGTGTGAAAATTACAAATACATAATCAAAGGAAGCAAGGCAACATACTCAAAAGCATTACAGTTGAAGGTGGAAGTTAAAAGTATCAACATTAAATAACAATACTATCATTACAAGTATATAATTCTCAATTATGGAATTGATATTGTAAATAAAAAGATTTACAAAATCACAACAAATTAATACCCATTAATATTTCCTTTTGGTGACAAAGGCTGGCACAAAATTATTTTTAATTCCGGATGTCAAATTACATTACTCCAATATTATGTATACTGTTTATATATAAGAGACACAATACACTTTGGTTTTGATCAAATTTTACATGCAGGAAAACTCACATAATAATATATAGTCGATGCTTATATAAACGTTGAAAGCATTAATTTGAATTACTATCGCACTCATCATAAACAATTGCAAGTTGAAATGTATACTGGTCTTATGGATTATGTTGCAAACCGTGCTACTAATGAAAATATAAATCCACAAGAAGATTGTTATTTTACCTTCAAGTTTTGGAGGTGGCCCTAAAGCAATGCAACAAAATTATCAAAATGTAGTGGCTATAGTTATTCATTTTTCAAAGCCAGATCTTTTTATTACTTTTATATGCAATCCCAAATGGTCAGAAATTTCTAAACAGTTACATCAAAATGAAGGCCCTGGAGATCATCCACGCTTGGTTTCTAGAGTATTTCATATCAAGCTTAAAGAATTTTTGAATGATATTACTAAAAAATATATTTTTGGAAATTGTATTGCTTTTAGATATGTAATTGAATTTTGAAGGAGAGGCCTTCCACATTGTCACTTTCTAGGGATTTTATTTCATGAAAACAAGATTAAAGACTGTAGTGCTATTAATCAATACATCCTCAAGATCCTCAAGATGAACTTGAAATTTTTAAAATAATTACCTTTAATATGATACATGGTCTATGTGGGCCTTTTTACCCTAATAGTCCTTGCATGGAAAATGGCACTTGCTCAAAAGGTTATCCAAAAAATTTTAATTATGAAACTACTTTTAGTGTTGATGGAAATATAGATTATTATAGACCTGATAATGGCCACACATTTCTAAAAATTAGGTGCTATGTTGATAATCATTGGGTAGTTCCTTATAATAAATAACTTTGTAAAAAATATAATGCTCATATTAATATTGAAATTTGTGCTACTATAAAAAGTATTAAATATTTATTTCAATATGTCTATAAAGGTTATGATTATGCTACAATTGAAATCCATTCAACAACCCAACAACTTAATAATATTTTAAATTGGGATGAAATCTCAACTTTTTAAATACACATTATATATCTACTCCAAAAGCAATATGGAGACTTTTTAAATTTAAAATGCATGGTTGTTCAACCTCTATAATTTATCTTCCTATCCAACTTCTAAATTTTCAAAATGTTTATTTTATAGAAGGTTCTGAAAAAATGGCACTTCAAAGAGCTACTCAAAATGATACAATATTGACAAAATGGTTGTATGAGTGCTTGGAATATGGAAAATGAATATAGAAAATGTGCATATCAATTAGCCCAAAAACCCTAGCTTATATACAAGAGCAAGTGGTCCGGATTGAAACCAATCCAACGGCTACCAAATCCCACTATACTAATATTAATATATGGCATCGTAGCCGTACACTTGGTCCTCATATCATCCCCTCCTCTCAGAATAATGGAAGGCCGTCAGGGTTCTTTTGTAGATGGGCTGGGATCTGGAGGAACGTCAAGGGGAGGCATCAGTGGATTTGTAGGTGGTATTAACTGCTCCTGATCCCTTTGTATGAAGCGTTTCACCCGCTGCACATACACAATCTCCGAAGGATCGACTTGCTGAACGTCATGCCAAACCTTATAAACTTGTGGTACAACTTGCCGCAACACCCGATATGGTCCTTTCCACTGCGCAAGGAGCCCCTTAGATAAACCACATACCGTAAAACGGGGAAAACAGACTAACACCAAATCATCCACTTTGTACTCCATAAGTGGACAATGATGCGAGTTGTAGCACCATTGTTGTCCCACTTGTATGCGGCTTAAGTGTTCAGCAAACTCTACTCAGACAAGTGGAAGAATACTCGTTAAATATTGATCTCACGACCTAGCATCGGCAGCTCGTGGCAATCACGAAGGTAAACCCAACTCCGTTGGTAATATTGGATCATGACCATATAGGAGTTTATATGGTGAAGCACCAATAGAACTCTGCACCCCTGTGATATAGGCATACCAAAAAGACGCCAAATAACCATGCCAATCCTAATGCTGAAAGTTCACATACTTTGCAATCATCCCTTTGAATGTCTGAACGAGCCGTTCCACCAGACAGTCTAATTATGGATGATAAGCACTCGTGAAAGTGTGGCATATCCTCAACTGAGATGTCAAGACATGAAATGCCTCAGCCATAAATGCGGGACTATTATCCGAAAGAATCTACTCTGAACAAGAATGTTGAAACACCACTCGATTGAGGAGGAAGTATCCAATAACAGTTGCAGAGGCACTAGCAAGAGCACCAACTTCCACCCAACGAGTTAAGTAATCAGAAGCAATAATAATATATTCATTGCCAGCAGTCGACCATGGAAAAGGTCCCATAAGATCAAATGCCACCAACTCAAACGGACATGAAACTACAATTAACTCTAACCGTCCTTCCACAACACAAGGGGGAGTATTATAAGCTTGGCACCAAACGCAGCTACGCACATACCAGATAATATCATGTCACATCTCTGGCCAATAGAAAGACCTAGCTTTTCAGTCATACGACGATATCCCATATGCCCACCTAGAACAGGAGAATTATGATAGGCATGGAAAAACCGCGGGATAAAGACAGAAGGCACCACTAACCATAAATGATCATCAAGATCCGTCCCTACAAAATAAAGAAGGCCATCTTCAAGGCGATATTGAGAATGTAAATGCCAAAAAAGCAAGTCATCAACAAGTGATGCAGGATTCTCAAATATATTTTGAAGGCTTCGAATCCACAACTCAATCTTTTGAGCCTCGTGAACCTCATTAAGAGAAGGTAGATCTTGCTCTACACCTTGTGAACACTGAACGTCAAGTATACCAACCGCCAACGGCACAAAATCCTCGTTTAGAAAATCCACAGAGGCTGGAATAACAGGCTCGTCAGAAACATGATAAGAGAGTGGAGAAGGAAGAGGAGCTCGAGAAAGGGCATCAGGATCAGCCATAGAACTCTCTGGGTGATGAACAACATCAAAATCATATATCTGAAGTTTAAATCCCACCGAGCAGTATGACCAATCAAGTTCTTCCGCTTCAATAATGAAGTAACGGCAGCATAGTCACCTTTAAGTAACGTCCGAGAACTATGTAGATATGCATGAAGTTTCTTGAAACCCCAAACTGCCGCTAAACACTCCTCTATCATGGAGTAGTTCACCTCTGCTGATTGTAACGTACAGCTTATATATGCAATGGGATGATACTAAACAGACACACTCAGGCTTTCTTGCATCAATATACCTCCAAGACCAATATCAAAAGCATCTACGCGCAAAATAAAAGGTTGAGTGTAGTCAAGATATGCTAAAGTCGGAGGAGTTGTCAACATCTCTTTGAGATCCACAAACGCTCGCTCACAATCTGAAGACCAGATGAAAGATGATGTTGATGACTTCAGCAATGCTCGCAATGGTGTAGTACAATCAGAAAGATGATACACAAAACGACCGAGATACTGCACCTTGCCCAAGAAGCGCTGCACATCATTCACACACTTCGGAGTAGGGAACTTTAGAATAGTCATAAGTTTGTTAGGATCAACTTGCAAACCTTCATGAGAAATACGGTACCCAAGATAAGTCGTGTCCTTGGACCCAAACACGCATTTCGACTGCTTCAGCTTTAAACCAATGTCTTATAGCTGATCTAACTTTACACACATCACAAATGTGCTCCTCCCACATCCCCTCCGAGTGAATCAAGACATCATCAATGAAATCAGTAGTCACCTCTAGCATATCACAAAGAACCTCATCCATCATCCACTGGAAAGTTGCTAAAGCATTGTTTAAACCAAACGGCATCACCAAGAACTCGTACAAACCAAATGGTGTACGAAAAGCAGTCTTAGGAATATCTTCTTCAGCCATCGGTACTTGCCAGTACCCAGAAGCAAGATCTAGCTTGGTGAACCAACGACTTCGCCCCAGACGATCCAAGAGATCAGTAGTGTGAAGAAGAGGGTATATATCTGGGATTATCACTTTGTTTAACGAACAATAGTTGATGCAGAAACGAATATTCCTATCAGGCTTCGTCACAAAATGAGGTTCACATGCCCAAGGACTCTGCGACTTTCGAATAACACCCTTCTCCAACATCTCCTTGATGTTTGCACATAAAATCTTGATCTCCTTGGGTGACCGACAATGAACAGAAACCTTGATTGGACGAGCATCCCTGGTTGGAATCGGATGACGTGTGGCAATCTTGGCCCCAGACGATAGGTCAAATTCAAAGAGATCAGAATACTCCTTCATGAGCCGGTCAACCGTTGTAACACAAAGACTGTCAGAGGGATCGGAAAAGGGAAGAGCAGAACAAGACAAAAACATAGGAGGAAATAATGGGGGAACAAAAATAATAGAAGCAAAGGTAAAAGTAGAGGGATGAAAAGTTACGGAAGTGAGAAGAATGAATGAAATATAAAGAAGTATGAAACAAGGGGGAGAAGCCTCAAAGTCACACTTGGCATAATTGCACTGCAACCAATCTAGTTATACCAATTGTTGCTCCAGAGTCAAAGGAGGAGATTGCTAATCTACCATAAAGACGGACGAAGAAAGAGCAAAAGAAGAGAAACGACAAAAAGTGAGAAGGAAATGGGAGATCTAGACAATGCAAAAAGCTAGATCTAAACTAAAATCCTGAAAGGGAACAAAAGAAAAGAAATGGAAAAAGCTAGATCTAAACGATGCAAAAGTTAAATCTAAACCAAAATCCCAAATTCAAGCACTCCTCAAGAACAATCAAAAGTGCCCTTCACCTCCACCAATGTGAATGTTTGGAATATGAAAAGGGAATATAGAAAATGTGTATATCAATTAGCCCAAAAACCCTAGTTTATATATAGAAGCGAGTAGTCCAAATTGAAACTAATCTAACAACTACCAAAATCCCACTATGCTAATATTAGTATATGGCATCGTAGCAGTACATTTGGCCCTCACAGTTGCAATTAAATATAAATAACCGAAATGCTAGACAATATATATATCCTGATATTGCCCTTTATATTATACATTTAACCCTCATATTCATAATTGGAAAATTTAACATACAACAAATGTCATTCCCCAAATGTATTCTGTGTCTCCATCCAATGTTGAATTATATTATTTACATCTTATTTTACTCCATAAAAAAGGTGTTACGTCTTTCAAAGATCTCAAAACAGTTAACAATATTTATTATGACACCTTTTAACAAGTTGTATATGCAATGGGGCTTATAGCTGATGATATCGAATGGGAAAAATGTTTAGAAAATGCTTGCTTTTTTAGAATGCTATCAAAGTTACAACAATTATTTGTATTACTTTATACCTTTTGCACTCCAAAAGATCCTTACTTTTTATGGGATAAATTTAAAGACTTCCTTTCTAAAGATTTCATGCAAACAAATCCAATTTTTCATTATGAATATGCTTTACATAACATAAATATTAAAATGAAAATGCATGGCAAAATTAATCAAAACTACCATCTACCTTTCCCGTCTGAAAATTTTGATAATGAAAATAATGTCAACTCAACACAAATATATCAAAATGTTGAACAAAATATTTCTCAATTTAATCAAGAATAGTTAAATATTTTTAATGATATTCTTAATGTTATTGATCACCCAACTGAGCATAATCAATACATTTTCATTGATGGCCCTGGTAGTACTGGTAAAACATTTTTTCTTAACACTCTTAGAAATATTTTACAATTGGAAAAAATAAATGTTGTTAGCATAGCTTAGATAGAAATTGCAAGTACTTTACTTTATAATGGCCAAACTTCACACACTACTTTTAAACCTCTTATTCCAATAAATGAAACATCAACTTCTGCTATAACTACTAATAGTGAAGCATGTATAAGAATTAAATCTACTAACATATTGTTGTAGGATGAAATAAATATGGTTCACACTTATGCATTCACTACTGTTGATCGAGTGTTGCAAGACTTAAAAATACATTATTACCTTTTGGTGGCATAATTGTTATGATTAGCGGGGACTTTAGAGAGATACTTCTAGTCATTCCACATGGACATAAGGCATAAATTATTTCAAATTCTATAAGAATGAATAAATTATAGAGATTATTTAGAAAATTATCTTGAAAACAAATATGTGACTTGCTGAAAGTGATAAATCATGGGCTGAATGACTTCTCAAAGTTGGAAATGGTGAAAATTTTCAAAATTTACCATCTTTACCTTCTAACTCCATTTTATTACTGCATACATAACTAACTTATTCATCTATTATTGATTTTGTTTACCCTTTAGTACTTGATATTTCAAACACTATCAAGTCATATTTACCCCACTTAATGATGACATATTTGCAATCAATAATACTATTGTCTCTAGATTACAAGGTGATACATTTATCTACAAAAGTGTTGATTTTGTTGATACTGAACATCCTGAAAATTTTCCAATAGAATTCCTAAATTCTATTACACCTTCTAGTTTCCCACCACATAAACTCTCTTTCAAACAAGGTGCTATTCTTATCCTCTTAAGGAATATATCTCCATCAGCAGGACTATACAATGGCATATGTCTCATCTTGAAAAATGCACTACCAAATGTTTTAGACTGCGAAATTGTGATGGGGCAATTTAAAGGGATAAGAGTTTTTATCCCATGTATCACACTAATACCATCAAATACAAAAATTCCGTTCAAAGGACAATTTCCAATCCATTTAGGTTACTACTTAACAATCCCCAAATGCTAAGGACAGACATTTGACTGAGTTGGAGCTTACTTGCTCCCCTAGTTTTCACTCATGGGCAACTTTATGTGATTTTATCAAGATCCACATCACCACATGGCATTAAAATTAAAGTTCAAAACACCACATGCTAAGGCCACCTCCTTTCTCAAGATCCTTCTGTTTTTACAATCAAAAGAGGTTTTATATTAAAGCTCTTTGTAAACCACCGAGCATTTGCTCGTCTATCACAATAAAGAGGAGTTGCTGAACTTTTTGGGCCGCTGGATCCAACCAATCATAAAGGGGTTATTTCTTTAACATGTGTTTGCAAATAATCTCACTAATGTTTGCTCCCGGCCAATGGGAGGCAACTAAGCTGCGTGGGGCGAGAGAAGAAAGCGTTGTGACACATGTTGCATGTAAAGTGTTGACCATAACTGCACTTGCGGTCTATCAAGTAAATTGGTTTTGTTTTGTAATGTTTTTCTAGGGTTTATGAAATGGCAAGCCCTTGCCACTGCTGCCGATTTGCAATCCAAATCTGAGATGCTGTGTCAACGCACATCTTGGTACAGTTTGTGTCAAGATTTAATTGATTTGTCCGCACTTTCTTCTAGCATTGTTTTAGTTCCAGGTCTGCTTTGGTAGTGGTAGAGTTAAAAAATGAAGGGTCAAATGCTTATAAGCAAAATCTATATGATAAGATGATAGCTATTGAGCGGAGAATCACTGCTGGAAGCAACACTATTGTCTTGAAAAATCAACAAGGTTGGTTTCTATTGTGCGAGGGATTTACATCTTTTGTATTGTGTATTCCAGGTGAAAATCTTTCTTCAAACAAGCAGAATTTGTGCAATGTGATCGACCATTTCAGTGTAAGCTAAGATTGTATTTTAAACTTTTCTACTTTCCTTGACATGGAAAACCCATGTGTGATTATGTCTCAAGACATGAGTTGGCATTACCACTGCCGCCTCCAAGGCCAGCACCGCTTGGAACTCTTTTGTCCAAGTGAAGGGAAGAGGCCATGGTGACAAGTGTTACACCATGCACTCCTAGGGCTCCATGGCTGCTTTGCTCAGGCACGGTTGTGTGGGCATTCCCGTGAGAGTCTGTGCATCTGTAAGCTCCTAGAGGAGGTGCTCACAGGGATAATAGGGGCAAGTAGAATGGTAGTTAGGCACACAATCCAGACTCCTTTCGGGATCAACTCACTTGCAAGCAGTGCATGAGCAGCACCATAGGCAGGGCTGGTGAGGGAGTGCACCAGAAATGAAGAGCTGGGCTATGCTTGAATCCTGGAGCTGACTGGCACCATGGCAGCGGGTGTGGGTGATGCAAGGTATGCGAGTGACCAGATGGTGTGTGCGACCTGAAGGCATCAAAAGAGTTCTTTGAGCTGTCAAAGGAGGGGAAGCTGAAGAAGCTGAAGTACACTGCCAGTGATCCTCCAGCATCCGCTCAAAGAGCCCGGGAGCTGAGACTACATCTCCCTGGTGGCAGTAGCTGGAGATGATTGCGTTCCAAGTTACAGCATCACGTCCCGCACTGGCCGCTGAGTTGAAAACTTTGCAAGCTTCTGCCATGCAGCCACACCATCCGTAGAAGCCCAGCAGAGAGTTCACGACGACCACCTCGGCTTCCATCTCGGCATGACAGATCTGCTGGTGGATGGCACTTCCAGTCTCCAGAGCCTTGGAGCTCCCACAGGCCTGGAGTGCAGCAGTGTAAGTTGGAGCGTTGGGTACTAGGCTTTGGACTTGCTGCATCTGCGAGAAGAGGTCCAGTGCAGCCGGTGCTTGCTCCGCCTGGATGTATCCGAACATCAGCGTTGTCCACGAGACAACATTGTGCCTCTCCATCCGGTCAAAAACTCTCCGCGCATCCACCTCTTTGTAAAGCACCCAGCATTTGCTGGGCAAGTACTCGTATTCAAATATAGATTCTAGGATATTTTAATAGCTAATAGTTGTTGTTCATTTAGATTAATATTTTTATTTATAATTTATAATCTTTCCTAAACACTTTCTAGTATATTCTTGTTTATTCTACTATTGATATGGAATAATATTAATCTTGACTCATAAATTATAAATATGTTTATAACCATTGATCAATTAAAATACTCAATGAATGATACTAAGTATTGTCTCTCATATTTTTTGTCCTTCACCATGGTGTGCCAGAAGAACGAAGGGCCTAGATCCCCAGAGCCGTCTGATCATGGGCTCCGGGCAGCCTCGGAAGCCATGGTTCTCAGGAAGGGGAGGCCACCCCAGCCCAGGCTAGGGCCAGTGGCCATGGTTAGCAGGAATATCAGCTCAATGTTGTGGCAGCCAATGGGCGGGATGCATGTGTGGCCAGGAAGGGAAGAGGCTGTGGTGACAGCTGTTCTGCCATGCACTCCTAGGGCTCCATGGCTGCTCTGCTCGGACGGGGTTGTGTGGGCATTCCTGTGAGAGTCTGTGCGTCTATAGGCTCCTAGAGGAGGTAATAGGGGCCACACAATCCATGTTCCTCTCAAGATCAACTTAGGACTGTGAGAGGCAAATTGGCTCATCTCCAACTCAAAGCTTTGATCCCTGTTCACCACTGCCTCAAGAGCTCTATAGCTTTGGCCTACAGGAAAGCAATTATCAAGGACACTCCCTCTTCATCCCCAAATTCTCTTGAGGAATCCCTTACTGCTGGGCCTGGTGAGGGATTGTTTTTTCAGCACATGCTCAAGATCAACTCCGTTTGTAGGAACCACGTGTTTCAAGTTGACGTAGGGCTGTCGAGTTACTGCGCCAGCCAACACTACTCCTGAAGTTTTGGAAATCTGACATGGCACTAATGTTCGGGTTCTCTCAAAAGAGAAGGAGAAGGAGAAGGCGCCACCACAAGCATCGCCTGGTTTAGATTCGTTTTTAGATCAAGGTAAGTTGTAAGTTTGGATATCTTTGTATTCTATGATGAGATTTTTTTTTCCGTCCGATACTGCTTCCATGAAATCTAAAATTTAGTTCCAGTTTCCAAGATTCTGAGGGCTGGTTTCAATGATGCGTGCTTATGGGCTTTCTCAGGTGTCTGGGATGCTGTGCCAGGTAACCTGATGCTGGCGTAGGAGCAACACTTGGGGCTGCAGCTCAAAATTGCAAAGCTGTGGATTATGAGGCAGAGATTGGTAAACACAACATTGGAGTTATTTTGTTGTTCTTGAGTGTGCTTCGCAAAAGTCTAATATTTCCCTTTCAGATCATTACATAGTTGTGAATTTTATATATATCCAACTGTAGTCTGCATTTCTATTCTGCATAAACTTCTATACAAACTCAATTAATATATATATATATATATATATATATATATATATATATATATATATATATATATATTAAAATCTATAATCAAACAGACTGAAAATGCCTCGCCTCCGCCATCTTTTGAGAGCAATACGACATAGTAAAAAATCTAATGGAGATTTAGATGGCTCTTAAACTATGATTGATCATGATACACATACTATAGCTGTTCAAAATAATCATGATAATGATTCTATACACCAAAATCTTAAAATTGGAGGTAATATAACTTGGTTATTCTGGCAACACACTGAAGAGTTTTCATCTTTAAAATGCAATGCATTACAAAAAGTACAAACAAATGATAAACTACTGATATTAAAATTTATAATGTTAAAATCATTATAAATGCTATGACTTTCTAGTGTGGTATTCATGGGTGGGAGTGGTGGATTTAATATTGCTTGATATATGTAATCATCATAATGACATGCATGTAAGATTCCAGATGCTTTTGACTGTCTAACTGATTAGTGTATATAATCATTATCATGATCACCCTAAACTCATTTTCATGATCACCCTAAACCCTAAACTAGTATTATATTATTATAGTATAGGAACCACCAAAATCATTATAAGTGGTAAACATAGGAATCACCATCCAACAAAGTTCAATAGCTGGTATACCATCAAGGAAACTCAATAATAAAACGTAACTACCAAAATTTATAAATAGGATGCCAAACAACCTACTAAAGATAACTCAAAGAACACAAAGTACCATTAACTGACAAACACAATGCTCGCGAATGTATCACCCGAAGGAAATAATATCATAATCTATCAAAACTAACTCGAGCAATAATCAACAAAACAGAATGAATGTGGTAAGACCAACAAACACTCATTTATACTAACTATCGCACTAGTCAATTTAAATAGATCCCAGCCAATAACACCAAGGAACTCAAGTTGCCTTAGCAAGTGTAAGCAACATTCTATTGATGTCTCAAACCCAAGAGACCAATCCAAAGCAAATCACAAACAAGATGTGATATTGCAAAAAACTATAAGCTATCAAAGAAAACAACTAACCATCATGAAATATCATTGATCATCCATCAATGAAGAAATGCATAATTATTGTCAAAGAAGAATTCACCATCCCAAAGAATAGTGAATCATTCTATATCAACAATAATTAAGCAAAACCATTTGACATAGATAAGCATCTATCCTAGATGATAGTTAATCATCACCAATGATTGCCAGATGTAAATACTAACTTCAACATTGAAACTAATGAACCAAAATGCCTTCCCCTACAACTCATAACAAATGAAACAATGAGTATGGAAACTCAAAGAACCAAAAGCTCGAAGAAGGCTATAGCCAAGTTGTGCCCAACAAGGATCACGAGTTTTGCATGAACTAATTTCAATGCTAAAGAAGAAATTATGGTACAACCCGCAATATCTTCCTCAACACATCTATAAGCTAAACTTCATAATGCCAAAGCTAATGAAGAGCATATCTGCATCAATCCAAAAACTAAGCATAACGAAGCTATGCTCAACAAGTGATCACCAAACAATCCTCCATGAATCCATCTATAGCAAGACGTAACTCACTTCATAATAAACACAAGAAGAATCATTAATAATTGATATATCTCAATTCAAATCTAATAAGGATTCAAACATTTCAATAACAATCACTAACTCTTCCTCTCGTAAAGCTAGTATAGTCCATGACTAAATCATTTTTCAAAGAAAAGCCAAAGCTCAACGTCTACTAAACAATCTCGTCTAGAACACAACTAACTCAACTTGCCACTCAGTTCGTTTGAACATCAACATAATTGCTAACTAGCAAATGTACGAATGCTAATAACACAAAGTTACAACCAAATCATCAACACTATCTCTATCGAGACTAATGAAACTCAATATCAATCCTAAGAAAAAACATCTCATTTCACTTGAATCTTAACATCAACAATGTTAATGACAAGGCATCACTTCAATGCCATCAACACCAAAACAAAGCTAAAAGAAAGCAAAAGTGGATCACCACTCAAACTCTCTAGCAACTAAGTTAACTAAAGTTGAAGATACTTTAGTCAGTATCCGAGACCAATTCTTTAACAATACTCAGCTACAGATAACACTTCATCAAGGAGTGAATCATCACATCCAAGACTCAATGAAATTCAACACTATGAACTAAATGCAACCAAATGATATCAACAAAAGAATCGATATGCCAACATAGAAAACCCATGCAAGCCACAACACGATCCTCCACAACACCATCTGGTAAAGCAAACCCATCATCGCTAAATCATCATCGAGTGAAGCAAGTGTTACAGTCCTTGACAAAGTCTATAAGCAACCACTAGTTGCAAAGCAACCAACAATCACTCTCTTCAACTTGCTTTCACAAGACCCAAACACTAAATTCGCACCATTGAGTCATATACTTGTCCAACATAAACATAACACCTCAAGTACGAGATATAGGTTCATGGACAAACATAAACTAAATAACCACTCGAATCCAACTTAACCGCAATAAACTCACTAGTGCATTTAGCCACTAGCTCTGAGCATGCCTTGAAGAGGCTAGTTATGCATGATCAACACTCAACTAAAACTAAAGTGAAGACCATGAGATGAATTTATATTGATACACAACCTCCACTTAGACAAAGTTATAGTATGGGTACCAACATCTCAACTATAAACAACTAAGTTGAACATCACTAACCTCAGCCAAGGTATAGAGCCACCAAAACCAAGTCAAGATCAATGAGAGCTCACTAGTCTCATAGAATCTTAACAAAATGCAAGATGCAACTTGCCACCAAGCATAATGCTATAGAAGGAAGGCACAAGGGTCACCTTTCTAGAAAAACGCAATAGCCACTTTTTTTTACACCAACTCTAGACTCTATCCAACTCAATTGCTTTAACTCCAAAAGTCAATATCCTTTTTGGGCTGCATCATACAAACTACCTACTAAAGTTTAAGCTAACCGAAGTTAACTCTAACCCTTTATTGACTTACGAAAACAGAATGGTTTTCGAGCAAAGTGATTAATAGATCAGCCATTGGAAAAATCTAAAAAAAATTGTGAAAAAATTTTCCATCCTAGAGAAAGAATGACTCTCAGTCTAGAAATACAAACTTTCAAAACTCAGCCAACTTCCTCCTACTAACAACTTCACATAGGTTCATCTCAACACCAATTCTCATGACCCATAATATGCTTAAGCATCGAACATTTTTGCCCATACTTCCGACATCTAACACCGACATTCATAAAATGCAAAGTAAACATCCAAGGCTTGATCACGAAGACCACATCTTCGGATATCCACACTGCACTAACACTCTTCGTCAACCATCTTCAAGATCTAATGTGAAGCTAAAACACTAACAAGAAAAAAATGATATGGAAAATCAAGCTCTAAGGAAAATTCCTCATCACTCGAAATAATAATGCCACTTCCACTAACACAAGTGTTAGTGATGTCAATACCTCAACTACACATTTTCTCCATCTAAAAATCTACTCCAAGTGTTAACGGATCAACTAACAAACTATAACAAGTGAATGTTATAACCTTTTTCCAACACCTTATGGACAAACCCTTATGGAAACAAGGTACCAACTTAAATTTAGCATAATGGACCACCTTCGAGAATTCCAGTTAAAGCTATTACAATGTTACTATGTGCAAGTAGATTAGCTTCACTATCAACCACTTTGGGGTTGATCATCGATTAACCAAGCAACTTCGTAAACACATTGCTCATTATTACATAGATATGATATAAGAAATCACAATGACTTGATCATCAATTGAGCAACACAACGAGTAATGCCCATATTACTATTACAAAGGTTTATGTGAATATCAAGTGTCAACTCGATTTGACAAATTGTAACATAAATGCCACACTCCATTAATAGGGATTTACAACACCTAACACCACTAACTTTTGTTCACAACATGGACAAGCTCATGCCACCCTCTTTCCAACCAAACTCAAAACTAATCCAACCCCAAGCTACTCAAAGAGCAATAGCAAAGTTCCCCGGAAAAGAATTGAGCATTGCAACCCAAGTCTTCCAATAATAAGCCTAAACAAAATGGTTTAGCACTTCACTGCTATCCATCTTACAACTCACCATTTGTAAGACCATTATTTCCAAATGCATCAAGGTAGGGACTCTTGATTGCATGATGTGAACATAAGCAATGAGTTACACTTCATTGCAAATCATTTCTCCAAGAGGAGAAAATGATTTACATGTTTGATCCTTCGTCCCTGATGACTCTCTTTTTAGTCTCTACTTTGACTAAACCTCAAGTTTGCTTTCGCACTACCCTCAATCTAATCTAAGAAAAGTTTATGAGAGAGCACAGCAACGACTACTTGAACCAATAAACTAATCCCTATAGTCTTGATTGATCCACTTATAATCATGCCTAAGAAGGATCCACTAGTGCCGTGCTAAACAACTACGGATCAGCCTATTTGCTACTCATAGCAAACCCAGGGAAGGTTTACTTTCACCCACGGTATATGGAACAACTCATGGAAGTATTGATAGGCTAACATTAATCCTGCCAACTCAAAGTGTATCCTCAAGTTGCTAATGTGCTTCACGAGCCCAAACTCAAACTCGTGTGAACGGAACAGCTCAATCCCTCTCTTGAGCCCAAGAGCAAGCTCACATTATTTATTATTTCGGTACAAAAGGTAACCAAATCCATACCCAAGGAACAAATGTGAAACCTTTGCACCCAAACGTGTACCCACTTGGATCATCGTTTTCATCTCTGCGTATGCAATGAGATTAGTTGCCCAATCTCATTGGATAGCACTCGCTGAGACTCATCCTCTAATACCAAATGTAGCTCACATGGTTTTGACCCTTTATCCTATGGTGATTTACCATAGGATATGAAGCGGAATCTAAACCCTCTTTATGCCACGTGATGCATGCCATGTGTCACATGCCACATGTCCATAAGATAGTGGTGCGGAACCCGAGGTTCAAGGCCTTAGGCCACTGAATAAAGGAACAGTGCCAAACTCCCAAGCATGGAGCTAAGGAGCATTAGCACTGGAGCACGGAACGACTCCCGAGCATATATCCCAAGGAGTGAAGGGACAGAAGCCCGAAGCGACTTGGAATAGTCCTGGAGCAACTAGCATCCCAATGCCAGGACCAGCACGCAAAACTGAGCCAAATGGAGTCTGGTGCTATTTCGGCATACCGGTGGCCTAACACAAAGATATGGGTACTCCACCAGCTAGCATGGAGTGAAACTTGGGCTTAGACCCAAGCCGGATGCAGAACAAGGACAGGCATGCAAGCGGGAGCTAGACTATGCCTCAGGTTGGTCGGCCATGCCCAACCTACACTATCCCTACTATACATTTGGAACCCCCCTTCCCCCCCCCCCACGCTTTGGGCTTTCACCCCAAGCCTCCCTTAGTATCAGGAGTTAATCTTTGGGACAAGCTCGAAACTTACTAAATATGGAATGGCGCTAGATTGCAAATTTGGACACGGGACGAACACCATCGTGTTCAGGCTGATTTCTACATTCCGTAGATATGCCAAATAAGCAAATCTAGACACTTTCCATAAATAGCATTTGGGACTGAAATAAGACTAACACAAAGGGCATGATAGCAAGGGTGTTTAGAAGACACAGTAAGCTATCATCTAGCGATATTAAGGGACCAAGCTCAATATCACGGGGGTTCCTAACACTAGCAAGTGCAAGCCAACATCATGAGTTTCTCATCACCGTGTCAAATCTGCTTGACTAAATGACAACTTAGGATATCCTTCCTTAGTGCCCTTCCGGTCTAAATGCACATGTGATGACTAGTTTCTCAATTCGCTTAGGCGAAGACTAATAACAAGTCCAACAATACCGACCTCCTGTTATCGTGGTAGTAAGGTAAGAGTGTCCGTAAGGACTAGCCGACAGGTAACTTTCGATACTTGAAGTCACATTCGTGACATGTATGAAATGGAACAAGAAGAAAATTTTTTTGCTACACTTTCAGATTATCCTATATATGGTGTTTACATGTTATTAAAAACTAAATGAACTGTTATTAAAAACTAAAAGAACTGTAATGCTCCATGGACAAATGATGTTGTTGTTGTGTTTGTTAGTGATGATAGAGAACTGCCTCATAGTCATGAAATTTGCATATATCCAACTGTAAGCAATTCTAAATGTATCTCAACACTTGATTATAATTGTGATCCAATGGTTTACCCATTAATATTTCCTTTTGGTAACAAAGGCTAGCACAAAAATATTTTTAATTCCGGATGTCAAATTACATTACTTCAATATTATGCATACTGTTTATCTATAAGAGACACAATACACTTTGGTTTTGATCAAATTTTACATGTAGGAAAACTCACACAATAATATATAGTCGATGACTGGTCTTATGGATTATGTTGCAAACCGTGCTACTAATGAAAATATAAATTCAAACAAGATTGTTATTTTACCTTCAAGTTTTGGGGGTGGCCCTAAAGCAATGCAACAAAATTATTTAAATACAATGGCTATAGTTATTCATTTTTCAAAGCCAGATTTTTTCATTACTTTTACATGCACTCCCAAATGGCCAGAAATTTCTAAAAAATTACATCAAAATGAAGGCCTTGAAGATCATCTAGGCTTGGTTTCTAGAGTATTTCATATCAAGCTTAAAGAATTTTTGAATGATATTACTAAAAAATATATTTTTGGAAATTGTATTGCTTTTATATATGTAATTGAATTTCAAAGGAGAGGCCTTCCACATTGTCACTTTCTAGGGATTTTATCTGATGAAAACAAGATTAAAAATTGTGATGCTATTAATCAATACATAATGGCACAATTGCTTGATCCTCAAAATGAACTTGAAATTTTTAAAATAATTACCTCTAATATGATACATAGTCCATGTGGGCATCTTTAACCTAATAGTCCTTGCATGGAAAATGGCACTTGCTCAAAGGCATGTTTTAATTTGGGATGAAATCCCAACTTTTTAAATACACGTTATATATCTGCTCCAAAAGCAATATAGATACTTTTTAAATTTAAAATACATGGTTATTTGACCCCTATAATCTGTCTTTCTATCCATCTTCTAAATTTTCAAAATGTCTATTTTATAGAAGGTTTTACACAAATGGCACTTCAAAGAGCTACTCAAAATGATACAATGTTGACAAAATCGTTTGAATTAAATATAAATGAATGAAATGCTAGACAATGTATTCTGTGTCTCCATCCAATGTTGAATTATATTATTTACATCTTATTTTACTCCATAAAAAAGGTGTTATGTTTTTCAAAGATCTCAAAACAGTTAACAATATTTATTATGACACATTTAAACAAATTTCAGATATAATAGGGTTTATAGTTGATGATATCGAATGGGAAAAATGTTTAGAAAATACTTGCTTTTTTAGAATGCTATCACAATTAAAACAATTATTTGTATTACTTTGTACTTTTTGCACTCCAAATGATCTTTATTTTTTATGGGATAAATTGAAAGACTTCTTTTCTAAGGATTTCATGCAAAAAAATCTAATTTTTCATTATGAATATGTTTTACATAATATAAATATAAAAATGAAAATGCATGGCATAATTAATCAAAACTACCATCTACCTTTCCCGTCTGAAAATTTTGATAATGAAAATAATGTCAACTCAACACAAATATATCAAAATGTTGAACAAAATATTTCTCAATTTAATCAAGAATAGTTAAATATTTTTAATGATATTCTTAATGTTATTGATCACCCAACTGAGCATAATCAATACATTTTCATTGATGGTCCTGGTAGTACTGGTAAAACATTTTTTCTTAACACTCTTAGAAATATTTTACAACAAAAAAAAAAAATGTTGTTAGCATGGCTATTCCAATAAATGAAATATCAACTTTTGCTATAACTGCTAATAGTGAAGCAGGTATAAGAATCAAAACTACTAACGTATTGTTATGGGATGAAATAAGTATAGTTCACACTCATGCATTCACTACTGTTGATCGAATGTTGCGAGACTTAAAAATACATCATTACCTTTTGGTGGCATAATTGTTGTCACTAGTGGGGACTTTAGAGAAACACTTCTAATCATTCCACATGGACATAGGGCATATATTGTTTCAAGTTTTATAAAAATGAATAAATTATAGAGATTATTTAGAAAATTATCTTTGAAAACAAATATGTGACTTGTTGAAAGTGATAAATCATGGGCTGAATGGCTTCTCAAAGTTGGAAATGGTGAAAATTTTCAAAATTTACCATCTTTACCTTCTAACTCCATTTTATTACCTCATACACAACTAATTTATTCATCTAATATTGATTTTGTCTACTCTTCAGTATTTGATATTTCAAACCCTATCAAGTCATATTTACCCCACTTAATGATGACACATTTGCAATCAATAACACTATTGTTTTTAGATTACAAGGTGATTCATATATCTACAAAAGTTTTGATTTTATTGATATTGAACATCCTGAAAAATTTTCAATAGAATTCCTAAATTCTATCACACCTTCTAGTTTCCCACCACATAAAATCTCTTTCAAACAAGGTGCTATTCTTATCCTCCTAAGAAATATGTCTTCATCAGCAAGACTATGCAATGGCACATGTCTCATCCTGAAAACTGCACTACCAAATGTTTTAGACTGTGGAATTATGATGGGGCAATTTAAGGGGACAAAAGTTTTTATCCCACGTATCACACTAATACCATCAAATATAAAAATTCCGTTCAAAATGTCCAAAAGACAATTTCAAATCCATTTAAGTTACTGCTTAACAATCCCCAAATGCCAAGGACAAACATTTGACTGAGTTGGAGTTTACTTGTTCCCCCCTAGTTTTCACTCATGGGCAACTTTATGTGGCTTTATCAAGATACACATCACTACATGGCATTAGAATTAAAGTTCAAAACACCACATGCCAAAGCCACCTCCTTCCTCAAGATCCTTCTGTTTTTACAATCAACATTGTTTATAAAGAGGTTTTATATTAAACCTCTTTGTAAACCACCCAACATTTGTTGGGCAAGTACTCGTCTATCACAATAAGGAGGACTTGCTAAACTTTCTAGGCCACTAGATCTAGCCAATCATAAAGGGGTTATTTCTTTAATTATATGTTTGCAAATAATTGCACTGATGTTTGCTCTCGGCCAATGGGGGGTAGCCAAATTACGTGGGGCGAGAGAAGAAAGCGTTGTGACACATATTGCAGGTAAATGTGTTGACCATGACTGCACTTGCAATCTATCAAGCGAATTGGTTTTGTTTTATAATGTTTTTCTAGGGTTTATGAAATGGCGAGAGAGCCCCTACCACTGCTGCCAATTTGCGATCCAAATCTGAGATGCTGTGTCAACGCACATCTTGGTATAGTGTGTGTCAAGATTTAATTGATTTGTCTGCACTTTCTTCTAGCATTGTTTTAGTTCCAGGTCTGCTTTGGTAGTGGTAGAGTTAAAAAATGAAGGGTCAAATGCTTTTAAGCCAAATCTATATGACAAGATGATAGTTATTGAGCAGAGAATCACTACTGGAAACAACACTATTGTCTTGAAAAATCACCAATGTTGGTTTCTATCGTGCGAGGGATTTACGTCTTTTGTATTGTGTATTCCAGGTGAAAAACTTTCTTCAAACAAGCAAGATTTGTGCGATGTGATCCACCATTTCAGTGTAAGCTAAGATTGTATTTTAAACTTTTCTACTTTCCTACTGTCACCTGTTTTTTGTAGATTGACGCGGAAAACCCATGTGTGATTATGTCTCAAGACATGAGTCGGCATTACCACTACCACCTCCAAAGCCAGCACCGCTTGGAACTCTTTTGTCCAAGTGAAGGGAAGAGGGCGTGGTGACAGGTGTTACACCATGCACTCCTAGGGCTCCATGGCTGCTCTGCTCAGACACAGTTGTGTGGGCATTCCCGTGAGAGTCTGTGCATCTGTAAGCTCCTAGAGGAAGTGCTCACAGGGATAATAGGGGTGTGATGAAGGTCGGGTTCTTGAGGCAGGCATTGCTGTTGCGGTCCTTGAAAAATCCACTGCCGAAGTAGCATAGAACGTATTCAAAATCCCTCAATGCCGGAACCTGCAACTCAAAGCTTGTCACAAAGGTGAGAATGAGGCTGGCCGATTTTACCTGACTCGTAAGCGGGCAAGTAGAATGGTAGTTGAGCACACAATCCAGGCTCCTTTCGGGATCAACTCACTTGCAAGCCGCACCACAGGCAGGGCTGGTGAGGGAGTGCACCAGAAATGAAGAGCTAGGCTATGCTTGAATCCTGGAGCTGACTGGCACCATGGCAGTGGGTGTGGGTGATGCAAGGTATGCGAGTGACTAGATGGTGTGTGTGACCTGAAGGCGTCAAAGGAGTTCTTTGAGCTGTCAAAGGAGGGGAAGCTGAAGAAGCTGAAGTACACTGCCAGTGATCCTCCAGCATCCGCTCAAAGAGCCTGGGAGCCGAGACTACATCTCCCTGGTGGCAGTAGCTGGAGATGATCGCGTTCCAAGTTACGGCGTCACGTCCCGTGCTGGCCGCTGAGTTGAAAACTTCACAAGCTTCCACCATGCAGCCACACCGTCTGTAGAAGCCCAGCAGAGAGTTCACGACGACCACCTCGGCTTCCATCTCGGCATGACAGATCTGCTGGTGGATGGCACTTCCAGTCTCCAGAGCCTTGGAGCTCCCGCAGGCCTGGAGTGCAGTGGTGTAAGTTGGAGCGTCGGGTACTAGGCCTTGGACTTGCTGCATCTGCGAGAAGAGATCCAGTGCAGCCGGTGCTTGCTCCGCCTGGATGTATCCGAGCATCAGCGTTGTCCACGAGACAACATCGTGCCTCTCCATCCGGTCAAAAACTCTCCGCGCATCCACCTCTTTGTAAAGCACCCAGCATTTGCTGGGCAAGTACTCGTATTCAAATATAGATTCTAGGATATTTTAATAGCTAATAGTTGTTGTTCATTTAGATTAATATTTTTATTTATAATTTATAATCTTTCCTAAACACTTTCTAGTATATTCTTATTTATTCTACTATTGATATGGAATAATATTAATCTTGACTCATAAATTATAAATATGTTTATAACCATTGATCAATTAAAATACTCAATGAATGATACTAAGTATTGTCTCTCATATTTTTTGTCCTTCACCATGGTGTGCCAGCTAAGACCCTTTTGCGTCTTTTCAGGTACCATCTTTGTTTGGGTTTCATGGACGGCTCCATCAACCTTGCAAAGTTTACCAACCTCCCAAGAAAAGCTTTTCTCTCATTGAGCAAGAGTAGTGGATTCCATCCAGATTTCTCTCCCAGATCTGTGAGTGGAGCCTCTTCTCTGCTAAGTCGCTGTGTGCCTTGAGCGCCACCATGAAAGTCTGAGCGTTTGGCTGCTGGCTTGCTCATAGCACTCAAGAGCAAAGGTTGTTCTCAGCATATCCCAGGAAACAATGTTTTCCTACTCCATGCAAAGTCTCAGCGTTTGGAGACAGGCCAGCTTCTTGTTCCATCTGATAGAAGATGTGCTGTCCCATGATGATCGTGTTCCAGGCAGCCAACGTCATGTTTATTTGTCCTCCTGAACACTTCTGATGCTTCCACATGTCCACGAGGCTGCTTGTGACGAATGCATCGGCTTTGTATTCACAATTTGCGAGGTAGACCAACCTATCCTGTTCTTCGTCCCATCCTGTTCAACAACCTGTGTTGCAAGCCGCAGTGTAGACTTCGACCATACTTTCACAATTGCACTTCCTTGATTCCCGGCTTGACTCTAGAGAAACTTATCTGGCTGCTATGCCCTGCACTGCTTCTTCTCATCGAAATTGAGATTTGAGCGCCTGCAAGAACAGAGAGCAAAAGTAGTACGTTACCTTTTCTCAAACCTTTCGTCTCAAGCAACTTCTCTGGCCTTTGGAGGTGCACTAACGTCTGCCTCTAGAGGATAGCTCAGTCAAATCGAAACTTGGTAGGTTCTTGCTCTATTTTCCAGTCCATGTTCCGAGCCAGCTGTGCAATAACTTCCAAGTCTGGTTATGTGATCTTCACTGTCCGTGAGCAAGAGCCTGCTGTCTTCTTGCTCTGCAACTTCATCTCCTTGAAGATTGTTTGTACACAATCTTCCATGTGACAACGCATGCACTGTGCTGAGTTACGCATCACTGCCAGTGTTGGCAGGACACTTTGAGGAGAATCCTAGAGTGCCATTGCTGTGCGAACCACGAGTGTGAGCTTCCAGCTGTTTCGTCTCAGTCGGAGGATCGTCCACCACAACTTCGATCTGCCACCTGGGATCCTGAAAGATCACATTACTGCGCTGCTTCCTTCGAGATAACATCCATCGCACGAGCAAAAAGCACGCGAGCAGCACCAAGATCGCAACCAAAACCCAGAGAAGAAACTGGAGCAGCGACCACGGCGTCCTCCGAACCACTGTAACTACTGCTGCGGGTGTTGGTGTGGCCACTGCTGCGTCGTGACCGTCGCGACGATGGTGGTGGTGGTTGTGGCGTCCTCCATGGTGGTGACCATGGTGATGGTGGTGAACAACCAGAGGAGCTCCATCACCGTGATGATGATGGTACACTGCTGCTGCTGGAGCTGGATGGTGGTGGCGGGCATGATCGAGGATAGCAGGCGTTGGAGCTTGATGAGCAGGGTGGCCGTGAGCAGGGTGAACGAAAGCAGCTGGCGCTGGGGCTCGATCTGGAGCGTCACCTTGAAGAACTGGAGCTAAAGCTGGCGCTGGCTCGTGGCCTTGGTGTCCATGGTGGTGTGCTGGATGTGCTGGAGCTAGAGCTGGAGCTCGCGGGTGTGAAGCTCGGTGATGGCCGCCATGCCAGGGCGCTTGAGCTCGGTGGGCAAGCATTGGGGCGGCGTGAGGGCGAGAGACCATAGCTTACCTGACGAGAGCTTCGACAATAGAAAAATCCAAGCGAGAAAGATTATAACCTAACCCTTGACTTAGAAAAAATAAAGAGGTACTTTTGGCTTTGTGAAAAAAAAAACAAGTGGACTTGAGAGCTGGTGACGCTGTGGATTGTCAGCAAGGGTGCCATCGGGGTTGAGCATGCCAAAGAGCCCAAACCTAGATGTGAACAGTGATTTAATCTCACAATCACGAAATGCTCTAGGTATTTCAAAAAGAGAAAAATAATTTTAATTTTATGGCAACTCGCAGTGAACGAAACTTTTTACTCACTTTTTCAAACCTCTGGAAACTTGGCACTCATTGAATGTAAGTCATGGAGTTCATAGAGACTCTCAGGCAACAATGTGCATAAATTACTTCCTTTTGCAAAAAAGTGGGAAAATCTATCCATTGCTGTTTTGATATTCTCACAGTGCAACATAGCTCTATATTGATATTGATCCACAGCTCCTCCAGAGTAGAATCGGTCAAAACACCTGGAACGATCCAAGAATCAAACATATTTGGAGATGCAAGTATCGATCCCAAAAATCCAAAGCTTTTCTTTTCACCATTCTAGTACTCATCCTGGGATTTCAAAAGCTTTTTAAGAGATGAGGTTTGGAAGGAACAGCAAGCTTTTATAGCTAAGCAGCTACATGGAAATGATATGTACATACTCAAGGTCATGAAATCTAATTTTGGCAACATCCTATGAAGTGTTCTAGGTTTAAGGCCGAGGGATTTGTGGAGAATACCCTCAAAAAGATGTTTGTGGAATCTATAGGATGGGCTGCTTGATGTGTACGAGAGGGAACTCCTCTATTCCAGATCATCCCAATTTGATTTATATTGTGTTGGTTTTACGAATTGCTTTACTCATCCTCTTGAATAACATTGCAAAGCAAAACACTAGCCTTGTTCTTGTTGTTTAAAAAGAACTTAAAATGGCATCTCTCTCAAATAGCTATCACCATCAAGGATTATGCTTTATATAAAATGATTTGCTAATACAAGGAGCTAGTAAATAATGAGCCAAGGGAGTTGACAATAATATTCTGATATACTAAAGAATATTCTATTAAGGTCTTAACTGCAAACAGTTTTATTAACCAGGTATTTTAAATAAAATTAGTAATTTAATTAATATTTACATTTGTTTAAATTACCACCATCTAATCTTTGTGGTAGAGGTTTTGTGTTATCACCAAAGATACCAAACACCATAGATCTATTATTGGTTTAGTTAAGCAAACTTGAAGTGGTATTAAATATAATTTGAACATGCTTGGATATTCTAGAATATTTTACTATCTAATGGTTGTTGTTCATTTAGAACATTAATATCAAAGGTGGTTATAATGACAAACCAAAATAAATGTACAATCCTATCATTGATGGTGGTATTCAATAGAGCTATAAAGGTTTGGACTATCTATGATATTGTTCTTGAGTTGCAAGCCATTAACCAAAATTAACAAAAGATGCAAGAGGAGATGTATGGCATAATGGCTATTATGTGTGGGAATATTAATGCACTTGAGGCCAGACATGGTGGTTTTCCAGTAAGACTTCCTTGATGGATTCAATGTAATATAAATAAATTAAATTATTTTTTTTTAAAAATAAATGCTAAAAAGGGGATAGTTCCATGTTCTATGCTCCACAGCTACTTCCAGATCATGCTACCACACTAGAGCAAGGGGGAATGACCTCAGACACTAGTTCATCATCTATTGCTTCAGCTGTGAATCACATTCATGTGGAGAAGTCAATTTGTCTAGTCAATCTAGATAATAGTAATGTTATTCCTATTTATTTATTCAATAGAAGGTTATAATTACAAACATATTTATAATTTATAAACACTAATTGGAAAGCCAACATTCATTGTGACAACAAGGGGTGGTCAGAAGAAATGGTCCTTAGAAAGCACAATTTGGGACAGCGTGGTCTGGTGGATCAACCAGATGTCTTGGATGCATCAATGTCACCTTGCTTTGGAGGTCCTTGAGTCATTCAATCCAAACACCTTCAAGCTCCTATCAAGTTTGTTGATGGTCATATGTTGGTATATGAGTAAATTTTGTTAATTGAATCATTTTAGGAACTAGATATTGTTGAGGAATCCACTATGGGGGGTTTCAAATGTATAGTAGGTAAAGGTATAATTTAGCTTTCACTTGCGTGCTTATTTTTGTTCTTTATTCAGTTTGGGTCCAAGCCCAAACTCCATACTATATTAATTAGTGAAGTACCTATATTCTTGTGTTAGACCATTGGTATGTTGAAATAGTGCCAAACTCCATTTGGCTCTATTTTGCATGTTAGTTCTAACATTAGGATGCTAGAAACTCTTGGATTATTCCAATATCACTTGGTGCCCCTATCCCTTCTTTCCTTAGGTTATACATTTGAGAGTCATTCTATGTTTCGCTTTCTTCACTCTTTAGGTTTCATGTTTAGAAGTTTGGCTCCATCCTTTCATTCAATGGCCTAAAGTTTTAAAACTTGAGTTTTACTCTATTGTCCTTAGACATGTATGTGCTATATAGCAAGTGATATGTGGCACATAGAGGGTTTAGGTTCTTCTTCGTGGTTATCCTATGGTAAATCATCATAAAATAAAGAGTAAAAATCACATCTATTATATTTATATATTGTATTTCTCAAGTCGTTCCCTTTGGTTGCTTACACTCTTCAAAGTAATTGAATTCTTTATCAATAAGAGTCCATTCCTATAAATTTGATTTTTGAATATTTTCTAAGAATCAAATTATAGCAACACACTAAGGATGGGTATGGCACAATTAAAATTATACTGCAAAACATCAAAAGCTTAATTTGAAGAGGATATAACTATAGAAACAATATTATTAGGTGATAATAATGATATATCATTATAACCTTAAATGACACACTCTTTGATCGATAATAGTATAGCATGGCAGTGTCAGTTTTTGAATTTAGACTTTCTAGGAAATCATTTAACCTAGTACTTGATCAATAATAATGAGGCATGGTAGTGTAAGCTTATGAATATAACCTTCCCAAAAAGTCACCTAATCCATTATTATTCAAACAAAAGGATACTTAACCTCAAGTATTCTAAGACCCTTAAACAATTAGAAAAGAAGGTACACTCTTGTTTGTAAGCTTTTTCCTTTTATATTTTAACCCTTATAAATTATTTTTCGAATCGTTTCCTTTGATTGCTTACAGACAGAAGAAATGAATGCAATGAAGATTAAAAGAAGAATAAATTAGATAGTTATAATCCTAGATTTAGCAAAAGTTAATATAGATCTAGATTTAAAAGAGAACAAAAAAATAAGAATAAAAGAACAATCCCAAACATTGAGCAAAACACTGCCAAAAACAATTTTCCTTTTAAAGATATATTCTTTAACTCCACCATTATGAGTGTTTGGGATATGGGAATAAATACATTAATTGAGGTTTAGACCTGCTTATATACAAGAATGGAGATTTAGTCATAAAGGAAGGGTATATATAATTAGTATATAACACATTTAGTATACACATGAAAAACATGGCAGTAAAAGATTATTTCATGATGTGTTTAAAGAATTCAAGCACATTTATATATCTTGTAAACTTATACATTCTTTTAATAGGCTACCTACTTCAGGTATACCTCTAAAACCTACAATTGCAAATTACTTGCCATAGTTACATGTAAATTATGTTTTAATTTGAATATAAATAAACTTAGAATACTTAAAAGTAAAAGTAAAAGAAGAAGAATTACTAAGAACTAATTTAAATATTACTTAATTAGGTACTTTGAATATGGATAAATTTAGAATGCTACCCAGATTTAAAAAGGATTACTAAAAATAATTATTATTACCAAAGTTTTACTTAATTAAAATATAAGAACAATAAGATACCATGCTTCAGAATCCCAAGATGGAAAGGGTTTAAACATCCAGATTATGGCATTTAATCTTCAGACTTGCTTTAAAATACCTAGAGTGAAAGAATCTTTAAAAGTTTTAGGTATCTCTTGCAAGCAAAGCCAAGATCTTCACTAGTACCAGGATTGCAACAAGGGTCTTTTCTCTTCACAGCTCCAGTACTCATTTTTTTTTATTCAGCGCAAGAGATTACCACTTAGTAAGAATTATTATGTTATTCTTATTGTGCTTTAGTGTGTTCGGCATGGATCCAAAGAGAGAAAGCCTACCAAAGAATAGATCCACCATTGCTGAGTCAAGGAGTCTTCCCAACTAAATTGGAATTTCATCAACCTGGCAAATTTCTTTATCTCATGACCAAGACTGAAACTTGTCTACTACCTAATCTACATTATGTGTTTTCTTGATGACTTTGCCTGGAACTCCAAGCCTCAAGAACTTGAATGGACTGGGATCATGCACAGCTTTCAAGCCTGCTGATGCACGAGAAACAAAGAAACGGCTTTTACTCTGAGGTACGCACTTGGAATGGGATGACCAGCTTCAGGAATGACAAAAGTAAAATAGGAAGGAACCAGCAATGCTCATTCAGCTACCAAAGAAAATCCACTAATCCATGCGACCACGTTCAAACACCCCACGCCAATCCCTTGTAAACACAGCGGCCAGGAACAAATCCTTGAGCACCATCGATATATCGCGTGGATCGCTGAATGTGAGCTCGCTGCACACCCGCTTCACGCTTGCAGGAAGATCCCGTGAGAGATTGAATGATTCGGCCCTGCTCTACTCACCTGATCACTAGAAAATTATCCTCAGCGGGCGGATCATCCGCTGCCTGGGGTTGTGGAAGTCGCAGCTGCAGGGCGGAAGAGGAGCCGCGGTAAAAGGAGAATTTCTTTCTTGGAGCGTGTAAGGAAAACATCGGGGTTACCCCGCATCCGACGGCGCCGATTGGCCAAATCCGGCGGCCCACAAAATTCGGCTATCGCTACTTAAAAGAGTAGATAGGGTTCTTGATAGGGTTCTTGAGCGAGAGATGGAGGGCGAGGGCGAGGGCGGGTTCGAAGAGGCGCTTCTAGGACTGGAGATGGCGCACGGGATGGAATGGCGTCCAAGGTCTGTGCTAGATCCTCCCCCGAGTCTCATCTTCGAAGAAGAAGCCGAACAGGAAGCCGGACAGGAGGCCGGACAGGGGATCCTCCAAAGAGGCGTGCGAGACGCCGATTTGGGGCCGGAAGACGAGTTTTGCTTGTCTCCTCTCTACCTTATCACGGGTAACGCGCACCTGGATGTTTCCGAAAGGGAAAAGTCGAAGATTCTAGGGGTTGGAAGCCTCGATAGTCCCAGGCATCTCATGGTCGCAGGTCAGGCTATAATGGAAAGGAACGCCATGGCTACTTTCAGGATGGACGCCCGCGGAGAAGAGGATAAGCTGGTGCCGGGGGTTTTCTTTCCCTTGAGCTCCAGCTATGGGGCCAGTGCTCGACACATGCTGAAAGACGAGAAAGGCAACGTCATGACGCGATGGCGGGCTGCCTTGGTCACAACTTTCAGGCCGGAAATGCTGTCGAAAGCTGCGACGCCCAGGGCGCTGTTGGAATTCAAGGAACTTCCAGTGGTCGCTGACGTGAAAACCGTGGATCCTGTGCTGGATGTCATTCACGCTGGAAACGGGGAGGCGTACTTGGAGAATGCAAATGCGGGTATCTGGGAGATTTCAAAACACGATAACTTTGGAGACTGCAAGAGGGCTACAACATCTCCAAGCTTTGCGACTTTCTGGTTGCCTTGTTCTTTGGAGGCCGAAGCTGAGGATGCAAAGAATGCTGCCTGCGGCATGGTCAGCTACCCCTGTAAGTTGTGTTACTCGCTTATAGTTTCTTATTTTTGCTCTCAGGTTCTTCTGATATCAGGAAAGTGCTGGAGAGTGGAGAGGAGCAGGAAAAGTGGGCATTGTTGAAAACGTACTCCTTTCTCGTTGAAGACGAGTACCGGAGGTGGGCTCTAAACGCTTGGACAGTCATCTCATATCCTTGGACTTTTATTGCAGCGAATTGGCGAAGCGCAACTCTGATCAGGATCTCCTGCAGTTCAAAATGGAGTTATCCAAAAGACTCGCACTCAATATCGAGAGTGCACTGAAAGAGTCGTTTTGTGGTTTCGTAGACGGTGACTCCATTCTCAGTGTAGGCAGGGTTGTCGATTACAATTCTACAATGGTGGCAACGTCTCTTTCTTCGCTCTCTGGATCATCTGGAGCTCCGATTGTAAGTTTGTCGTTTGAATTGGCCCTTGATGGAATTGTTTCTTTTTATTACAGTTCCTTTTACAACCGGGGTTGGACCTTGTGTTTTTTGCAGTACATAACGGGGCACCTCTAAGAGTAATCTTGCTTCCTTTCTTTCTTTTTCTGTGTTCTCTAATGAGGTCTTTTTTACAGGCGGCAAACTACAATCTGGCGACTTCTACGGATAATCCAACCTTTGTTCTACAATACTTGTCCGTAGTTCTAGGCACTTTGCCATTGCCGTCACATAGCTACTGGAATGGGCAGCGGCGGAGGTTGCGTGCTTTTGAGCGTTGGCTGGTAAGTGAAAAGTGTGTTTGATGAAGGTGCCTGTCTCATATATCTCATTCAGGCACGACACCTTGGAGTTCTAAGAGGCGTTGCAAACAGCCATGAACAGAGGGCCTGGCTTTCTCACGTTGAGGACTTTGTTGCTGCCAGAAGAAGAAGACTGGACCTTGGGTAGAGTTTCTAAGCAATAAAGGAACTGTGCCAAGTGCTCTTTGAGCTCAGCCGTTGGATCTTGGCTGGTTATATTCCATAACCGGCCAATGCCAGGTTCTGAAGTGGCAAATGCCCAAGATTTGAGAAGAGGTACAAAATCCCTGATCATGTATAGAGCTTGAGTTAGAGGCATAAACACAATAGAGAGAAACCAATGGAGACAAACCAATGGTTTGTAGTGTTAAATACTCATAAAACATAAAAGAATATAAAATTTAAAATTTTAGGTGATAAAGATTAAAACTATAAATAAATTGCTATGCCTTGCATTGAGCAATGTTTGGTTTGCTTAATAGTAGTTTTATTATTATTTATTAATCTAATTGATCAAATAAAGTTTATAATTATAAGTATGTTTGTAATTCATAAACACAAGATTAATCTTATTTCGTATCAACCATTAGATGATAGAATCAAAAAGAATATACTAGAAAGGGTTTAATAAAGTTTATACATGTTTATTCAAGCATATTCTAGGTATATTCATTACCATCCCTGTCCCCCTATAGGTTTGCTTAAGCAAACCAAAAAGGTTGGGAAAGATTAGAAGGCCCTTTGAGAAACGTTAATGTCTTTATTAACTACTAGCAGTTGCCTAGCATATGCTACTTAGTTAGCAAAATATTGTTTTGATTGTTATAATTTTGTTATATTAAAAACTAAAATTAGAATAGTATAAAAAACAATTGTATTTCACTTTGAAAGAAGAATTAAGGGAATTATGCCTAGCAAATGTTAGGTGAACACAAAAATCAATTCCTATAAACTTGATAATATAAATATTTAGAACAAAATATATTTTTAGGCATAAGTAAGAATAAATATTCATTGATAAAAATATTTGATACAAATTATTATTTGGAAATATGAATATATTTAGAAAAATACCCAGCAAAAAGTAAACATGAAATTTCTATTATTAAAAATGTGATATATGTCAATTATATTTTTACATGGAATAAACTTATATTAAGATTTTATTTAAAAAAAGAGAATACTTACTAAGAATAATTATTACTCAGTTTTATTAGCAAGACATTACTTAATTATGCAGTTTACTTAGACTATTACTACCCAGATCTAGTCAAGAAAATAATTACTAACAAAATCTTTTGTAAATATATATGCTATAGAAACTCTAATTCCATATTATTATGTAATAAATAAAGTTAGGAAAAAGATTTTAATATATTACTGCTTAATCAAATACTGCATACATTATCTTTGTTTTTCTGATAATGAATTAAATTGTAAATAGTTAAGGCTACATCTAAAAATATAATATGTACTCCTATTGTTGAAATTGTTTAATTTTTTTTATTAACATTTGAAGCTTTGATCATGATCCTACTCATTAAAATATTTGATATACCATCACTTGGTGTTGAATTTCAGATGTTATAGTGATATTTAAACAGGCTATCTGTATAAAATACAGTTTTCTTATTATATTTACAAATACTGTTAAATAAAAGTATAAAAATTATTTTTGACCTTAAATATTCAAATATTATAGTAATTTATAAAACAGAATAAAATTAGGAGTATCGCAAAAATCAAATCAGGAAAAGAATGAAAACATCAAAAAAAGATGCCAAGAGTTGAAACATGCCTCTTTGGTGCCTTCTACGCCCAACACTCACCTCTAGCCAATGTCAAGTGCCTGGCACCACTGTCAGCACCTCTGCCTCGCATGCCCTAATGCCTTGCTCAGCACTCTAATGTAGTCTCTACTCAGCCAGCCCTCTCTCAGCGCCCTTTGTTTGCCCAACTTCTGCCAGTGACTCAGTGCCTTGCTAAGCACCCTAGCACATTCCTAGCTCAGTGCCTCCTCTCAGCACCTTTGCCAGCGCCTTAGGCCACTCTCTCACACCAACACCTCACTCAGCGCTCCAATACCACTTGGTGCCTCTCTCTCAGCACCTCTGCCAGCACCTCCGGGCCAGTCTTCATGGTCAACACTTTGCAGCACAACATCCAGCAGATGAACACTGCATTCCAGTGGAGCGGCACATCTGGATGCTGTGACACCTTGCTCTGATCAATCCTGCTCCAGTCGCCAGATCTTCCTCACGGGCTTGGGCTGCTGCTGCTGCTTGACACATTTGCATGCGACATGCATCACTGCACCTTCCTCTCCCGCCCCATGCAGCTTGGCCGCTTCCCATTCACCTGGAGCAAACATTAGCGTGATTATTCGCTAACACGTGGTTAAAGAAATAACCCCTTTACAGTTACCCCCCATCAGACGGCTGTGATTAGCTAGATCTGGCAGCCCAGAAAGTTTGGCAACTCCTCCTTATTTTGATAGATTAACTAATAACCTTTATTAAGCCAAGAACCAATAAGGGATATATTATATTTTAAGTAGCCTGGAGGTGCTGGTTCCCCTTGGCTCAGAAGGGGTTGTTAGTCAATAGTCAATGAGGACATTGACATTTCTAAAGGGGGGGTGAGTGTAGCGCATGTGATCATGGGATGAGATTTGGATATATTATCACCGTAGATCCTTGGAACTTTAGGGGATAAATAGGGATAAAATAACCATTAAGGGCTCTCTCATCAAGCAATTGCCCCTTTTTCAGTTAGCTTAAGGGGAGAGAAATAAAGTGCGCTATAGATGGAGCTTAGTCTGGATGGCTTGTTTTTGCCCAAACCTCACCATGATTGATAATCTCACTTTTTCTTAATTCATTGTAAATTGCTTAAGCTTCTTCTTGTGTTCTCTTCTGTAAAGGATAATGAGTTAGTTGAGTGGTTGCAAGCATATAATTTAATTTATTTATATGTCTTATGAATAGAAATATAGAAGTAATATAATTAATTAAACGTTGATTGTATTGCACATATAGTCAATGAGGACATTAACATCTTAGAAAAGGGGGGTGAGTATTGTGCATCTAGGGATGAGATTTGGACATATTATTATTATAGATCTTTGAAACCTTAGGAGATAAATGGGGATAAAATAACCATTAAGGGGAGAAATAAAATGTGTTACACTATTGAGCACAAATGCTTTGTAAATAAAATTTTATTACATCTTTATAAGATGCTACCATCCACAAACCAGTCACACAGAGAGATAGTTGTTCTTTCCTATTCTCTCTTACCACCTCTTCAATTTGTTTTTAGAAATATATCATTGAAATTTTTTTGTCTTCCCTCTCAAAGCAAGCAATGTAGTCTTAGCAACATAGGTTCTAGTGTCACCTTAGAGCCACCTAGAAGAGGAGGTTAAGGGGCTGTGCAAGCCCATTACCACTAAGAACATAGTGAACTGAACACAAGCCCCCTCAATAAGTTGCCCTTTTGACCATCTTTAATAGGGTAGGCAGAAACTAGTTAAGTGATATTGGACACATTTTTATCGTATTAGTACAATTCTGGAGAACTTATTTGTGCCATATAAGCAATAATACAAGTGCTCTAGAATTATATAAACCACATCAGCCACATAGGTATTGCAGTAAAATTCTTGACAATAAATAATCTGGATCCAACAGTCAACAATGATATAACCCGCCCATTAATAGTGCTTCTCAATAGCTAAAACAGTTTATAATTAACATGTATATAACACAACTATAAAATGATAATATTCTGAGATACCAACTTCCTCATTTAGCAGTTTTTCATTAAAATTTCTTATTTTGAGGAGCTAATAATATTATATGTGAGTGCATAAATATAAATATAAATATCGTTTATTTAAAATATATATTTATATAGATAATTTTTAAGAACATTTTCATATTAATTAGAACTTCAAAAGGACAAGCAGGCGGGAACTCAAAGTTCTAAGGCGAACGAGTAGCAGCCGCCTTGTCACTCACCTGTGAAGGCTTCTCCATCACGCGGCTCTTGACTGCATCCAGGCGCTGTGATCCAGCCGGGCGCCCGCCCCTCGCATACCTATAGATCCAGGTAATGGTCGCCACCAAAGCGATGAATGCCACCGCCGCCCCCGTCGCCAGGATCGCCAGCGGCACCAGGATAGGGCTAAAAAAGAGGAGGATCGGCGAGACGAGCAAGAGTACCACGGCGCCGCCCCCCAGCGCCATCGCTCCCACTGCCAGGATCGCCAGGATGCCAAGAACGCGGCGCGCAGAGGATCGCTGCTTGAGATGCTGGAGCGTGATGCCGGAATCATTGGATTTGGACTTGACGAGATCGCCCATGGCGATCGAAGAGCTTGTGATTGATGGACTGGAGATGGAGAATTGGAGCTGTGTGGGAAAGACGAGGAGATCCATTGGTTTTTTATTTGGATTTGGGGCTGGCATGGGCGTAGCACCTGGCAGCCTGTGGCTCACACGGAGGATTGCATGCACCAAAGGTAAAATCTTTGTTTCTAACAACCGGATTTTCCGATCCAGGGCAGGAATTTCTTTCTACCTTTTCTCCAAGCGATCTTCTTAAGCTCAAAGAATTTCCTATTTTCTTCTCGAAGTTCTTTCGTAAAAATTTATTTGTCTGCAAACTTTGCTTCACCAGTTTTATTCATTCGAGTCATCAGAAGAAGAAAAATAAAAAAGAGAGAAACGTTCTTCTGTCAATAGAGACATCGCGAGCCTGGAAATCGATCTTACTGTAAAACTTGTCTTGGGCGAGAGGAAGCCACCAGAGAGCCTAACGTCGTAATGAGCAACGCGCACAGGTTCGTTCCTTCGTTCGCTTCCTTGATTTGTTTTCCCTTTCGTCGTCACTCTTTCTATAGCTTCTCGCAAACAGCATTCGTGTACTCGGTTGTGCCAGCGTTGCCTCCCAGATCGCCCGTCAGGTACTTCCCTTCCTCTATTGTCTTTAGCACAGCGTTTTGGATCTTCTCCGCTTGCTCATTCATGTTGAGGTGCCTGAGCATCATAACTGCGCTCAAGAGCAATGCCGTTGGGTTTGCCTTGTTCTGCGAAAAGGAAAAACGTTTTTTTTTTTGGCATCAGTGACAGCTCCGAGAAACAAACGAAATTTGATACCTTTCCAGCGATGTCGGGTGCCGTTCCATGGACAGCTTCCATCAGAGCAAGCCCGTTGTCTCCAATGTTGCCACTGGTCGGTCACACAGAGCAGTGATTCTTTCGCGACCCAATCGAGAGTACTTACCTCGGTGTCAATCCAAGGCCGCCTATGAGACCAGCGCAGAGATCACTGATGATATCTCCATACAAGTTTGGCATCACCAACACGTCAAACAAGGCAGGATTTTTTACGAGCTGCAAGAAACAAGCAGGATCAGAGAGACTGAACGACAAAAAGTCTGATTTTGAAGCTTACCATCATGCAGCAATTGTCGATAATCACTTCCTCGTAAACGATATCGGGATACTGCTCCGCAACCTCTCGACAGCACTACAGCAGCGGCAAATCAGTTTCCACGCGAAAGAAGAAACAAAGACTATAACTTACCTGTAGAAACAATCCATCCGTTTTCTTCATGATGTTGGCTTTGTGAATCGCGGACACACGCTTTCTACCGTTGGTTTTGGCGTAGTGGAACGCATACTCCGCGACACGCATACTAGCTTGGCGAGTGATAATCTTAAGGCTCTCCACAACACCTTTCACCACCTGCAAAAGGAACCAACAGCCAAGATCGAAACTCGAAAACCAGCAAGCTTTGCTTACTTGATGTTCCAATCCACTGTACTCGCCCTCGGTGTTCTCCCGGATGGTAACGAGATCGACGTTGTCATATCGCGTCTTGTAGCCGGGGATGCTGAGACACGGTCTCACGTTGGCGTAGAGGCCGAGCTCTTTGCGCAGCGTCAAGTTGAGAGACTTGTGGCCTTTCCCAATGGGAGTGGCCATCGGGCCCTTGAGACCAATTCCATACTTTCGTACAGACTCCATGCTGTCGTACGTGACAAAGCTTCCCGTCTTGGGATCCAGTGTTGTCCCAACATAGTGTTCTTCCCATTCTATGGGAACGCCCGCAGCCTTGAAAATCTACACATGAAGAAACTATCGAAGTGAGAAAGACTGTTCTCTTAGCACTGTGTTGCGCGAATTGAGAAGAAAAAAGCAGCCAAAGGAGGGCAAACACAAAGAACAATGGAAAGTTTTTCTCAAATGAAAGAAGAACGAAAAGATCCAAGCTCTACACTCGATACGATGCGGAGGAATGCGATCGATCAGCCACTAGCTAAAATCCTTGATAAGAATGCGATCGAGATTACCTGCTTGACCGAGGCGGCGATCTCGGGGCCAATTCCATCGCCGGGAAACAAAGTCGCTGTGATCGATCCACCGCTGCCAGACCTAGTGCTGTAGTTGAAGGAGGATCCGCGCGTGGCGCTGGTGGAGAAGTGCCTTTTGGTGGAATCGGAGGCCAATCGCGCCCATCGCCGCATCCTTCCTTTCCCTCTCTTCTCTTCACCCTAAGGGCTTGATCCCTGTTTTAGGGTTCTTCGCTCGGGATGGAAATTTTTGAAGAGAAGAAAAATGCGCTTGGATCACAAAGGATGCCTCGAAGCGAGCACGACGCTGGAGCTATGTCGCGATCTGGCGCGATGTGTTCTTGCCTCATCGGGCCTGGAATCTCGCCAGTGCGTATTCTCGCAACGGTGATCTGGAAGGCGCCAAGGCGGTGTTTGATGCGATGCCCGGTGGGATCTTGTGCCCTGGACGACGATGCTCGGCGCCTATTCCCAGATCGTGGACGCTGGTAGCGCCAGGGCGATCTTCGATCAGATGGAAGAGCTCGGTCTCTTTTCTTGGAACTCGATGCTAGCGGCGTATTTCGAGGGCGGTAATCTTGCAGACGCGAAGCTCCTGTTCAAGAATGGAGCATCGTTTCTTGGACGATCATGCTCAGTGTCTACTCCCAGCACGGAACTTGCAGACGCGATGCTGGTGAGATTATCACTTGGCCGGGAGGGGCTCTTGCAAGAAGCCGAGAATCTCTTCCAGGGAATGAAGCAAAGAGGACTGGGATCTTCCTTTTGCGAGGTACGCATTTCTCTCTTTTTAGTTTTCTTCTTGCATGGCGACTGGACTTGCTTGTTGCTAAGATCGAGTTGCTAAGATCGATGCGTTGCTAATTTATTTTTTGTTTTGCAGGACGATTTGTCGATGGTGGAGGAAAGGTTTTGGATTAAAAAGTTCCGGACAGCGCAGGAACTAATATGGTAAGCTCATTGGATTTAAAAACGTCTAGCTAGCCAAGCAAGCGCGTCAAAAGTTTCAAGGTTTCCAAGAGCTGGCAATCAGGTTATGATAAGCTCGGGCAAAGAAGTCAAGGAATTAAAAAGTTCAGCATGGTTTCCAAGGCAGAAACGTTTGATCCGAGGTCCAAGCAACGAGCACGGTTTTCTTCACTTTCGTGGACTATGGAAGAACGTAAAAATAAGTTTCCAGCAACTTGATCATCCCGAAGATCCAAAAGAACAATGGAGGCTCTCGACAAGTCAAGCGATTTGGAACAGAGAACTTGATGGATCGAATCCAACCAGGAACCGGGAACCAGGACTCGGGGGAAAATCTTTTGGATTTATACAGGCTCTCAGAATGGTTTCCAAGAGGTGGCAAACACAGTGGGCTGCTCCTTCCAAGTGAGAAAGAGGCCAACGTCGGTGTTGGTGTATCCCCAGCCTTCCTTGTACCGCTTGAGCAGCGCCCGAGCGTCATCAGCTACATCGTCACTGAACTTTGCGAGCGCGAAGCCGGCTCTCCGCATCCTCATCACCCACTGGCTACTCTTTTCCTGCCTCTCTGAGATGCTCGCTTCGTCACAGGCTAACAGGTTGACGATCTTCCGTGACACAATTCTCTCCAGCATCAGCCTCTCGTTGCTCGTTCTCGGGAAACTCTCCTCCACAGACTCGAAGAAGAGGGAATAGTAGCGGACTGCTTCCACGAATCGGCTCATGAAGTCTCCTCGAGATATGAGGTCGGCTTCGTCGTCTGCGATGATCACGAGCTTGGGATTCAGGCTCCGGAAGGTGTTGAGGACTAGATCTCGTGGAGAAGCAGCGGAAGACGAGGAAGAAGGAGGCGGCCTCTCGGACACATTGTGTAGCGAGTGAATACAGTTGACAATGAGCGCTTCTCCGGCTCGAGGCTGGATGGTAGCGACGTCGAGCAGCTCGAGCTCCGGCTGCTGGAGGAGCCGAAACTCGAACGGGACTCCCATGAGCCTTGCAAACTTTCGGAGGCGAGCACCGACCTCGGTCATGACTTTGACGACCGCCTCCTCGGAGCTTACCAGAATGCTCGTCAGTCTCAGGTGTGGAGCTCCGTCCGAGCGGGTGGCAAGAGCTTCCAGCAAAGTCGGCCACTGGGTACACATGGTGCTGCTCACGTCCAGGATGTGGACGCGAAACTCGCCTTCCACGGCTTCCATAAGAGCTCCGTTGGCCGCGACGTGACCGAAAGTTGTCCAGGGGCTCATCTCTTGGAACTTGAGCATCATCTTGCGCATTGGATCGAAGAGGCACTGTCTCTCCGCCGCGGAGCACAGCACTCGGTGTTGGCGGGAGCCCGTCCCGGTGATCCGGCAGAAGAGTCCCTGGAGGAAGCACGATGCTAGCCGCTGGTCGAAGTCCCCGTATGGAGAAGCAAGTTCGTTGAGCATCCACATGAAATGCTGGACTCGAGCAGCGTCTTTCTGGACGACTGCTGCTGCGCACTCGATCAACAGACTTGCTGCCCAGCGGCCGTCGCCTCGCTGCAACGCGGGGAGCTGTGTGAGCTCGATCCTGTCACTCTGATCCATCTGAGGTGAGGACGTTCTTTGTGTTGTTGGTGCTGATGGGCTTTCTTCTCGGAGATACAGCGGTGGCTTGCCGGACGAGACCAAATGCTTCCTGGACGGATCTCCGGAGATGTGTTCGTCTGCCAAGCCATAAGCCAGACTTGTTGTGGGAGGCATGGAGGACTGCTCGGGAGACTGGTGATCACTCAATCCTTTTTCCATGCACAGGAGCTAAATCCTCTGAGACGACCATAGAACCGCTGCTTCTGCGATGAGCCAAGGTATGCATTTAAACATTCCAAGTTGGTCTTTGCTTTTCTAGACTTGCTTTCAATCCTTGTCTGCAGAATCAAGCAAAGCTTTAGAGCTAGAGAAGCGAGAAAGCAACAAGCTGTAACGCACCTGTGAGTCTTGTCAAATCTCTTTTGTTCCACGTCCTTGCAGCTCTTTGGAGAGACCGAGCGACGAATTAGAAGACGAGAGAGTGTTCTAGCGTAAGAAGCAACCAAACAAGCCGGACCAAAGCAGAGGTAGAGTAGACCTGGCTGTACCGCGTACCAGGTGGTCTTCAGCTTTCTGGTATTGGGAGCCTCACTTCGCAAAAAGCTCATTGAAGAAGGCGCCACTTTGGAGGACCAGTGGAGGAGAGCTGCTAAAACTCACGAGACCAAGAAAGCAAAACTGCAAAACAGAGGTATTTTTCTAAACAAGCTTGGGTCACATTGTTGTCAGTCAGGCCTAAGCATCGCCATTTTTTTTCTCTCTTGGCAGTGGCTCACGGGGCCGCAGGAATTTTCCCCAGTGCCTTGCGGGTATAATCATAATCATTCTCTGCTGCAACAAGCTGGGAAATCTGGTCGAGATTTCACGTGACTCTATACGGGTGGAAGCTAGCGGGTATGTTTATATTGTCTCGGGACCATATATATCAGCGCAGTGCAGTATATCTACAATAGATCTCGTGAGCCAGATGTTTACAGGTACTAGTAACTTAATCTTCTCTCCGTTTCTTTAATGCTTTTGGTCCGTTGTCTCAGGGGTCGAGCGAGGGAAAAAAACTAATGAAACTTAGGAAAGCAACGGTGGATGCAAACAAAGGCAGCCTGCCTGTACTGGTTTTCTGATGAGCCCGAAAATGCTCTGGTACGTCTCTGCCCCGGTTTTTGTAAGTCAAAGATTCCGGCTTCTTCTAAGCTTATGTGTTTCAATCATGCTGTGTGGGTTTCTCAGGCTTCATTGAGCTTTGCTTTCGGCTCATCATTTCTATCAATCACTCGACGTTTCATGCTCCATCCAGTTCGTCCACCGCTACAAACAAAGGTATTTAAGTGGTCGCTTTCGATGATTGTCAAAGCTCGTCGCTCCAAACAAAACAAAAAATGTCGAGAACTCTGATCATGTCAACGTCCTTCTCGATCCGACTGCTTCGTTGTGTGGCGTGTTAGAAATCAACAATCTTGTCTACAAAGTAACGCCAGCACTTGACGACTTGACGCCATGCTAGAATGTAAGTCTCATTTCTCTTCTCTTCTAAATGTTTTTTCCCTTTCTCGCAGTCTTGTGCTGGATGGATTGGTGAAATTCACTTTAGCGACCTCGTTGGTGGGTATGGATTCATTCTCAAAAAAGTTTTAACTTTTTGCGAGCAAGCGCTTGAGGGCGGTCGATAAGTCATTGATCAAACAACAGTGATAAAGAGCACTTCAATCTGACCGATTGATCTCCTCTCAGTCATTGTTACGTGACGATTCAAAAGCTTTTAGAATTTTCCAGGGGATCGGGTCTCACAAACTTCCAATTTGGAAGCAAAGATCCTTTGGAACCCGTCAAGAAGGATATTTTTTCTACGCGCGTCATATCAAGCAAAGAAGCTTATCCACGCGTCAGTCGCGGTTTCGATTGCTTGAGAGGTCTACCTACATTTTAAGTCTGCCGCGTGGACTCGCGCTCTTTCCACGCCGCGCTTTTGCATAGATAGAGCCGGCGAACCACCCGTTGAATCATGCCACGTGGTGGCACAGTGACGTGTCACATCACTACACGACAATTGGCCAATAGCGATCCTGCCACGTCATTTGAATCTTTCAAACAATGAAATTGGGTATATCTATGCCCGAAACATTAGGGCTTTTGGACAGAGATAGCGAGAAAGAATGGCGACGCTCACGCAGCAAAAGAGTTTGATCCATGGCCTCCCCGATCATCTGGTACGCGATGAAATCCTCACAAGGGCGAGCTCGTGGTGGGATTGCCGCTCCATTCGAGCGGTGAGCAAGGGCTGGAGAGGCGCATTGCAGCTGGAATCCGATTGCCCCAAGAAGATGTTCGCGGCGATCCATAGAATTCCCTCTCCGGAATCACAATCGGCGCTGGAATTCGCGGTCTCGGTGTATGATCCAGAGCTGGGGAGCTGGGAGCAATTGCCGCCAATTCCTGGTGTCCCTGGCGGCGTGCCCATGTCGGCGCGATGCATTTGCGTGGAGGGCAAGCTCTTTGTTCTCGGCGGTAGGGCTCTTCCCAGCTTGGAGTTTCTTGACAGCGTCTTCGCGATGGATTTGCGAGCGTACAAGCGGCGATGGATTCGCTGCGCTGGTATGCGCCAGGCGAGGGCTGGATTCGCGTGCCTGGCCTGGAAGGACAAGATTATCGTCGCCGGCGGCCAGGGTGGCGACGACGATCGATTGGCGCTCTCTTCCGTGGAGGCCTACTCGATCGACAGGGATTGCTGGAACGATCTGCCGGAGCTGGAGATCCCCCGGGCGGATTGCACAGGGGCGGTGATCGAGAATGGGATCATGTGCGTGGTCGGCGGGTTCACGCTCCTCCCCTGCGATCACGGGGATCAGCAGATATGGCTGAATTGCATGGAGGTTTTGGAGATTGGGAGGCGCGATTGCCGGTGGGAGACCGTGGATTCCGGCAGCAGCAACAGGGATGTGCTCCAGTCGTGCGTGATCTCCTCGGGCGTGCTCCATAGGGCTCCTCACCCGGCGGCGATGGAGAGGATGCTGGGTCGGTGTGAGCGGCGGTGGTGGACGGCTGTGAATGGGAGGATTTGCTGCCCCGCTGGGAGGCCGCCATCGTCTAGCTCGGATTGCGAGGATGAGGAGGAGGAAGGAGAGGATTTGCTGCTCATGGGGATTGGAGAGGGCAGTGACGAGTACGTGACCCGGTGCTGCCAAATCGTGGATGATCATCGCCGGACGTCGACTTCGTTGTGTCGGGCAAAGATTGCCAAGAACAAACGAATTTGGGAAGAGATTGAGATGCCGTTTGAGCTACTTCCAACGGTCTCTTGCTGTTCCATCACGCTCTAGAAGTACAGGGGAAAGAATATCCTTTACCATTTTCTAAATCTAAATCAGAGCTTTGTTAACAATGCTTGAATGCTTGATTAAAATGCTTGAATCAAAGCTGAATTTTACAACTGGTATACCATAACCTTGTCCCAAATTGCTATAAGAGCAATCAAAATGATTGTCATATTAGGCATTGATTGTCATTCAGAAACCTAGAATTGATTCAAGGAGGTAAGAGAGATATTTGTCAATGACATTGAGGACAATCTCCATCCCTGCACATAAACTGAGAAGATAAGAATAGAAAGGATATCAGCTTTGGTAATTTTAAATTTGTTTTACATAGGCAAATATTGCCATAATTTGTCTAAACTAGAAAATTTCAAAGAGCAATAATTATAAAATTTTCTTACATAAGTAAATATTTTCATAATTTATACATTTTAATGACATAAATTTTAGTTTATTACACATAAAATTTAAGAAACTAAAACAGAAATAAATAAAAATTTGTTTATACACATGATTAATTGAATTACACTAGAAAATTTAATGTTGTAGGTTATAATGCCGTATACTAATATTAGCATAATGGTAGATTGGTTTTAAGCTAGGGTTTTGGGGGTTTTGGGTATCTATATTCTATTTTAATATTCTATACACTCACATTGGTGGAAATAAGAGGTAATTTTAATTATCTCTAAGGAGTGCTAATAATTGTGATAATGCTTTCTAACAATTGCATCATCTTTATCAATGGCCATCTAAATCATTAATGCAATTTAGCATTTGTTTTTAGAGCCTCTTGCTTTGTGCGGAACTAAATATATTAGAATAGATCAAAGTTGGGAATATTATGGCTAGCATTTTGTCAAAATCTTGTAAAACTTGTGCATGCACTTGCTCTTAACACCTTTAATAATGCTTTTCACTTAGCATAATATTATGAGATATTGCCTCTTCCAATTTTCACTACATATCCTTTACCTCCACTTTTTATGGAAGATGGTCTTGTTCTAATAGAGGTTAATGCTATTTTACTCATGTTTAGGGATAAGGGTGAGGACATAGTCATGGCCATGATATCTGTTGTTGTGTATATAATGAAGTTAATCATATTTATTAATGTTGTCAGTGTTTTCTACCATTTCCTAGGTGGAAACCTTGGCATCAACATCCTATTGGTGTTATTGCAATGGAAAGTCTAGATATTAAGATTTTGAGATTAGTATTTCATGAGCATTCTTCCATTAGTCCTAATAGAGTTTATCAAACACCTAAGCCACGTACAAGTGGGATAACAATAGTGCTATAACTCCCATAATCATCCACCTATAAAGTATAAAGTGGATGATTTGGTATTAGTCTATTTTCTTAATTTTATGGTATATAGTTTGTCTAAAAAGCTCCTTGCTCAATAGAAGGGACTGTGTTGGGTGTTATGGCAAATTGAACTGCAAGTTTATGAGGTTTAAAATGGCTTTTAGCAAGCCAATCCTCCAGAAATTGTACATGAGTAGCAATTGAAATGCTTTATACAAAAGGATTAGAAACAATTGGTACCACCTATAAATCCACCAATGCCTCCTTTTAATGTTCCTCTAAATCCCGGCCTATCCACCAAAGAACCCTTACTGTTTTCCATCCTTCTGAGAGGAGGGGATGATGTGAAGTTCAAGCTGTACAACTACAATGTTGTATACTAATATTAGTATAGTGAGATTTTAATAGCCGTTAAATTAGTTTCAATCTAGATTAATTGGTCTTGTATATAAATTAAGGTTTTTGGGTATTGATATGCACATTTTTGTATTTCATTTCCATATTCCATACATTCACAATGTTAGCTTGAAACACTCTTTTATTAAAACCCTTATTTAGCTTAGAGGCAAGAGACTTGAACACTTTAAATAACTTTGCAGGACATTTTATACACCAATGCTTAAAAATATTTTATATTGTTTAGAGTAAACTAATCAAAAAATATTTAAATACTTTCATTCATTTACTAGGATTTTTATTATATTTTTTTGCTATAAACAACAACACTGCTACTTATAATTATTGTAGCGTATGTGATCATGGGATGAGATTTGGATATACTGTCACCGTGAATCTTTGGAACCTTGGGGGATAAATGGGGATAAAATAACTACTAAAGGCTCTTTTATCAAGCAATTGCCCCTTTTTTAGTTGGCTTAAAGGGAGAGAGATAAGGTGTGCTACAGTTGGTATCGGAGCAAATGGCACAGGTTCACATCCCAGACAAAGGTATCCATCATGGGACTGCGGTACGAGTGAATGACTAGTTGCCTCACATGGAATAGCTAGTTTACACAATGGAAGGATTGGTATATTCAGTGCGGAAATGGAGGTGTTGATTCCCCTTGGCTTAATAGGGGTTGTTAGTCAATAGTCAATGGAGACATTGACATTTCTGAAGGAGTGGTGAGTGTAGCGCATGTGATTATGGGATGAGATTTGGATATAAAAGGTTGTTAGTCAATAGTCAATTAGAAGGATTGGTAGATTCAGTGCGGAAATGGAGGTGTTAATTCCTCTTGGCTCAATAGGGGTTGCTAGTCAATACTCAATGAGGACATTGACATCTTTGAAATGGGGTGAATTTAGCGCATGTGATCATGGGATGAGATTTGGATATACTGTCACTGCAGATCCTTTGTATGTCCTTCTTCTTGTGGAGCATCCCAAACGAAAGTATCTACCGTAGGACTGTGGTACGGATTGATGACTAGTTGCCTCACATGGAATAGCAAATTTCTAAATTAACTTCTAAAGCCACAATAAAAGTAAAGTTTTAAAAACTTTAGGATTTATAACTTAACTTTTTGAGCCTTACAAACCTCGTCAAGAAAAAGTAAATCTTATGGACATTTAACATCAAGTATAATAACTGTCGACAACATGAAATCCTTGTCTAAAAAATTAATAAATGCTAGAACAATAGACTCATTAAAAACATTAGAAGAGTGTGAAGAAGAAAAAGAACCTCGAGAAAGGGTGTTAACATCAGTCATAAAATTCCTAAAGTGATAAAACATCAAAATCATATATCTAAAGCTTTAAAGCCCACTAAACGGTACGATTAACCAAATTTTTTATCTCAATAACAAAGTAACTACAATATGATCAGTTTTTAATAATGTTTGAAAATTATATAAATATGTATGAAGTTTTTCAAAACCCCAAACTCTTGCTAAACACTCATTCTCTGTTATGAAGTAGTTCACCTCCGCTAGTTGTAATATACAGTTAATATATACAACAGAATAATATTAACCAAGCACACATGGGCTCTTTTGCATCAACACAACTCTAAAACCAATATCAAAAACATTTATGTGCAAAATAAAAAGTCAAATATACCAAAACTTGAAGAGTTATTAATATCTCGTTGAGATCCATAAACACCCACTCATAGTTTACAAATGTCGCGAATGTGACTTCGGGTATCGAAAGTTACCTGTCGGCTAGTCCTTACGGACACTCTTACCTTACTGCCACGATGGCAGGAGGTCGGTATTGTTGGGCCCGTTATTAGTCTCCACCTAAGCTAGTTGAGAAACTGGTCTTCGCGTGTGCACTTGACCAGATGGGCATAAGGACGGAATTCCTACGTGCTATTTGTCAAGCATATTTGACCTGGTTAGAGAAACTCATTCGTTGACTTTCACTTGCTAGTGTTGGGAACCCCCGTGATATTGAGATTGGTCCCTCAATATTGTTAAATGATAGCTTACCATGTCTGCCAAACACCCTCGCTATCATGCCCTTTGTGTTAGTCTCATTTTGGTCCTAAATGCTATTTATGGAAAGTATCCAGATTTGCTCATTTGGCATATTTGCGGAATGTAGAGATCGGCCTGAACACAATGGTGTTCGTCCCATATCCAAATTCGCAATCTAGGGATATTCCATATTTAATAAGTTTCGAGCTTGTCCCAGAGACTAACTCCTGATACTAAGGGAGGCTTGGGGTGAAAGCCCAAAGCGTGTGTTCCTCAAGGGGGGGGGGGGCTGTGGGGGGTTCCAAATGTATAGTAGGGATAGTGGGTAGGTTGGGCATGGCCGACCAACCAGAGGTATAGTCTAGCTCCCGCTTGCGTGCCTGTCCTTGTTCTGCGTCCGGCTTGGGTCTAAGCCCAAGTTCCATTCCATGCTAGCTAGTGGAGTACCCATATCCTCGCGTTAGGCCACCGGTATGCCGAAATAGCACCAGACTCTGTTTGGCTCCGTTTTGCGTGCTGGTCCTGGCATTGGGATGTTGGTTGCTCCAGGACTGTTCCAAGTCGCTCCGGGCTCCTGTCCCTTCGCTCCTTGGGCTTTATGCTCGGGAGTTGCTCCGTGGTTTGGTTCTGTCACTCCTCGGCTCCATGCTTGGGAGTTTGGCACCGTTCCTTCGTTCAGTGGCCCAAGGCCCTGGACACGTGGACACGTGGCATGGACACGTGGCATGTGACACATGGCATCTGTCACGTGGCACAAAGAGGGTTTAGGCTCCGCTTCGTGGTGTTATCCTATGGTAAATCACCTTAGGATAAAGGGTCAAAACCACGTGTGCTAAAACAAACCAAATGAAAAACAACGCTCGAAATGGTGTAGTGTGATCAAAAAGATAATTAGCAAAATGACCCAGATACTACACATTGCCCAAAAAACATTACACATCATTCACACACTTGAGTGTAAAATTCATCAAATAATATTTAAATATTTTTATTTATTGCCTAATATTTGTGTTTTTTTTTGTTTGTGAATTACCTTTGTAAGAAATATAAACAACACATATAATTATATATAAGATACAAAAAATAATTGATCTTATTTATGTATCATTATAATGTATTTAATTTATTAAAGAACACACCATCTCATTATTGAGAGAAAATAAGACAATAAAATCACTAAAAAATGTTAAAGACAAATAAAAACGATGCATTTATGTTGAAATTTCTAAAAATATAGTTATAAAACCTTTACTTTTACAATGTTTACTAAAGCTAATCTAGTCAAACTTCAATCTAATCCAAACATCTATATAAGTATAGAATCTTAAATTCCAATATATGTGTATGATATGTCTTGAGTTCAATTGTTGTAAACAAAAGTTCTAGGTTTGTGGACATTAACAGTGAAATATACTTTAGTAAAAACAAAGAGATGGGTAGATAAGTGACATATGAAGATTAAAGAATATAATAATATAAAAGATATACTACCATGAAGAGTATTTAAATTATTACTATAATATACATTTCTACTAAATAAATTGTATAAACATAAATATAAGCCCAATAAAAATCATTTTCTCTTTCTTTTATGTTTATTAAGCATTTAAATTTTCTAAGTTAAACTACCAATTATAAGATCTTACTGGAATTGACCATTTGTTAGTTCGATAGCTTAAATGTGTTTGAAATATTGCATACCCAAAAATATACCATTCAATCCTATAATTTCTCCATCCATAATCTTTGTCTTTAAATCTAAATGAAACAAATTTTTTTTCCAATTTCATACCCATTTTTTATTTTGGCATCACACCAAAAAAGTGTTGTTCCTATCCAATTCACATCAAATTTAAAGAAAAAAGATTGCCTATTTTTAATATTCTTAATTCCCATATCATCATCTCTTGATTGGCAATGTAATTCTAGATCAAAACCTACCCAATTATAAATAAATATTCTGTAAGCTTCAGATAAGCATAAAGATGAAATAACAGATAAAATAAACAAGTGTGAAGCAAACGATGCCATAAAATTTACTAGCAACTGTATCATACTCCCTTATTTAAACGTGCTATTGGCATATGGCATCCGGCGTCTTTTATTCCATTTTTAGAATATTATTTCTGAATATGCTTATAATCTAACGGTTCAAATTCAAAAACTTCAAATAGATGGCATAGATCAAGTGCCAAAGGGGTGGCAACTCTTCAATTTTTTAATGACGATCCAAATCAACAGAAAAAATTTAGGGCGATTGGGCAGATTGTGAGCTCTCTCTCTCTCTCTCTCTCTCTCTCTCTCTCTCTCTCTCTCTCTCTCTCTCTCTCTCTCTCTCTCTCTCTCTCTCTCTCTCTCTCTCTCTCTCTCTCTCTCTCTCTCTCTCTCTCTCTCTCTCTCTCTCTCTCTCTCTCTCTCTCTCTCTCTCTGTGTCTGTGTGCTGAAATTTTCTATTTGCTGCGTTTGATCGAACTGGCTGGGGACTGACAAGCCGGCCGTGCAAAAAAAGTGGCTGTGACAAAGATGGTCTTCCCAATCCTACGAGCACCAGTCCCAAGTGAGTGTTCTATTCATTGTCGTTTAGAAAAAAATAAAAAAGAAATTTTTTTCTGCTGTTCTTGCTTGTTTGATTTCTCTGATTAGAGCTCGCAGGTGGATTTGCTGCTGAGCTTTTATCAGCAACTAAAATTCTCATCGGTCGTGCTCGTTGGTCATGATGACAGTGGATTGCTTGCTCTTATGGCAGCTGCCAATATCTTGACAACTCTAAGCTCAACGCAGGTAAGCTCCAAGCCACTATAGTTGGATCATCTCATGGATTTTCATTTCTGCGGTGAAGGTGGTGATCAAAGGTGTGGTTTAGATCGCAGTGAGCTCCTCCAAATATCGCCATTTGTTCGAGTTTTGCTCCACACTTCTTTGGGACGGCACATACTCCGGCCATTGCTGTGCCCGGAGATGATGCTTCGGAGCTCACCTCCAAAGTGATGGAACTTTACAAGGTATGAGGAAAAATTCGAACTTGATCAAAAGAAATCCATGATTTTCCGTGTATACATAAGTGTCTTTTCTATCTTGTTGTGATGTCTAGGCCATTTTCTTCTCACAAACTTGCTACTGGACAAAATGAAGGAGACCGCTAAGGAAAGTGTTTGTCAATCTCTCCTCCGTCGTGCATATCGCCTCTTACAGCGGTGGAATCCAGTTCTCACACCTTAATGACAAAACCTGGTACGCCAAACAACTCTCTTTTCTCGTGAGCTTACATTCTTCCTTTTTTCTTCCAAAAGGTACTCCGACACTAGAGCATACAGTCAATCCAAGCTTGCGAACTTTTTCCACGCCAAAGAACTGGCAATAAGATTCAAGGTATTCGTCTAATGCTTTGAAATCTCTCCCACCTTTCTCTTTCGCCAATGCTTTTTCTTTCGCTGATTAGGCCGAAGGAGTTGACATCACAGCCAACACTGTTCATCCAGGGTTTATAATGACACCTTTGATGGCAATGAGATTCAAGGTATTCGTCTAATGCTTTGAAATCTCTCCCACCTTTCTCTTTCATCAATGCTTTCTCTTTCGCTGATTAGGCTGAAGGAGTTGACATCACAGCCAATGCTGTTCATCTAGGGTTTATAATGACACCTTTGATGCGGTACAAGAACATTGAAGAGTAAATATGATAAAAGGTGGGCTTAATTTAGCAACTTATGAGAACTGTTTAAGTTCTTTGCTTTGTTGTTCTAGGTAGAGATGGCTAGGGCTAAGCGGACGATCAGGAGGACTCCACCACAGTACCGTTTTTTTTAACAAACAAATCACAAATGTTCGGGTTCGCTCAATTTAAGAAGCTGGAGGTGAAAACCACAAGCTCTCAACACTGCCATTAGGTACTTGTTGACCTGAATGTAGACCTGAAGCCCCGCCTGGGACAAGCTCTGTAATGAGTGGAAAGTAAGCTCAATACGTTGTAGCAGCAGCTCTCATATACCAGCCAGCTGTAGCACACATGCAGCCAATAGCAAGCACGCCAAACAACTCCATGAAAATGATCTCTTTGATCCAATCAGGTGACCACCAACAAGGGAAAGAGAAACTGCAAAACAAAGAAAAGGAGATAGGCAATAAAAACACACAGCAGACAGACACACCTTCATTCAGGTACTATACTTTCCCTTTCCCTTTTTCACTATGCTGTTGCAAAATTGAGATAACAAGAGCTCAGCTCAATCACTAAGAGCTTAACTGATGGATGAAAGCTGACTCACCCTTGTTTTACCTGACAGGTACACTGTAGTGCCATTTTTGTTTTGTTGTGTGGATCAACTGCTAAGACCTTCTTAAGGGGGCAGAGGATGATTATTCAGTGAGCGTGAGACAGATGAGCAAGAAAAACGCAAGCGCCTTCACAAGCATTGGATCCAAGAGCAGACACACCAAAAAAAATATTCTCTGGCATTTACATTATCTGGAGATGAGGTCAGACACACACCTACAGCTTACCTCCTGCATTTGCAAAAGCCCCATTGGAAATGGCAACAAGAAATGTGTCAAATAGCACAAGAGAACTATACAGCTAACTTCCAAAACACTCATTCATTCATATGTAGGCCTTTGATTTTCAGGTAAATCGGAAATAGATGTTTTGAAAAATGAGAGATGAAAACAAGAATAGAAAGAAAGAAAGAAACAAACAAACAAACAAACCAAGTTTTGAAAAGCTGTGTCTTTAAAGCTTCCACTCCTTTTAAAGAAATACACACTCAAATATATCAAAACATTCTCCCAATTTTACAAAACACTTCAAAAACTTAACTGCCACCTTTTGCAAGCATTATATATGAGAAAAGATCCTTGTTACAACCACCAAACTCCTGTGCCGTCTGCAAGGCAGTGCTTAGATCCCAGTACATTCGACAAGCTCCCAGCAGACTCTCTCACTCCTCTTGCCCAGCATCCCCTTGGAATCCTTCAGCTTCCCGGCCCTTGCAAACACATCCTGCTGAAGCTATCTGCAGTGAGATTCAAGCCATGGTTGCAGACTCCAAGTACTGCCACACGTTCAAGCGATCTCCTCCTATTTCAAGGCCATGGCATGGAAGAGCCATGGCAACGTTGCCTACATTGCACATGACTAAAACTTTGGTTTCAAGCATGTCGTCCATCACGTACTTGACACCCTCTCGTTGGATTCCAGAGTCTTTGATCCCACCGTATGGCTGGCTATCAACACACATGCTTGGCAAATCGTTGAGGCAAACTCCTCCAGCCTGTGAGGATCAAATAATCATCAAACAATCGATCAATACTTTCTATATCTCAAACGTAAAGCTACCTCTATGTGCTCAAACGCATAGAAGGCCTTGTTTAGATCATGCATAAAGACGCTGGCCTGGAGACCGTAATGCGTATTGTTAGCTTCGTTCACGGCTTCCTTGAAATCACTGCGTCACCACCGTTTTAGTTTAGAGAAAAAAAAGGAAGTAAAGAAGAACTTTAGGGGCTAAGAAACTTTGAGAGCTTACTTGTATGAGTAGAGAAGGATCACTGGACTGAAAATCTCTTCCTTCTTTGCATCTGTGTCAAAGGGAGCGTCTTCCAGGATCATTGGCTCCATGAAAGCTCCCCTTCGCTTACCACCAACTAAAAGTTTGGTGCCTGCCTTCACTGTCTCGTTCACACTCTTCTCCACTGTAGCTGCCGATGACTTGGGCCAGATGGACATGTCGTCTTGGCGAGGATCTCCACCTTTGAGTTTCTTAATGGCAGCAATCAATGTACACAACCAGCACCAAATACGTTAGATCAAAGCTCGATTTGAGAACAAAGAATACGATAGAATTTAAAGATGAGTGTTGGATACCTCACCTTTCACGTAAAGACGCTGCATGTGAATGCACGACTGGCCGCTTTGATAGAATCCTTTGTGGACCAACTTAGCGATTGTACCTTCCAAGTCTGGAACAAGATCTTCCACCATGCATGGAGCATTGCCTCCCAGCTCCATAACCACCTGTAAGAGGAATCAAAGAAGTTGAAGAAAGCGAAGCTCCATCCGAAGGAAGATATAATAAAATATCATTATTTTTTAGAATCTTTATAAGTAAGAAAAAATTTCTAAATCAATTTTAGTCTTCAACAATAGCATTTTCTACAACATCCATCTTACAACTGATATAAATCCCAGCTGAAAATATGTTTCTTTTTCAATAATTTTTATTAAAAATAGTTTTATATTTTATGTAGATAATGGTATTCTATAGTATTTAAAAAGCCAAAAACTTCTTAAGTTAGAAGGAAGCAGTGGTTCTTGCAATATAAAATATATTTTAATTATTCATATATATATATATATATATAAGTATTGACAACGAGCCATTCTATATAGAACTAGCCTTAATCATCAGAACTGCTCACAAGAAACGAGAGTTGTTTGGTGTACCAGGCTTTGTCATTAAGGTGTGAGAACTGGATTCCACCACTGTAAGAGGCGATATGCATGATGGAGGAGAGATTGACAAACACTGTCCTTGGTCTCCTTCATTTTGTCCATGAGCAAGTTTGTGAGAAGAAAAT